>NC_066580.1:293607814-294207814 GCF_024323335.1 Lathyrus oleraceus
ACACCAATGCAAACAATGCATTCAAGCAAACAATGCATCACACTCTATATACAAACAAGAGGCTCAATCAAATAGGTGGGCTTTAGTCAAGAGGGGTCATATCAACCTCGACAAACAAGCCAACTGTGATGGTAATCTGTGAGCTCTTAACCACTAACATTGAGAGTTAGGGTGAAGCTGATCAAATATGGAAATAAGGATGAGACCTCATGCTCTTAACCCTGGCCTGGGTGAGCTTATGACAAAGAAAGCGTGGGGATCCAGAATGTGGGGTCCTATTCCACTTGACAGACTCTAAACAAGATCTTGGGTGTTTATTCAAAAGCATCAGCACGTAGTGCGAGCATAATGAAAGACTCACTGAATAACAGGGGATTGATTGCTAATCCCTTCTATCTGTCAATTGCCTCTTCACTCAGGAGGACTTAACAAAGCACAATTAGTTTATGTACAAAACACTAGTACAAAGACTAGGTTCAAAACCAAATCAAATGATCAAAACAGAAGTCAATCTTTTGCATATTGCACATTCAAACAATTAAGAACATGTCCTCAAAAGGACCAAGATCAATTCATAAGGTAGATGCATCAAATGATTCATGTCATGCAAAGGCAAACAATATGCACAAAGTTGGACATCCAAATTAGAAAATCCAAATCAAAACAGAAAAGCATCCAATGGCATTGAAGTTTTTTATGCAAGTTTAACATGTTATGAATGAACATCATGCAAAAAATTAGATCCAGAAGAGCTCAAATGATAGGTAAACAAAAATGCACAAATTGAATACCAAAAATGTGACACAAATTGTCACAACATATGTTCATGTGTCCAAAACAGTGATAGCATGTGATAAAAATCTCAAACGAAATCTCAAAAATCATACCACATGTGAGGATCAAGCATGCAAAATTTCATATCAATTGGATCAACACAAAGCATTTCACAAAGCATTCATCATGACATATCAATTTGGCATATGATTCAAGTAAAAATTCACAATTAAAGATTCAGCAACCACCAAATCATGAAATAAATCCTATAAAAAAGTAGAGATCAAAACAAGAATGTGGAAAAAAATTTGGATCAATTTGAATTATTTTGCTATTTTTTATGATTTCTTGAAGTTGGAGAAATAAAATGAAATAACAAATGAAAATAGAGGGAAAATAAAATTCAAATGAAATCAGCAAAATGCATTAGCCAGGACTTGAACCCACGCACGCCAGGTAAATGAGAATGTTCAAAATAAAATCAGAAAACATGCGTGCGCCAGGATCGAACACACGCTCCCAAGGTAAATGAGAATTCACATTAATATTTAGAAAATGCATGAGCGAAGGATCGAACTGATGCGCGCAAGGCCAGGGAAACATGAAACGCTGCGTTCAGGATCAAAGCGAAATTCAAATAAAATTCAAAAGCGTAAACCAAGATTCGAACTCGCGTGCTCCAGGATCAAGAGGCGCCTGGATCAAAACGTTGCGTTTTGAACACAAACCCTAGGGACTGTTGCAGACGGTGGCGCACGGTTGTTTCAACCGTCTTCTCCGGCCAACCAGGCGGAGGAGACTCAATTTTTTTTCCAGAATTTGATGAAATACACATGGTTCGAAAGGTCTTGCAACGTAGATCACATATATCACATTCATTTAGCCTAAAACCTCATGGATTGAACGGATCGATCGAAAATATTTTCATCAACCAAACTTTAAATCCACATATCTAGCTCATTATTCAACCAAATCAAGATCTAAAACTATCAGCATGATCAGCATAACAGGATCTACATGTTTATGGCAAGAAAATGGCAAAATGTGATGGTCGAAATTTCACTTACTTGAAGTGCAGTGTGTTGAATTCGTGTCTTCAAGCTTCCACAAGCTCCAGAACTTCTTCAATAATCCTCTAATGAAGCTTTGTGCAAGAATTGGCAATGGAAACAACTTGGATCTAGCTCAATTTTCAAGTTCCATCTTCATGTTCATGCTTATGAATCTGCTCGAATCTTGCTCAATTCCAACAAATAATGGTTGATCCTTGCTCAGAATTCCATGAGGATGAAGAATCTACAAAAATCTTGAAGAGTTGTGTGAAGAAAAATGAAATTTGAAAGGAGAGAAAAATTGGAGGGAAATGAAAATTTGAGATCTGAATTTTTGTTCTCCTTTGAAAAACAGTTATGCTTTAGCTTATATACCATCTATTAATCACACTGAAATCACAATTAAGCAATGGCTAATAAATGCTTAGTGAGAAATAAGGTGAATTGCAAAATTGCAAGTGTGCTTAGCATGGCCTTCCCACACGTGAACAATGCCCATGCATGGTGCAAATCCACTTAAAATCATTCAACAATCATGATGGAAGTGGTATTTGGCTTGTATGATCATCCAATTTTGAATTACCAATTTTCCCTCCAAAATGCACATGTGTGAACAAATGGTCACATGAGCTTCTTTCATGGAAGGTAAAGGTTGATTTGGAAAGCATTGGTCACAAGGAGCATTTTTCAAAAAGAGTGGACCAATTTGGAGTTTTGAATCAAAAGTTATGCCATGTTGAACTTCCATGCATACTTTGTAATCATTTGGCCATAACTTCTCAACCAATTATCAGATGATCATGATATAGGACTTTTTGAAAAGAGGAGAGAAATATCTTCAACTTTCATGTTCACCAAAAATCCATTTGAAGCTTCGTTGATGTTGAAAAGTCAAGTTGAATGTGGACCAAAAACTTGCCATTTTTGGAAACTTGAAATTACAGGTCACTTTCAATTTTTGGAAACTTTTGTAATGACTTCAAAATCTTCAAGATAGATGTTTGACATGATGAATAGGCCTTGTTTGAACATGATTGGGATGTCTCAAATCATTTCCCACACCTCAAAGCCCTCAGTTGACTGCACAGTTGATTATATTGGTCCTTAGATGACCTTGACATGCCTGATGAATTTGAGCCTTTACCACTTGGGGAAATGGCTTCAAAATTAACCCTAGCTCATATAAGCTCAATATGATAATCATGTGGTCCTCACACCAAGAAAATACCATCAGCTCTTGTACAAAGGATGCTCTTGAATTGCTTGACCTGTGCTTTCTTAGACTGCAAAACAAAATGTTAGATGACATATTTTTGTGCTTTTGGTTAGTGATTAAAACAAGAAAAGCAATGATATATAATGCAAGCATGCCTGGTGATCTCAAACCACTCATAGGAGATCCCACCCAAAGGGAAAGGAAGCCAAGATGCTCAAAGATCCTTGAGGCTATGCAATGCTATGCTATGATGCCATGAGGGAACTTAGGGACAAAATTGGGGTCTTACAAAAGGTTGAATTTCATCGTATCCCTCCAGATGAAAACCGGATGGCAGATGCTCTTGCAATGTTGGCTTCAATGATTGTGGTGAAGTTTTGGAATGAAGTTCCCAATTTGACTGTGATGCGTCTTGTTAGGCCAACTCATGTGTTTGTTGTTGACGAGATCAAGGATGAGAAGCCGTGGTACTTTGATATCAAATTTTTCCGTCAAAGTCAGATTTACCTGCCTGGGGCATCTTTGAAAGATAAGAGAAACTTTGAGAAGATTAGCTGACAACTTCTACCTGAATAGTGATGTGCTTTACAAGAGGAACTTCAATATGGTTCTGTTTAGATGTGTGGATAGATATGAAGCAGACTTATTGATGACTGAAGTCCATGAAGGTTCCTTTGGTACTCATTCCAATGGCCATGCGATGGCAAAGAAGATGTTGCGAGCAGGTTACTATTGGCTGACAATGGAATCTGACTGTTGCAAGTTTGTGAAGAAATGCCACAAGTGTCAAATCTATGCAGATAAGATTCATGTTCCTCCGACACTGTTGAACGTCATTTCCTCTCCATGGCCATTCTCCAAGTGGGGAATCGATATGATTGGCATGATTGAGCCCAAAGCGTCGAATGGACATCGTTTCATATTGGTGGCGGTTGACTACTTCACAAAGTGGGTTGAAGTGACATCGTATGTAAATGTAACCAATCAAGTTGTTATAAGGTTTATCAAAAATCAGATTATATGCCGTTATGGTGTGCCGAGTAAGATCATTACTGATAATGGATCGAACTTGAATAATAACATGGTGGAAGCTCTTTGCAAAGACTTCAAGATTTCACATCATAATTCTTCTCCCTACAGACCTAAGATGAATGGGGTTGTTGAAGCTGCAAACAAGAACATCAAGAAGATCATCTAGAATATGGTTGTGACATATAAGGATTGGGATGAGATGCTCCCATTTTCTATGCATGGGTACCATACATCCATCTGCACTTCAACATGGGCAACCCCTTTCTCACTTGTTTATGGCATGGAAGTTGTGCTCCTTGTAGAGGTTAAGATCCCATCATTGCGTGTTTTGATGGAAGCCAAGTTGAGCGAGGCTAAATGGTGTCAGACCAGGTATGATCAGCTGAATTTGATTGAAGATAAGAGGTTAACGGACATGTGTCATGGCCAGTTATATCAGCAAAGGATGAAGAAGGCATTTGATAAGAAGGTCAGACCTCAGGTGTTTAGAGAAGGTGACCTTGTGCTCAAGAAGATTCTATATCTCAAACCAAATTCTAGGGGCAAATGGACTCATAATTATGAAGGCCCATATGTTGTTAAGAGAGCCTTTTTAGGCCGTGTGTTGATTCTTACAACTATGGATGGTGAAGAGTTCACTCGTCCTGTGAACACAAATGCAGTCAAGAAATACTTCGCCTAAAAAGAAAAGAAAAACTCGCTAAGTTGAAAACTCGAAAGGGCGGCTTAGGCAAAAATGAGCGTCTCGGTGGATTGAAGACCCGAAAGGGCGATCCAAGAAAAAATTAGAGACATAAAAACAGAAAGAATTATCCCGATAAATTGAGTACCCCACCTTGGGGAAATTTATGCAAAAATTAGGGATTATGGCAAGTAATTGTAGCCTGATGATCTTCAGTTTTTGAAGTCTTTCTTGAGCATATTGTCGGATTCTGATCCCCAATAACAGTCAAGAGCACAGTGGATATCAAGAGTTGGTAGAAGGATTAGTGATCATTGTATTTAATGTATCCCTTTTCCATGTAAATTACCATTTTTCAAAATTTTGTATAGATATATGGAGTCTTGTCATTTACAGACTACCATTCCATTAAATAAAGTTGAGCTTTTATCCAATTGTTTCTACTCTTGTTTAATTCGGTGAAATAGATTTAAATTTTATTATGTTCATTTTTGAAATTAAAATTTTAAGCAAAATCATATTTTCTTAAACATATAAAAACATTAAAATAATCGATTTCATTGAGAGGAATATCAACATTGGTTTGAAAGCGGTAAGCCCTAAGTGCGGAGCATTATTGGTTTTCCTCAAGCAATTGGCGTAACTCCTCTTTCATCCCTAGAAACATGTCAGTATCCGTTGTTTGTTGATTTTCCCAGCCAAGTTCGTCGGCATCTCCAACCGAGTTTGTGATTGGCCTCCCTCGGGTTGTAAGCATTTCATCATAACAGTTTGTTTGGTTTCGGCAGAACGTTGGTTCCCCACAAGTCACAATCAGATTCATCCCCAGTCAGAGTTTCCTCCTGGTTTCTAAGCAGCTATTTGTGTTTATCCTCCGCAGGATTGTCTCCCATTTAATATGATGTTGACCTAAAATTCCCCGTGGAGTTGATAGCAGTTTCCTCAGCAGATATCCT
This sequence comes from Lathyrus oleraceus, assembly GCF_024323335.1. NCBI lineage: Eukaryota > Viridiplantae > Streptophyta > Magnoliopsida > Fabales > Fabaceae > Lathyrus > Lathyrus oleraceus. The sequence continues at coordinate 293,613,527 of NC_066580.1, forward strand.
CCTTTCTTCCCCAGATAGGGTTAAACCTTCGAGGTGTTTGACCTTTGCTCCAACTGTTGTTTCCCTCTTTTGTGGATTGTAGGAATTGTATTGATGATTCAAACTAGAGACATTTTGTATCCTTTGTGATTGTTTTGTCAGCATAATCATCATATATACATATGCATACACATATACACTCATATAACTTGCGTTATCGCATTATTACATTTTGTGATTTTAATCCTTTGCTATGGTGGTACTTTATCCCCATATAGGTTTTGTGTGTCTATCCTCCTTCAATTTTAGAGTGTCAGCCCCCTAAGTAGAAAGACTTTAACCTTTCTCCCTTCCCCATTGAGTTATTTCCTCGTGGATGATTATTATTTCGGTTTCCTCCCTAGTTGAGTATCTGGATGGAACCACTCCCCTTGAGCTACATCCTCATTGGGTTGAGTCTTGATTGACCGTTTCTTTCTAGATCTTACCTAAGAGTTTATTACCCAATAACTGGTAGTATTCTCCTCAGTTTGCAGTTTGTTACTTCTTGCCCAATACCCGACAAAGGTAAACCCTTTTTTCCCAGCGGACTCGTTTTCACGTTGCCCAGGAAGTATATCCTTGATATGTTCATCCTAATCGATGACAGATATTTTCTTCCCCTGCTTTGAGTTTATCCTTGATATGTTTATCCTAAGCGGTGACAAATATTCTCTTTCTGGTATTCTACCCAGTAAAGGTAGTTGTAATCCCTATTTTGTTTCCAAGAGAGTTAATCCCTGATATGTTCATCCTAATCAATGACGAGGTTCCTTCTCTTTGTGGTCTTCTCCCCTTTGCAGAGTTTATCCTTGATATGTTCACTCTAACCAGTGACGGATATCCTCTTTGTGGTCTTCTATCCAGTAACTGATAAATATGATTCTTATTCTTCCCGTCAGAGTTTATCCTTAATATGTTCATCCTAACCAGTGACAGATATTCTCTTTCTGGTATTCTATCCAGCATTCGATAGATGTAATTCCTACTTTTTGTTCAGGCGATTTATCCTTGATATGTTCATCCTAACCGATGACTGGTATCCTCCTCAACATCCTCAGGCAAGTTTATCCTTGATATGTTCATCTTAACCGATGACAGATTTTCTTCCCTTTGAGTCTATCCTTGATATGTTCACCCTAATCGTTGACAAATATTTTCTCCTTTTGGGTCTTCTGCCTAGTAACTGGTAGTTGTAAATCCTATTTTTCCCCAGCAAGTCTATTCTTACCCAGTAACCGGTAATGAATACACCTCCTGGCGGCCCTCAGCGAGTCATTCTTGATATGTTTGCCCTAATCGGTAACAAATGTCCTCCCTGTCAGATTTTGTTATCCCCGTACCCAGTAACCGGTAGTGGATAATATATTTCTGCTCCTCCTGTGTTGAAGATATTTTCTACCCCAGTCTAGTTTGAGTGTATTTTTCCTTAGTGAAATCGTTGTTCCTGCTTGGTTCGAGTATTTCAGGTTTGTTCTGATCTACCCGTTTCCCTTGTAGACGTTCCTTTTTATTCCCTGGCTGAGTCTTTCCATTGATTTTATTCCATGGAATTCCTTCGGTCCCCCAGTTGTTTTAAGTCGTAGCCTGACCTATGCACAACCCTTTTCCCCCAGAGTCTTTGTCTCCCCAGTGAGTTTTCCTTTTGGGAATGCATTATACTTTTGTGGACTTTCAGTCTCTCTGGGTTCTTTTCCTTTGTGGCAACATTTCCCCACAAAGATTTATTTTAACATTCATATCATATGCATCATGAGGTCGCTTAGGGACCAAAATTTGTTTCTATATGTTGTTATTTAAGCCCATTCTACTGAGTTGATACGAAGATTTTAACCTTCATCTCCTCAGTTAGAATGTCCTTAAATAGGGGTAGCTGTAAGACCCCAATTTTGACCCTAAGATCCCTCATGCTATACCATCATATGCATTGGCTTTGGGATCACACCTTGTCATCCTCCTTCCCCCTCATTCATTGGGTTTGCATTGGGAGAGATCACCAAGCATCATTTGATTATATCATACTTTGTATTTTATCATCTTTACTAACCAAAATACCAAAAATATATCTTTCCATTTGTCTAACTCTTTTGTAGGTAGGGCACATAATCATCTGTGATCTATCAAGCTCACATCTAGGGTTTAAGACCCTCAGTGCAAGGAGTTCAATCAAGAATTGGTTTACTATGGCTCTAGGAATAATATATGGATCCCCATGTGCATCACATGTTATTTTTATCAAGAATTCATCAAGAGTTTGGAGTTGGTTTGCAGTGGAAACCCTAGTTCATCTGGGTATCTTGTGTAACTTCTTCATCAAGCTTCTTCAACAATTGATCAAAGAGTTTGAGGGATACTTCAAATTTCATCATCTTATGCATATATGATCTCCCATGAGTCCCAAAAGTCAAGAGAATTGCAAGCTAGTAAGTTGGTTGATGGTGGTTGACCAGAGAAAGTCAACTGGCGAAAACTGGGTTCCCTAGACCATATTTTCTACAATTGTTGTCATATGAAAATGATTCCAAGAGAAAATTTACTCTAAATGACATTCTAAACAACTTTCATGCTGAGGTCTAGAGCTCTTTCTGCTTGGAAATTCATTTTTTATGGTGAAACATTATAGGTCATTTTGTCTAAACCCTAATTTGGAGGTCAACTTCCCAAGGTCATAACTTGCTCAATTTTTATGATATGAAATATTTCCAAGTTTCATAATCAAATTCAAGATGTATACTTAAACTTTGATGTTTGTAGGAAGAGAAAATTCAACTTTTATTAGCATGTGATATGAGGATACATTATAGGTCATTTTGGACCAATACCATTGAATAAGTGATTTTCCTCAACTTCAAAAATGCATAACTCCTTCATATCAAATCCAAATGAGGTCAAATTTGTTATCATTTTGAAGTACTTTGAAATATGTGCAACTTTGGTGAAGGAACGTTTCTCATTTGAAGCTCACACAAAAAGTTAGCCAAGGTGGAATAAGTGAACATATGGGTTGACACTTAGAAATTTTTTTGATATTTTAAAATTTCCAAACTTCCACCTCAAAATTCATCATGATACAAGCTTCAAATGGAAACGTGTCAAACATGAAATTTGTTCCTCTTGATCTTAACTTTCCAAAAAGTCCAATTTCATCCATTTTGGATAAGATTTGAGTGGGTTGCACATGGCTTGAACATTGCATCATCATTTGGCAAGATCAAACTTCAAACTTCCATGTACAATTGCATATCACTCCAATTTGATTTCAGACTTGTTCATACTCAATTATGGATCAAATGGAATGATCTCATGGGCATGTACACGCCCATGCACACATGCATCACTCATTGCCAATTTTGGAGACTCAATTGTAAGGTGCAAATATCATGTGATTCAACTATAAATAGAGGCCCCTATGCTTAGAATAAAGGACCCCTTTGCGCCAACTTTGATCCCAAACACCAAACCCTTCCATTTGAGAGGATAATCCTGAGAATTTCCTTTGGAAATTGAGTTTGAATCCCACTGTTTTGAGATTTAAAACGCCAGGGATCCAAGACCTTTTGTGCATTATAATCTACTTCTGCAATCATCCTGAGCAAGATCAAGCACGAGCCAAAGCAAGAACAACTGAATCCAGACCTACATTAAAGGTATTTTCCATAAAACTTCATCTCTTCGATTCTCACTCAATTCTCCATAATTCTCTTAGATCCTTGGTTGTCTGAAGTCCTACCAAATGTAGGCAACAAGATTGAGTTGCTTTGAGGTCAAATCGAAGCAACTCAGATCATGCACCTCGAATTTCAACTCCTTGTATCTCTCAATATACTTTGAGTTAGGATAAATTGAGGCCAAATTCGTGCTCAATGCCATTTTTACTTTAAAATCATGTCCTCCTTTTTTACTTTAGCGATGGTTATGATTGGAGCAGTCCAACGAGGCTCGCCTGAGAAGGAGACCGGAGATTTGCTCCGGTGGTGAGTTGGCAAGGTCCAGAGCCACATGATCTATTTGATTTGTTTTAATCACGGGCGTTGGTTTGAATTACCAAGTTTTTGGTGCGCTGACTAGAGTCTACAATGGATTGCGCGCATGTGGCCACTTGATCTGCCACCTCAATTAATGAGGGATATCAAGTGGTCCACGCTTTTTCTGATTATTTGATTTTCATTTTATTTGTGTTATTTTCATTAATTCATATTAATTTTAATATTGATCCAAAAAATATGAAACTTTCACCAAATTTTTTAAAATAAATTCCTCTTCCATTTTCTGAATTAAAATTATTTTTTGGATCATTATTAATATTTTTCATGATTTAATTGATTTTGTGAATATTTTTAATTATTTAAAAATAGTTTTAAGTTTCCAAAAATTATGAATTTTTTTTCCAAGGTCCTTTGACCTTGTTTGACCTATGATGAATCTCATGGCCATTTCTTTGGTGTTTTGATGAGGTTTTAGGAAATTGACCAACCATAATTTAATTTAATGCATATTTTAGTTGATTTTAATTGATTAAATGCCAAATAAATTGTGTTGGGCTTCTATTATTGACTTATTGAGTTTGACTTGTGTTGTTGGGCCTTGGTCAAGGTTGATTTGACTTTGTTAAGTTAAGATTATTGGATTTAGGGGATTGATGAAATGTACATTTCATCTCCCAAAATGAATGAATGATCTTAATTTGGGAAAAGTCCTCCTTTGACCAATTTGTGTTGATTCCATTCCCCCTCCCTCTTCATCTCATTACCATTCTTTATTCATTCATGTCATGGACCTATGATATCTCTATATCCTAAGGCTAGTTGATTGCAAAATCAACATGAGTATGAATGAGATTAGGTCCACCACACTTTTGCATATTATTTTTGTGTGTGGTATGTTTCATGAGCATAATCCATTATACTATGTCTCTAACATGCATTAACACCAAAATCCTATTGTCGGACCTCAAATAGTTGTGACTTCTACATAAGTCCAATTACGGTTGCTTAATATAACCCTAAATTTGTGACACAAAAGGCTTAGAATTCTAGTAAGTGAGATTGTAAGTCTCCCCTCTTTCATGGTATTGTGTGGAAACTTGGCCTTTTTTCCTTCCTTTAGAAGATGTCTTGGTTCAAGGATCCATGCTTGTGAATAGTGGGCTGAGTGTTCACCAAAGAATGACTTAAACAATACAAAGCAAAAGCAATACTAACTTCTAATCAACTAACAACTAACATTTAATTTCAAGCCATTTACTTTTATGTACTTTAATTTCAAGCTTTATTCATTTGCCCTTATTCATACCATTCAATTTGTTTACTTTAATGTCATTTTCACTTTGCCCACTTGGGCCATAATTTGTGATATATTGTGTTTGTATATACTTGTTTGTTTTTGTGTTCTCTTGACCTTAATGTACACAATAAGAACAAAAACCCTAAAAAACATTTTGTATGAACTGTTGGATTTAATCTGAGACAATGGACTTAGAATTAGGCAACACTCCCTATGCAAAAAGACTTGGCCAATGCCAACTTTCATGAAACTAAGTGCTTGTGAAGTGAACATTCATCTGATACAATGTTGAAGATCCATTTGAGTTCATCTGCAACATGATCATATTAAGCTGTTATTTTGAATCTGTGTCTAATGCCTACTTTTGGAAGTCATCTGATGCATGGGAAATTTTGAAGAAGATCATGGAGTTGCTAAGCTTGGATGTGGCTATCTTTATTTGATGTCTTGCTTTCATCTTGCTATTTGTGTACTGATATTGCTTGATCTAAAGTCCAAGGGAAATTTGGATTTCTATATGACATTGTCGTCTATTGGATTGTAGCTCATTGGTCAGATCTTTTCAACTCTTAACTTTTAAATTTGTACTTAGGATTAGTCTCTTCATCTCTCCCTCATTTCTTTAATTTCAAATCTCTCCCTCCTTTCAAAAATATTCTTTTCTTGTGTTTGTTTTCTAAACTTAGACCATTTTGCAAATTAGAAACTTTGCCCTTATGCCGTTGCATTTTTAAAACTCTTTTCTTAATCAAATTTGTAAATGAACTTAACTATACTTGCCTTAAAATTTCAAAAGGCAAAAAGAACTAACACTCACTAAAACCATTTTTAGGCCCCTTGTGCCTTTGTTAAACTAAAATTTTGTTAAAAGCAATCCACTCACTTTTAAATTGATACCCCGAACTACGAGGTTTTAATCCCTCACTTTTAAATTGTCAAACACAAAAATATAATTAATGAATTCTTTTCCCATCCCCCACTCTATTTACTGCAAACATCATTTTGTACAAAAACACATATTCACACAAGAAAGGGCTCCCTAGGAGTACCTAGGACACTTTTGGTGCTAACACTTTCCCTTTGTGTAACCAACCCCCTTACTTGTAATCTCTGGCATTTTATTAGTTTTGATTTGAAAACTTCTTATCTTTGGGTTTTGTTCGTACTTTTCCCTTTTCCCTTGGAAACAATAAAAGCGCGGTGGCGACTCTGGTTTAATTGATGTCTAGCTTATCCATAGCTTGATGATCATGAATTTACCGCTATAATGGGGGCTTCGCAAAAAATAAAGAGGGGGAGACAAATGTTGTGATAGCAAGTGTCCACCCCTAGTATCAATTTCTGATGGCCCCTATGCCATACTATCTATATCCGTATGTTGTCGCTACTCAGTATCAACAACTGCCATGTCAGTATCAACCGCAGAAAATTAATCAACAACCAGCACCTGCTCAGAGAAATCAATCAACAATACAACTGTGATAACAAAGGACAAGGCCGAGGTCAGAATAACAGGAACAATTTTGGTAATCGCCCCCTGATTGATAAAATTCCGGTACCGTATGTTGAACTGGTGCCATATTTTATTCACGTATGGGATATTGTACCAAAAGAAATCCATGTAGCCTCTCCTCCATTTCGGCCTAAGCACGATCCTAATGCCTCGTGCGCTTACCACGCCGGGTATATAGGGCATTCCATTGAAGACTGTTGGGCCCTCAAATACAAGGTCCAAGACTTGATTAATCAGGAGACCCCATCTTTATCTGAGGAAAAACCCAATATGAAAACAAATTGTTGGTGTAAGCCCTAGAGGCCAATACTTTTGGTACTTGTATCGAATTATTTATTAATAATAAAAGGCTTTTTCTTTATTACGGTTGTTTAATAAAGTCCCTAGAATAGCTAGTCCGTTTAATGCATCAAGTGTGACTTGATCATGAGACCACATTAAACATAAGTACACTATTCTTAAAGTATCCGTAGTCGAGCTTTATTTTGAAGTGGGATAACATTAAAGCATTGAGACTATAATGTTTGTAGACTGATGATCACATCTCATGGATCATGGATAAAGAGTTATCAAGTCTTAAACATAGGTATGAATATTAAGAGTAATATTTATACCGGATTGACCCGCTACGAGAATACTATATAGAAAGTTATGCAAAGTGTCATAAGTTATTCTCATGGTGATAATAGTGTATACCACTCTTCGACCTGAAACCACTATGGACCCTAGATGTAGAGTCGAGTGCTTTGTTGCTGATCCAACGTTGTCCGTAACTGGATGACCATAAAGACAGTTGATGGGTACTCCACAAAGCATGCTGAGGGACATGAGTGACCTAGATGGAATTTACCCATCCTGCGTAACAGGATAAATGTCTATGGGCCCAATATTGAACTGGACAAGGATGACACGGTCTATACCTTGTGTTCAATATAGTCATAAGGGCAAAAGAGTAATTATACACATAATTATTATCACAGGAGGTTTTGTCAGATCACATGACATTTTCTTGTCTTGGGTAGCAGTGATGTGTTGCTAGGTACTGCTCACTGTTTATTATGTTAAATGCGTGATTTAATATAATTGCCAACGTCGCGAAAACCTACAGGGTCACACACAAAGGACGGATTGATGAGAGATAGAGTAACTAAGGAACATCGTAAGGTACGGTGTACTTAAGTAGAATACGAAGTATGGTAAGGTATCAAATACTTAAGTGATTTTGGCATATTATGAGATATGGGCCAAAATACACTTAAGTGGGCTTTTTGGCTTGAAGCCCACACAAGTGGTTCTATAAATAGAACTCTTGTGCAGAAGCATTGTAATGGGAATACAACACAACTGAAGAGTTGGAATTTCGTATATCTCTTTCTCTCACTCAAAGCCTTCATTCATAACAGCTAGCACTACGATTGAAGGAATCCGTTCATGTGGACTGAGTAGAGACGTTGTCATCGTTCAACGTTCGTGATCGCTCCGTGGATTTGTATCCAAGGTTTTGATCGTTACAAGAAATCTGCACCAAAGGTTTGAATCGCCATAAGAGGTAACGATTCTATCACTGATCATGCCCATTCGTAAGGATCACTAAATGGAGAAATTTTTAAATTCCGCTGTGCCTTGGATGGCAATTCTCCCTCAATGGTATCAGAGCCACTTATGAAACCATGAATCTGATAACTGCTTTTGTTCTATATTAATATGATTAAAGGCAGAATGAATCAAAGATTAAATTGAGATCGATCAAGTTATATATATGATATATGTAATCCTGATGCAAAATACATTATATATGATATAGTGTTCTCGTTTCGTTCATTCAAACACTCAATGGTTGTTTTCCTTTGAGCGATCAATGGTCATTTGCTTCTTGATCCGACATTAGTATGGTGAAGCAATGACGTGTTGATCAATCATACTGAATTAACAATCGAGATGTGTTTGACGGTCTGAAATTGGTGCATCAGGGTTAGTGACGGCACAAGGGTTGTGTTGTCAGAGAGTTATGCGATTGGGGTTGTGACTGCACAAGAGTTGTGCTTTCCAAACACTTTTCCGAACAATGTTAACCGGTTAACACATATGGTTAACCGGTTAACGCAATACGAAATAAAATTTTTGAGTTTTTCAAACAATGTTAACCGGTTAACGCATTTGGTTAACCGGTTAACGCAAGACAGAAAACAATTTTCCAAGAGATTTTCAAACAGTGCTAACCGGTTAACGCATTTGGTTAACCGGTTAACGCAAGGCAGAAAACAATTTTTGAACAGATTTTCAAACAGTGTTAACCGGTTAATGCATATGGTTAACCGGTTAACGCCAGGCAAAATTCACCCGTTCGGCTAACTTAGTGCTTTAAAAGTATCAAGTGTTGATGCGAAAACTGACGTCGATTTTAAATGAATTGTTCAATAAAATTTCGGCTTTGCGTAGTGTGATCGGTCGTCGAGATTTAATTTGATTTTATTAATTAAAGGAATTAATAATAATAATAATAATAATAAAGTGTTTATTATTGTCTTGTGGTGATCGGTTATGGCCTTAGTTTTCCTTTATTCTGCTTTGGGTTTTTAAATACGACCTGCGTGTCATGCCTCTCTCTTTATCTCCCAAATGTAACTTCTTTTCTCATCTCACTCCCTCGTATGTAAAACGAGTTTCTTTTATGTAATGTAATGGTATGAAGAAAGCAAAGAAGTCAGTGCCAAAGGAGGACAACCTTGAAGATCTTGCTTGGAGAAGCTTAGATCGTTGTTAGGTTAGCTTAGGTTCTCTCATTGGCTTGGGAGAACAATTGCGCTAGGGGCCATAACTGTTTCATTATGTTTGTATGTATGTTGATGCATGTGAATGTATGTTGATGCATGTGAGAGACGGTTTATATGATAAATAAGCCGGTGAGATCAGAAAAATTGCAATTCCCTCAAATTAAATATTAAGTTTATGCTTTCCAAGTTTTAACACTCATCAAGACTAGTACCAAATAATGTAGGTTTCGCCTACGCGAGGTGCATGTTCTATATTAGTAAGGTGCGATGGGATAATTGTAATATCCAACTGTTAAAACAATGAGTCAAACTTAACTAAACAAATTATAATAAGATTATATATATGTTTAGAAGCAAGAGTTGGGAATGATCCATATGATGGATTGGAATAAGGAGTTATTCACCCAACTGAAATTTTCGAGAGTTATATGAGATACAATTGGAAGGAGTTCCTACCTAAATAACCTAGTTTTGTGTAATCCGCCTACATGGACTTAGAACGAAGTGAAATATGGATCTCGACCCACTAGAAAATCTTCCAACGGGATTTTCCGAATCAAATGATGAGGGTCATTTGTTTTGAGTAAAATAGTGGGAGCATATTTGATTAAAGGCCTAATTAAATATGTCAATGATACTTATATTTTCACTAATCCTTATGTAGATTACCATGACATCAAACACCTCTAACAACATCTTGCGATCAATCCTTGATAAGGAAAAATTGTCTGGGACAAATTTTCTGGATTGGCACCGAAACCTGAGGATTGTCCTCAAACATGATAAAAAGTTGTATGTCTTGGAGACACCTGTTCCTGAAGAGGAACCTCCTAGTTCTGCACCTAAGGCAGAAAGAGATGCTTATAAGAAGCATGTCGATGATGCCAATGAAATTGCTTGTCTCATGCTAGCTACCATGAACTCAGAATTGCAAAAGCAACATGAGAACATCTCAGTGTTCGATATGATCGAACACCTGATAATGCTCTATCAAGAGCAAGCAAGGCATGAGAGGTTTGAAGTTTCAAAAGCCTTTTTTCAAGGCAAGTTAGCTGAGGGAGCCCCTGTAGGTCCCCATGTACTCAAGATGATTGGGTATGTGGAAAACCTTGAGAGATTGGGTTTTCCCCTCGAAAAGGAACTTGCGACTGATTTGATCTTGCAATCGTTGCCATATGGGTTCAGTCAATTTGTCCTAAATTTCAATATGAATGATATGGACAAATCGCTTCCTGAACTGCTCGCCATGTTAAGAACTGCCGAGCAGAATCTGAAGTCAAAAGGGAAGTCCATTCTGATGATCGGAAATGGAAAGAGACAGAACAAAAGGCCCACTAAGCAGGGTGATAAAGGGAAAGGCAAGGAAGTTGCCAAACCCAAACCCACCGTTGTTGCTTTAAAGCCTAGTGGAGGCATAGCAAAAGAAGGCACTTGCTTCCATTGCGGTAAGACCGGACACTGGAAGAGAAACTGCCCAAAGTACCTGGAAGATAAGAAGAATGGAGTAGAGACTTCAACTTCAGGTATTTTTGTTATCTACTTCTGCATCATGGGTATTAGATACTGGATGCGGTTCTCACATTTGTACAAATGTGCAGGGACTAAAAAGGAGTAGAGATTTGGCAAAAGGTGAAGTCGACCTACGAGTTGGCTATGGAGCAAAGGTTGTTGCTTTAGCCGTAGGAACTTATGTATTGACTTTACCTAGTGGTTTAATAATTCAGTTAGAGAACTGTTATTATGTACCTGCAATTAGCAGGAATATTAATTCCATTTCTTGTTTGGACAAGTTTGGTTTTTCATTTATAATAAAGAAATTTTTTTGCTCAATTTATTTGAATGATATATTCTATGCTTCTGCACAAATGAACAATGAACTATATGTCCTTGATCTTAAAATGCCAATTTATAACATTAATACTAAAAGGATGAAACCTAATGAGTTAAATCCAACTTACCTTTGGCGTTGTCGATTAGGCCACATAAATGAGAAACGCATTTCCAAACTCCATAAAGATGGACTGTTGGACTCTTTTGATTATGAATCATATGAGACATGCAGATCTTGTTTAATTGGAAAGATGACAAAGTCTCCATTCACAGTAAAAGGTGAAAGAGATAATGAACTTTTGGTCCTCATACATACTGATGTATATGGACCACTGAACATGCTAGCCAGAGGAGGTTTCTAGTACTTCATCACATTTACTGATGATTTCAGTAGATATGGTTATGTGTATTTAATGAAACACAAATCATAGTCCTTTGAAGAGTTCAAGGAATTCAAGAATGAAGTACAAAACCAACTAGGTAAGAATATTAAAACTCTTCGATCAGATCGAGGTGGTGAGTATTTAAGCCTAGAGTTTGATGACCATCTGAAAGAGTGTGGGATCCTATCCCAACTCACTCCTCCTGGAACACCCCAATGGGATGGTGTATCTGAGAGAAGAAATCGAACCCTGTTAGACATGGTCCGATCCATGATGAGTCACGTCGATATTCCAAACTCCATTTGCGGACATGCACTTTTGACAACAGCTTACACACTTAACCGTGTTCCATCCAAAAGGTTAAGAAGACACCATATGAGATATGGAGTGGTAAGAAACCACATATGTCTTACATGAAGATTTGGGGTTGCGAAGTTTATGTGAAACGACAAATTTCAACTAAGCTTGAGCCCAAATCTGACAAATGCTTATTTATGAGGTATCCTAAAGAAACAAGAGGGTATCACTTCTAAAATCCTTCTGAGGGCAAAGTGTTTGTCGCTCGAACTGGAGTTTTCCTAGAAAAGGATTTTAATTCCAAAGGAATCAGTGTGAGGAAAGTAGAGCTTGAAGAAATTCAAGAATCACAAGGCATTGATACACCTATGGATGAATAAGAGCAGGAAACACAAATAGTTGTGTAAGAGCAACCTGCTCAAGTAGAACAAGACCAGCGTAGGTCAGGCAGGATACGTCACCTACCTGAGATATATGGATATCTGATCAAGGTGATGTATCACTCATGGATCAAGAACGAACATGAGCCTTGTGTCTACAAGAAGGTTAGTGGGAGCATGATCGCTTTCCTGGTGTTATATGTAGATGACATATTACTCATTGGAAACGATATCCCTACCCTGCAACAAGTAAAGTCTTGGTTGGGGAAATGCTTTTCTATGAAGGACTTAAGTGAAGCAGCCTATATATTAGGAATCAGAATCTATAGAGATAGATCACAAAATTGCTTGGCCTAAGTCGGAGTACATAGACAAAGTGCTGAGACGCTTTAATATGAATGATTCCAATGGTTATGTGTTTTGCTTAAATGGTGGCGCTGTGAGCTAGAAAAGTTCAAAGCAAGATACAGTTGTTGATTCTACAACCGAGGCCGAGTATATTGCTGCCTCAAGTGTAGCAAAGGAAGCTATTTAGATCCAAGAGTTCATTAGTGAACTTGGCATAGTCCCTAGCATTGTGGATCCCATTGGTCTCTACTATGATAACAATGGTGTTGTCGCACAAGCTAAGGAGCCTAGATCTCACCAACGATCCAAACAGATACTTAGGCATTATCAACTCATTCGAGAGATAATAGATAGAGGAGATCTGAAAATATATAGAGTAACTACACTTGACAATATTGCTGACCCACTAACAAAGCCTCTTGCGCAACAAAAGCATGATGGCCATATTAGATCAATGGGCATTAAGGGAATGCCTGATTGGCTCTAGTGCTAGTGGGAGATTGTTGGTGTAAGCCTTAGAGGCCAATACTTTTGGTACTTGTATCGAATTATTTATTAATAATAAAAGGCATTTTCTTTATTACGGTTATTTAATAAAGTCCCTAGAATAGCTAGTCCGTTTAATGCATCAAGTGTGACTTGATCATGAGACCACATTAAACATAAGGACACTATTCTTAAAGTATCCGTAGTCGAGCTTTATTGTGAAGTGGGATAACATTAAAGCATTGAGACTATTATGTTTGTAGACTGATGATCACATCTCATGGATCATGGATAAAGAGTTATCAAGTCTTAAACATAAGTATGAATATTAAGAGTAATATTTATACCGGATTGACCCGCTATGAGAATACTATATAGAAAGTTATGTAAAGTGTCATAAGTTATTCTCATGGTGATAATAGTGTATACCACTCTTCGACCTGAAACCACTATGGACCCTAGATGTAGAGTCGAGTGTTTTGTTGCTGATCCAACGTTGTCCGTAACTGGATGACCATAAAGACAGTTGATGGCTACTCCACAAAGCATGCTGAGGGACATGAGTGACCTAGATGGAATTTACCCATCCTGCGTAACAGGATAAATGTCTATGGGCCCAATATTGAACTGGACAAGGATGACACGGTCTATACCTTGTGTTCAATATAGTCATAAGGGCAAAGGGGTAATTATACACATAATTATTATCACAGGAGGTTTTGTCAGATCACATGACATTTTCTTGTCTTGGGTAGCAGTGATGTGTTGCTAGGTACCGCTCACTGTTTATTATGTTAAATGCGTGATTTAATATAATTGCCAACGTCGCGAAAACCTACAGGGTCACACACAAAGGACGGATTGATGAGAGATAGAGTAACTAAGGAACATCGTAAGGTACAGTGTACTTAAGTAGAATACGAAGTATGGTAAGGTATCAAATACTTAAGTGATTTTGGCATATTATGAGATATGGGCCAAAATACACTTAAGTGGGCTTTTTGGCTTGAAGCCCACACAAGTGGTTCTATAAATAGAACTCTTGTGCAGAAGCATTGTAATGGGAATACAACACAACTGAAGAGTTGGAATTTCGTATATCTCTTTTCTCTCACTCAAAGCCTTCATTCATAACAGCTAGCACTACGATTGAAGGAATCCGTTCATGTGGACTGAGTAGAGACGTTGTCATCGTTCAACGTTCGTGATCGCTCCGTGGAATTTGTATCCAAGGTTTTGATCGTTACAAGAAATCTGCACCAAAGGTTTGAATCGCCATAAGAGGTAACGATTCTATCACTGATCATGCCCATTCGTAAGGATCACTAAATGGAGAAATTTTTAAATTCCGCTGTGCCTTGGATGGCAATTCTCCCTCAATGGTATCAGAGCCACTTATGAAACCATGAATCTGATAACTGCTTTTGTTCTATATTAATATGATTAAAGGCAGAATGAATCAAAGATTAAATTGAGATCGATCAAGTTATATATATGATATATGTAATCCTGATGCAAAATACATTATATATGATATAGTGTTCTCGTTTCGTTCATTCAAACACTCAATGGTTGTTTTCCTTTGAGCGATCAATGGTCATTTGCTTCTTGATCCGACATTAGTATGGTGAAGCAATGACGTGTTGATCAATCATACTGAATTACCAATCGAGATGTGTTTGACGGTCTGAAATTGGTGTATCAGGGTTAGTGACGGCACAAGGGTTGTGTTGTGAGAGAGTTATGCGATTGAGGTTGTGACTGCACAAGAGTTGTGCTTTCCAAACACTTTTCCGAACAGTGTTAACCAGTTAACGCATATGGTTAACCGGTTAACGCAATACGAAATAAAAATTTTGAGTTTTTCAAACAGTGTTAACCAGTTAACGCATTTGGTTAACTGGTTAACGCAAGACGGAAAACAGTTTTCCAAGAGATTTTCAAACAGTGTTAACCGGTTAACGCATTTGGTTAACCGGTTAACGCAAGGCAGAAAACAATTTTTGAACAGATTTTCAAACAGTGTTAACCGGTTAACGCATATGGTTAACTGGTTAACGCAAGGCAAAATTCACCCGTTCGGCTAACTCAGTGCTTTAAAAGTATCAAGTGTTGATGCGAAAACCGACGTCGATTTTAAATGAATTGTTCGTTAAAATTTCGGCTTTGCGTAGTGTGATCGGTCGTCGAGATTTAATTTGATTTTATTAATTAAAGGAATTAATAATAATAATAATAATAATAATAATAAAGTGTTTATTATTGTCTTGTGGTGATCGGTTATGGCCTTAGTTTTCCTTTATTCTGCTTTGGGTTTTTAAATACGACATGCGTGTCATGTCTCTCTCTTTATCTCCCAAATGTAACTTATTTTCTCATCTCACTCCCTCGTATGTAAAACAAGTTTCTTTTATGTAATGTAATGGTATGAAGAAAGCAAAGAAGTCAGTGCCAAAAGAGGACAACCTTGAAGATCTTGCCTTGAGAAGCTTAGATGGTTGTTAGGTTAGCTTAGGTTCTCTCATTGGCTTGGGAGAACAATTGCGCTAGGGGCCATAACTGTTTCATTATGTTTGTATGTATGTTGATGCATGTGAGAGACGGTTTATATGATAAACAAGCCGGTGAGATCAAAAAAATTGCAATTCCCTCAAATTAAATATTAAGTTTATGCTTTCCAAGTTTTAACACTCATCAAGACTAGTATCGAATAATGTAGAAGAAGTTGGTGGATCAGGGGTTGATACAATTCTCCAAGACCAGTGCAGTAGAAGAAGTTGCCGTAATCGAACCAATAACTATTGTGTATAGGAAGAAAAATGTTGAAGCTCCTCCTTATTGGATTCATCCAATTCATTTCCGTGTTCCCATTCTGTTTCCATATGAGAGTACCAAGGCGAAGCCTTGGAATTATGAGACAACAATGTATTTGGGTGGAAAAGAAATTTGTATTCCTGACACAGAAATCGTCAACATAATTGGAACGGGAGGCATGACCCGCAGTGGTCGTGTATTTGCTCCAAAATACACTCCTAGGGTGTCTCTATCACCCACATTTATCTCGCCTAAAGAGAAGGTCACTCCTACTCCTACTCCACATGCAGGGGAGATTATACTGGCCACTCTGAACGTGACAACTGTTTCATCACCGACGAATGTTATTGCCAACAAAGCTGCAGAATTAGAAGTGTCTAAAGGTAAAGAGTCGAGGGTTGAGAACGAACAAGTCAGGAATTCCTCAAATTGATCAAGAAGAGTGACTTCAAGATCGTTGACCAGTTGAACTAGACCCCCTCCAAAATATCCATTTTGTCTTTGCTGTTGAGTTCTGAGGCTCACCATAAAGCATTGCTGAAAGTTCTGAATACCGCTCATGTGATGCAAGATATCATGGTCGATCAATTTGGCGACGTAGTTGCGAATATCACAGCCAGTAGGTATTTAGGGTTTAATGAAGCAGAACTACCTCCTGAGGGAAATGCTCATAATAAAGCACTACACATTTCAGTCATGTGCATAGACTCTCTTCTATCTCGAGTCCTCTTTGACGTTGGTTCTTCGCTTAATATACTGCCAAAAGCTACATTAAGCCAATTGCAGTTTAAAGGGCCTGAGATGAGGACCAACACACTGATTTTCCGAGCTTTTGATGGTTCCTGAAGATAGGTTATTGGGGAAGTTGATCTGCCTATCTATGTTGGACCGCACAAGTTCAACATCGCCTTCCAGGTCATGGATATTAACCCAACTTACAATTGTTTGTTGGGTAGGCCGTGGATTCATGCCGTTGGGGTAGTCACCTTTACGTTGCACCAAAGGTTGAAGTTCTTGATTGATAATAAACTGGTAATCGTGTGTGGTGAAGAAGAATTGTTGGTTAGCGAACTCTCGTCATTCAGATATGGTGAGACAAATGAAGGAATTGTTGAGATTCCACTCCATTGTTTAGAACTTGAAGAAGTCAGTTCTGCTACCGCCAATCATGACCAATCATCCGCCACCATTCTATCTTCAGTAAGAAGTGCCAAACTGACATTGGAGAAAGGCCCACTTCCCAGTTGGGGTAAAGTTGTTTACGTGGAAGAAAAACGTGACAGATTCGGTATCGGTTATCGCCCATCAGCACGTATGGTAAGCCCAAAGAAGAACCAGTTCAACTTGGTAAAATTAAGCTGCGCCGACTTTCAAAATGATCATATTATCGTAATCATTGGGGAATCCAGTGGCAGCAGACCAAAGACTCCTAGCCTCATACACATACGTCCTCCAAGGTTCAAGCTCCCCAACTAGACGGCTATCGTGATTCCTATAGTATACTAAAAAAAAACGTAATGCATTTTGTTTTCTTGATCCCTTGTCCCCGCTCGAGACAAGAGGATAGCTTGTAAGGGCCTTAATATTTAAAAGTAGTATGTGAACAAATAGAAAGTACTTTTTGCATGCAAACTTGTGTTCCCTTTTCTTTCAGTTATTTTCAATTTTTCACTAAAATAACGAAATGGCAAAAGATTTTGTTTTCTTTTTTCACTTTATTAAAAAGCATACTAAAAATAAGCTCATCATATGCAGAGCAAACAAAACTATTGATTACAATATGGAAAGAATGAACTGTAAATCTGGATTTCCAATCAACCAAGTCGAAGATGACAGCGAGGAAGATTGTGAATTACCAGCTGAACTAGCACGACTCCTTGAGCACGAAGAAAAAGAGATTCAACCACACAAAGAACCAGTGGATGTCATTAATTTGGGTTCCGAAGAAAGATGGTAAAGTTAGAATGTGTGTAGATTACCGAGACCTCAATAGAGAGAGTCTGAAGGATGAATTCCCTTTGCCCCATATTAATGTCTTCATTGATAATACAACTCAGTTTTCCGTCTTTTCCTTCATGGATGGGTTCTCTGGGTATAATCAGATAAATATATCACCAGAAGATATGGAGAAGACAACTTTCATCACACCTTAGGGAACTTACTGCTAAAAGTAATTTCGTTCGTCTTGAAGAATGTAGGGGCAACATATCAATGTGCCATGGTAACCCTCTTTCATGATATGATTCATGAAGAGATTGAGGTTTACGTGGAAAACATGATTGCTAAATCCAGAACCGAGGAAGATCACTTGATGAACCTGAGAAAATTGTTGGCCAAACTCCGAAAGTTTAAGTTGCGTCTAAATCGAGCTAAGTGCACTTTTGGGGTCCAATCCGGTAAGCTCCTGGGTTTCATAGTCAGTCAGAAAGGTATTGAGGTTGATCCCGATAAAGTTTGAGCCATCCAAGAAATGCCATCTCCCCGAACAGAAAAAGAAGTCCGAGGTTTCCTTGGTCAACCCAACTACATCTCCAGATTCATATCACATTTGACAGCTACCTGCGAACCGATGTTCAAACTGTTGAGAAAGAATCAATTGATTATGTGGAACAACGATTGCCAAGCGGAATTCGAAAAAATAAAAAAGTACTTGCAAGAACCACCAATCCTGATACCACCGGTTCCTGGTAGACCTCTCATCATGTACCTCACGGTACTCGATGAATCTATGGGTTGCGTTATGGGTCAACATGACGACACAGGCAAAAAGGAACATGCTATTTACTATCTCAACAAGAAATTCACTGAATGTGAGAACAGATACTCACTTTTGGAGAAGACTTGTTGTGCTTTGACTTGGGCTGCTTGACACCTGAGACAATATATGATTTGCAACACGACTTTATTGATATCCGAAATGAATCTGATAAAGTGTATCTTCGAAAAGCCTGTTGTTACTGGTAGAATTGCCCGGTGGCAAATGTTGTTAGCCGAGTATAATATTCAGTATGTAACCCAAAAAGAGATAAATGGGAGTGTTTTGTCTGACTACCTTTCCCACCTACTTGTCGAAGGTTATCAACCGTTGGGGTTTGACTTTCTAGACAAAGACATCATGTTTATTAGAGACTTCACTATGCCAGGCTCCGAGATAAGCCCCGAACCAGGATCGCGATGCACGCTCGTGTTTGATGGTGCTTCCAATGCTCGTGGCCATGGCATAGGTGTTGTTATCACTTCTCCCACCGGTTTCCACCTTCCATTCACCACTAGACTATGCTTCGACTGCACCAATAATATGGCAGAATATGAAGCACGTATCTACGATTTAGAGGCGACCATCAACTTAAGGATCAATATTCTTGAGGTGTACGATGATTTAGCTCTGGTGATAAGTCAGGTAAAAGGTGATTAGGAAACTCAAGATAACAAGTTGATACCATACAAAGAGCATATCAAAAAACTGGTACCCTACTTTGATGAAATCTCCTTTCATCATATTCCCAGGGAACAAAATCAGTTAGCAGATGCTCTAGCTATGTTGGCGTCTATGTTCAAAGTCAAATGGAAGAATGAAGTACCGGCTATCCATATTGACCACTTAGATGAACCAACACATTGTCTAGTAATCGAGGTCGATCCTGATGATAAGCCCTGGTTCTATGACATAAAGACATTCCCAAAGAAACAACAATATCCCGAGGGTATATCCATTATTGATAAGAAGGCTCTAAGAAGACTCTCTTCCAAGTTCTTCCTAAACGGTGATGTGTTATACAAGCAAAATTATGATTTCGTACTGCTCAGATGCGTGGATAGACACAAAGCTAGTACGATCTTAAAATCCATATATGAAGGTTGCGAGTGTGTACATGCAAAAGGTCTTGCTATGGCCAAGAAGATCCTTTGGGCTGGGTATTACTGGACGACAATGGAGGTTGACTGTTACAACTTTGTTAGAAGATGTCACAAATGCCAGATATATGGTGACAAGATCTTTGTGCCACCGACTCTGTTGAATGTTTTGACTTCTCCATGGCCTTTTTCTATGTGGGGTATCGATATGATTAGGATGATAGAGCCTAAAGCTTCCAACGGTCATTGATGCATCATGGTCTCCATTGATTACTTCACAAAATGGGTCGAAGCTACTTCATATGCTAATGTCACTTGACAGGTGGTTACACAGTTTATCAAGAAAGAGATAATCTGCCGCTATGGGATACCTAGCAAGATCATCACTAACAATGCCAGTAATCTCAACAACAATATGATGAAAGAGTTGTGCAAAGAATTTAAGATCGAGCACCACAACTCTTCACCATACTGGCCCAAGATGAACGGCGCCGTAGAAGCAGCTAATAAGAACGTCAAAAGAATCGTCCAGAAAATGGTCAAGACATACAAGGACTGACATGATATGTTACTCTTTGCTCTTCATAGTTACAGAACCTCGATCCGCACATCCACTAGGGCAACTCCATACTCATTGGTATATGGGATGGAGGTTGTCCTACCAATTGAAGTTGAGATCCCTTCACTCAGAGTCATCATGGAGGCTGACCTCGATGAAGCTGAATGGGTTCAATCATGGTATGACCAGTTGAATCTGGTCAAAGAAAAGCATTTGACGTTCGTCTATCATGGTCAGTTGTGTCAAAGACATCTCAAACGAGCTTTTGATTATAAAGTTCTTCCTCGTGAGTACCGCGTAGGAGAACTCGTGCTCAAAAGGTATTTTGCTATTCACTCAGACCCTCGGGGCAAATGGACTCCCAACTACGAGGGACCTTTTGTCATCAAGAAGGCTTTCTCAGGGTGGGCTCTAATCCTCACAACAATGGATGGGGAACATTTACCATCGCTAGTGAATGTAGACATAGTAAAAAAATATTATGCCTAAAAAGAAATGATAAAAGCCCGTTAGATGATCATCGCAAAATTAATCTAGGAAATAATGGCTATCCTGATGGACCAAAAAATGATTTGTCCATGCAAAAGTTAGGGATCAAATATAAAGCTCGCTGGGTAGAAAACCCGAAAGGGCGGCTTTGGCAAAAAGAAGCATCCCAGTGGACGAAAATAATAAAAAATGTCCAGGAAAAATTTAGGGATAAAGGCATTGACTATGATCCTTGAGCCCATTACGCTACAAGCTAGATATCAGATGGTTAAAGATCAATCCAGTCATCGTCAGTCAAAGCAAGGTCTCAAAATTCAGATTTTACAGTGGACGACGATCAATATCGTAATCAATGGAAAAATATAAAAATATTTCCCATTGTCATTTCATTTATTTTTCAATTTTCGGCAACATCCTCCTCAAGGGTGCTTGCATCTTTGTACATACCATAGGTACCATTTTATATCAATAAAGTTCAGTTTCCTACATCAATTATTTTTCTTCTTTTGTATTTTGTGTGTAAAATAACCGATTCATCCTATTCTCATAATGCTTTAAAATTTCGGGGAGTAATAAAAGCTACACTAAAGGAAAACATTACGCATTACTGTAAAGTCTCGATGAACTTAAAAAGATGATCGGTGGTCCAAAAGTTAGCTTGAACACCTGTGGCATCTAGATGATTTCCTGGCTGGATCATGCATCCCAGTTTTCCTCGGCAGGGTTAGATGGATCCTTGGCAGTAGCGTTAACACATGAATTCCCTAATGGCGGTCTCTTTGGTGTAATTGATGACGAGTCAGAGTCTTTCCATGCCAAAGAACTATACCTCACAAATAAAGTCTATCTAACATTCATGCATCATGAAAGTAAAGCATACATCATGCAACACACATACCATGCTCTCCGCCGTGATTTCCCCACATGATATCAAAAACATACACCAACAGCCTGACCACCCGCTCAAGCAAATTTTGGGAGACGTTGGTATTTAATCATCTTCTACCTCGAATACCTGAAAAGCCTTCGCAATTCCCGTATTCAGGTCCAAGAAGGTTAAATATGGGCAGTGGTTGTACCCCAAAGTGCGCCCCCTTTTTTCCTTCCATCTAACATATAACTTGAGATCCATCTATACTCATTGATATTGCATCCATGTGTACCCATCATTCATTCATGGCTAACATTTGTTAATAAGTATCATAGTTTCCAAGTGTGATTGATAAAACCAGGGTTTGGATTGAAGATTATGGTACTTCCCATCATGTGGATTACAACCCTAACTCTTGATCCTGAGGGATCTTGTTGATTGATTTCTATGCATCGACTGGGCTTCTAAATCCTAGTTATGGGCCCGTGGTTTGAGATATTATTGGTGAAGCTTAATGCTTGATCTGAAACCCTAATCAGGGATAATTGGTATTCATGTGCCATGTTGGTTGACTTTTGGACATGGAATTCATCAAAGCCCTAGACATTTATCTTTTAAGTTCACGAATCATGTTAGATTGCTTTAAGGGAGTGAGAACCCTATGTGGGTTCATGGCATTGTACACTACTTGTGTTGATTATCGCTCAGTTTGAGACTTTTAGTTATTGATTGACACTTGGATCTTTAACCTATCTAGAATCCTAATTCATGGATTGCATTTCGTTCACATTCAAGTTCTATGGATCCAAACCTCATGACCTATTGGGTCAGGTTTTTCATGCTTCATCCATGGTCCATTGATCTCAATGTCTGGGTGAATTCATTGGTCCATATTCATAGTGCATGAGTTCTTGTTGCTCTTGATTCCCAATCCATTTGTATTGGTCCATTGTGTCATCATATGTTCATAACCCTCAGGTTTAAGTGTCTTAAGTCTCATTATTAACCCATAAGTCCATTCAAAGTCTCATGGCAAGTTTGATTTCAAACAAATACATGAAAGGAAAAGTTCATTTTAAAATCGAGCATGTTTCCATTCAATAAAGATCATTCCCATTCCAAATAAGTGTACATTCATTAATTCAATTTGCATTTATGCCATTTATACAAGAAATTCACAAAAAAAATGAAAGTTTGGCAAAAAGTTGACTTTTGGTCAACTGTTGTCTTTTTGGTCAACCAACATACTTTTTCATGACCTAAGCCCTACTATTCATTACATCTTCACTTTTGCATAAAGTTACATGGTCACTTGCTTCATAAACAAGAAATCTCATTTTTTGCATATGGGTCATGTCTTGAACTTTGTATTGGTGGGAATACCTTGTCATGCCTGTGGAGTTCCCTTGAAAGAGTGTCCAATACCACAAGTCTATATCCCTGCAATAAATCAAGACAACACACAATTATTCAAAAAAAGAACAGTTGTCATGCATTAGCGCCCTGCATCACATCATAGTATGCATAAGCATTCATAGCAAGCATCATACGACACGTCACAATGGGGAGGAAAGCTTGATACTATAAAGCTTCCTGCTTGGGCTGAAAATCCACATTATTTTTATTCATAAGCATCAGAAGACCCAGATTACATAATGTTGTCTCGTTAATTCAAAGCAACAACAACAAACACCAATGTTGCAACAACTATTAATAAATCAGCAAAATAATGTAACAAATATACATCAACAACTTTCGGGAAATGATGTACCCGATTTACAACAACGGCAGTTTGGAACTGATTTTGGAAACAAAGGTATCCAAACAAGCCACCATTTTGCACACGTGTTGCAACAACCAAAGTTTTCAATGCAACCACAACTGCAACACAATGCATCAAAGTTGTTTCCATCTCAGTCACAGTAGTCCCAACCATAGGCTTCACTGCAGCAATTAATTTCGCAGATTCACAATCAGCTTGCACTGATGCAACAACAACCAAGTTCTTTGCAAAAATTGCAACGAGATATGCCACAAAATCTCCAAGCATCAGGGTCCTTACATCAACAGCAAAAACAATTATATATATCCCAAAGAGCTCTTCCTGAAACACCCACACCTTCTGTAGATTCTACAACATAAAATGAACAACTAAGTGGGGGGTGATTGGCAAGAAGAATTATACCAAAGGGTGCAAATAATGAAAGAAGATTACTTGCTAGATCTGGATGAAATATTGCAGGAAATTGCTATTAGACTTCAGCAATATGACTCTACTCCTCAAAAGCCAAAGTCAGATCAGCTTGAAAAGTTAAGGGTATATAGACTGATATTGGAACGCATGATACTATTCCTACAGCTTCCTAAGAACAACATTAGGCTTAGTTTCAAAGAAAAATTGGGAGCATGTGAAGAGAAGATTGTAAATCTCATAAATTCATTTAAGCTCAAGAAAGGGATCTCATCCTTGCAGCCATGACAACTTCCCCCAACTCATACGTCTTTGACGCCACAATAACAATCTCAAGTTACTTCAGTATAGTCTCATGAAAATCAAATGATCTCTCAAATGCAGCCATTCGACCAATACTCACAATGAAACAAATAAGTTCACCTGCAATGCAACCAACAATAGACCAAGTCAATAGCAGTAAAAACACTACGCTAGTGTGCCACTATAATATAAAACCCCCTGCTTTTCATCGATAGCAGTCCCATTCCAACTAAACTCCAGCATAACGTTTCATGTGCAACCACGAAACCAACACACACCAACTTACTTCCCTCACCTCTTTCTAATCGATTCAATAAACCTAACAACAACCTCTAACTGTTTTGTAGTAATCTTGAATATGAGAGTTATCCTAACAACTTTTGAGTTGCAATTCCAAGAATAAAAAACCCATACCAGGTTCAACAGAGGAAGATAGTAAGCTAAGTTTAACTTCACCAATGGATACAAATTTAGTAGCACCCTGTACAAAACTCGCAGCCACATCCCAAAAACTGTTACATCTGCCAACATAAAATTCAGCCGGTGCACCCAAAGCACGACTCAAGAACCACGACGACCTGCATAAACAAGCTCAATCAACACCTGCCAATGAGAAAAGCAAATTCAGTGGCATGCAATATGTTTCAAATTCACTGGACTAAGTCACAACATCATGCATAACTGATAAAACAAGACATAAGGCATCTGATATTTTTAGCGGGCCCATCTTACCTTGCATACTTGTGTGAATAGGAATTAGTTTATTCATAGATTAAGGGATTGTTCCTAAAATAAGGGAAACAAATCATTCATAGATTAAGGGTTTGTTCCTAGAATAAGGGAAACAAATCAAAAATTGATTTGTTCTCATTAAATTTAATTAATTAGTGTAATTACTTGTATAACCCTGTAACCTCTATATATACCAGAAATAATAATGAGAGAGGCATCAAACCTATTTTCCTGACATGTATCAGCCCCGCGATCAAACCTGTGATTTTCTAGTTCTGATCGAGTTTTGTTGTTCATCATTTATGGGTCTCTGATCGATCAACGTGGAATTTGTTTCATGGAGATTTCATCGTGATTCTAGGGTTTGGGCTTCGGTTTGTTTTGCGATCCTTTTCCCAAATCGTGATTCTTGGTCGTGTTTGGTTTTTTTTTCGGTTGCAATTTTGATTTTTTTGTTCTTGGATGTTCTTGGTTTGAGATTCTTGATCGTGATTATCTTTTGATTCTGTCGCTTCTTCAAAATCGCATTTTCTTTGTTTGTGGATTGTGGATTGTTCGGTTCGTGGATTATCTTGGTTATCTTCTTGTTGCACTGTTTGTGGATTGTGGACACTATACTGTTCGTGGAGTATTTGGTTTGTTTACTGTTGCTAGATTATTATTATAATCATAATAATTATAATAATAATAATTATTATAATAATTTATCAATTAGTGAGGTTGAATCTTGTTGCATACTAACTTAGATGGCTTCCCAAAAAGAAAGAGATAATTTTTGTGTCCGTTTTACCGACAAAAATTATTCGGCATGGGAATTTCAATTTAAGATGTATGTTAGAGGAAAGGGATTATGGAGTCACTTAGATGATGTTTCTAAGGCACCGGCGGAGAAAACTGCTTTAGATGTGTGGGAAACTAAAGATGCTCAAATCATCACTTGGATTCTCAACAGTATTGATCCTCAGATGATCAATAATTTGCGCTCTTTTTCAACTGCTCAAGAAATGTGGAATCATTTGAAGCACATTTATAACCAGAACAATTCGGAAAAACGGTTTCAGTTAGAGCTAGACATAGCCAACTATAAATAAGGTGATTTGTCTATTCAAGAATACTATTCTGGTTTTCTAAATCTCTGGACAGAACACTCCGCTATTATACACGCTAAGGTTCCCAAGACCTCCCTCGCGGCTGTTCAAGAAGTTTACAACACCAGTGGGCGAGATCAATTTTTCATGAAACTTCGTTCAGAATTTGAGGTTGTCAGAGGTGCTTTGCTAAATAGGAATCTTGTTCCTTCTTTGGATACTTGTGTTGGTGAACTTCTCAGGGAAGAACAACGTCTGCTTACTCAAGGAACTATGTCTCATGATGCTGTCAGTTCCGAACCCGTGACAATTGCATATGCTGCTGAGAGCAGAGGAAAGGGTCGTGATATGCGACAAGTCCAATGTTTTTCTTGCAAACAATTTGGACATATTGCTCGTAGCTGCAGTAAGAAGTTTTGCAATTATTGCAAACAACAGGGTCATATCATCTCTGACTGTCCCACGCGTCCTCCCCGACCAGCACAACGTCCAGCCCAAGCATTCCATGCCACTACCAACTCTACAATTGGTCCTCTCAGTACTGGTGCATCTAATGGCGGTGTTCTACAACCTGAAATGATTCAAAAAATGGTACATTCTGCTCTTTTAGCCTTGGGAATTCAGGGTAAGTCTTCTAATGTTTCTCAACCGTGGTTTCTTGATTCTGGTGCATCCAATCACATGACGGGCTCCTCTGAATATTTGCACAATTTACATTCTTATAATGGCAATCAGCAAATTCAAATTGCTGATGGTAATAAACTCACTACCACTAATGTTGGTGACATAAACTCTAACTTTCGTGACATGCTTGTATCACCCGGACTTGCTTCCAACTTATTGTCAGTAGGTCAATTAGTGGATAACAATTATAATGTTAATTTTTCTCGTGTTGGTTATCTTGTGCAGGAGCAGGTGTCGGGGAAGGTGATCAGGAAGGGGCCTAAAGTGGGAAGATTGTTTCCGCTCCAGTTTAGCTCTAGTCATTTATCTTTTGCTAGTAATAGTGTTTTGAACTCTTATGAGGATTGACATAGAAAATTGGGCCATCCAAATTCTCTTGTTTTGTCTCATTTATTTAAAACTGGTTTGTTGGGAAATAAACATGTTTGTACTGCTTCTATTTCATGTTCTGTTTGCAAATTGGCTAAAAGTAAAGCACTTCCTTTTCCATCAGGTGCTCATCGTGCCTCCACTTGTTTTAAGATGATTCATAGTGATGTGTGGGGAATGTCTCCTGCAGCATCTCATGCTCACTATAAATATTTTGTCACATTTATTGATGACTACAGTCGTTTTACTTGGATATATTTTCTTCGATCTAAGTCTGAAGTGTTTTCTATGTTTCAGAAGTTTTTGACATATGTTGAAACTCAATTTCAAGCAAGTGTGAAATTTTTTCGATCTGACTCTGGAGGTGAGTATATGTCTCATGAGTTTCAGAAGTACCTTCAACAAAAAGGGATCTTGTCTCAACGATCTTGTCCCAATACCCCCCCCCCCCCAACAAAACGAGATGGCAGAGCGAAAGAATCGTCATTTGCTTGATGTAACACGCACCTTACTTCTTCAAGCTTCTGTGCCATCCCGATATTGGGTAGAGGCTCTTTCCACAGTCGTATTCTTGATCAATCATCTTCCTTCTATGGTTATTGATTTTGATTCTCCTTTCTTTCTTCTTTTTAAAACTCAGCCTGATTATAGTTATTTACATACTTTTGGATGTGTGTGTTTTGTTCACTTACCTCAGTTTAACGAAATAAGCTTGGAGCACAGTCTATTCAATGTGCATTTATGGGGTATAGCAACTCTCATAAGGGTTTTGTGTGTTATGATGTGTCTAATCACCACTTTCGAGTTTCTAGGAATGTTACATTTTTTGATACTCAATTTACGTTACAAACCAGGCATCACATATGTCAAACAAAGCAGAAAACAGGTTCCCACTGCCCCTCCTGACACAAATCCTCCACCTGATCCTGAACCGGTCAAATAACGACGTTCTAGTCGAATATCTAAAGCACCAGATAGATATTCACCAGACAGGTATGATTCCTCACATACTTCTCTGACTGCCTCACTATCTAGCATATCTATTCCTACTTGTTATGCACAGGCTGTTAACGACGTGCGCTGGATAAAAGCAATGAATGAGGAACTTCAGGCTCTTCAAGAGAATTTTACATAGGATATTGTCTCTTGTCCCCCCGATATCAAACCCATAGGCTGCAAATGGGTGTATTCTGTGAAACTGAATTCTGATGGGTCTCTCAATCGTTTCAAGGCTCGATTGGTTGCCTTAGGAAATAAGCAGGAATATGGAATTGATTATGATGAGACATTTGCACCAGTTGCCAAAATGACATATGTTCGTACAATACTCTCCATAGCCGCTTCTAACGGGTGGTCTCTTCATCAAATGGATGTGAAAAATGCTTTTCTTCAGGGTGACCTGACGGAAGATATTTATATGACTCCTCCTCAAGGTTTATTCTTGTCATCTAAGGGTGTGTGCAAGCTTAAACGCTCCTTATTCTGGTTTGAAACAAGCGCCTAGAGAATGGTATTGAAAATTCCCCTCAACTCTACTTGGGTTCTCCTTTACTCAGAGTCAATATGATTCTTCTCTATTTACTCATATAACTTCTACTGGAATTGTCCTACTTCTTCTGTATGTTGATGATATGATTATTACTGGTTCTGATCATGCTTCGATTCAAAGCCTTAAACAACAGTTACAAGCATCGTTTCATATGAAAGATCTTGGTAATTTGCATTACTTTCTTGGTCTTGAGGTTCATTCTACATCCAAGGGCATATTCCTCTATCAACATAAGTATGCCACAGATTTAATTTCTATGGTTGGTCTACAATCGGCTAATCCAGCGGATACTCCTCTTGAGGTTAATGTTAAATATCATCGTGATGATGGTGATCTCTTGCCTGCTCCCTTATTGTATCGTCAACTCATGGGTAGCCTTAATTACCTGACTATTACTCGCCATGACATATCTTTTGTTGTTCAACAAGTAAGTCAATTCATGCACTCTCCTCGTCATCTTCACTTGGCAGCAGTTCGTCGCATAATTCGCTACCTGAAGGGAAGCTCTGATCGTGGTTTATTCTTTCCCACTAGTATTGCTCCTAAACTGAGTGCTTATAGTGATGCCGATTGGGCAGGATGTCCTGATACTCGGCGATCTGTCACTGGTTGGTGCATGTTTCTTGGCTCTTCATTGATATCATGGAAAAGTAAGAAATTAGCGAGAGTCTCTAAATCTTCTACTGAATCTGAGTATCGTGCCATGTCTGTTGCCCGTTCTGAAATAATTTGGCTTCGTGGTCTTTTGGATGAACTTGGATTTCCTCAAGCAGAGCCAACTTCATTTTATACGGACAATACAAGTGCCATCCAAATCGTTGTGAATCCTGTTTTTCATGAACGCACCAAACATATCGAAGTTGATTGTCATTCGATCCATGACGCATATGATGACAGACTAATATCACTTCCTCATGTCAGTACTTAGTTGCAGGTTGCAGATATTCTTACCAAGGCTGTTCCGCGTCCATGTCATCAGTTTCTTGTTAGAAAATTGATGCTTATTGACCAACAACATCAATTTGAGGGGGGGTGTGAATAGGAATTAGTTTATTCATAGATTAAGGGTTTGTTCCTAGAATAAGGGAAACAAATCATTCATAGATTAAGGGTTTGTTCCTAGAATAAGGGAAACAAATCAGAAATTGATTTGTTCTCATTAAATGTAATTAATTAGTGTAATTACTTGTATAACCCTGTAACCTCTATATATACCATAAATAATAATGAGAGAGGCATCAAACCTATTTTTCTGACAACTTGATCCTGCAGCAGGCTATAAGCAAGGTTCACAAATCATGAGGAACACATTAGCCATACTCAAAGTCCTAACTAGTCCTACACAAATCACAGTATGCACCAAATGGTTCGCATAAGTTTAAGTCGTATTGACATGAATACGTCTTGAAGCAACACACATCGTCACACCAGCTTGTACACATAAACCTTGGCCTCAAAATTTTCCTTGGCCTGCTTGCATGAAACCATGGCACCACGACCTCCTGCTACAGCCTAGCAATGCCCTGCATTCGCAGACTTATTTCATACACCAAAGAATCACTCAACTTCATTCTATTTTCAAATCGAACTCCTTAATCCACGTCTTCGTCTTCACTCCCTCCAATTCTCGCTCTCGAGCTTCGTTATTCTACTCAATATCCTCACTCCTGGTCTATCGCTTGGTCCAGAGCCACCTCCTCTTCTCCTTCGTCAATTCAAGTTTCTGAACAATTTTCCGATTGCATTTTCTTGTCAATTCATTCTCCAGTTCGAGTTAAGGTCGCTTCTAGCGTCCCTCATGCTTCTTCCGTCTCGATAGAGCCAGATATTGAGGATGATTGTAAAATTCTGGAACTCAATTCTGAACAAGCTAAAGCTCAAATTCTCAATTAGGTTAGGATTGTTCATGAAGTGATAAGGTTTCCATTTGCGTTTGAGTGGTCACACTGTTATCACATTCCATGTTGCTCTTGTCTTTCCCAAGAGTGCGGTGGTACAACGCGTGCCAGAAACTGAAGTTGATGTTGCTCCAAAGATACGCAAAAGAAATTCGGATTCGCCAGGCGATTCACATGTCGGTTCCAATAGTAAAAAGCATACTGCAAAGATGCTGCTTCGTTTATAGGAACCAAATTATGTTGTACGAGTACTCATGTCAAATGTGTGAGCTTCATGTAGGGCTTACTCCGGTTACTTTTGTTCATCTAGAAATAGCCAAGCGCTTCTCATTTAACATGCTTCAGTTGGTCTCCATAGTGCCAAGAGTATTATCCAAAGGGAATGTTAAAAATTCCAGAACCTGGATCACAACAATCAATTCATGAAAATCAATTCAAGAACCAAAATTTAATGACAACTATGATGCATATATCTCCAGCTGCTTCTAGCCAACTATCTTCACCATTCAAGCATACCATCTGCATACAGAATGACAGCGGAACCTAAACGACGACAACACGTAAGTCATGCCAGCTGCAAAGCCGCTCCATAAACCAATGGCAAAGCTGCAGAACCTGCGTCAAACAACATATCAAACTACCCATCAACATAACAATCCTGCAACCACATACAAGACGTTTCAATTAATTCATCATTAACTCTATTTAACAAAAACTTCACTTAACATTAACAACCAACATACCACTAACCCTTTATGGACTGCACAAACCAAAATCCTAAAGCTAACCCAACTTACACTCCACAACCATTGGATTTCATGATATCAACTAACTGACTCATTTGTTACTAACTAACTGAGTTAGGGATTCAACTCAGTAAGGGGAAAATAACTAACTCCAAACCAACTCCTAACTAATTCCAGACCTGAATCCAAACCTATCCTAATCCCAAGCATAACCACTATAACTCACCATATCCTACATCATTTTCAGGCCTTGGAAATTAGTACCTTCAATCCTCTAAAGTCATCTTCGAATCTCTATCCCTTAACCCTCACTTAGAGCTCATACTCCATAACCATTGAAGCTTCACCTTGAAGCTTCAATCTGGTTGAGCTAAGCCTCACTCCCCTCACTGATCCATTCTCATAGCAAGAAGAAGAAGATGGGGTTCAGGACTCAAGGCAAGAAGAAGAACGCTTGAAGTCGAGATTGAAACAAGGAAGAGTGTGTTACCTGAATCTTTGTTTCGCTGGGAAAAAACCATTGATGTTGCTCCGGTAGGTAATTATTTTCTACTCTCTTTTCTCCAATCTAAGGATATCACAATGAAGTACTTCATTTAGAGAGCCGAAGCCACATGGGTTGACCTTCGTTTGGCTTCTAAGCATCATTTAATTCGTGCATTAGCCCTTAAGTTTCTTCAAGTTATTCGATTCAGTCAGGGCTTTAGGCTCGAAATCTGGTGAAATTGAGGGTAAATTAGGATTGAGCGTGGGGAGACAATTGTTTTGGTAGTTCTGTTTCCCATTTCCGATGGTCGTCGCCGCCAGAGGCGGTTCCCGGAATTGTGGCCCACGGTGGTTCACCTGAGTAGTACCAGAGCTAATTTTGATTGGCGCACTTTCAGTTCATTTCAAATGTTAATCTCCATGTGTGTTGATGTTGGGCCTCCATGGGATTGGGCTTACCATATTACTCATTATCACCCCTGTTTTGCTGTTACATTGCGAGCCATATATGAACAGGTGAATTGGGCTTATGGGAGTGGGCCCTGGGAGAACTTCATACCAGCATCTCGTTCTGGATGCACACCCCTCTTCAAACCCCCATTTCGGGTCTGCACCCCTCGCTGGGTTGGCCCATCTCCCCTTTTTCTTTTGTTGTTTTTTATAGTTTAGTTGTTGATAAGCTTTTCTAATGTTCAGTTTTTGAGTGATTCAGATTTGATTAGATCAATTAGTATTAATTAGGTTGATTAGGGATTTAATTTTGATTAACTTTGATTAATTCTTAGAAATATTAGACTTCATTTAGTTCTTAATTTTAATAAGTTTCAAAATTAGAGTTGTTTAGAATTTAGAATGGAGTTTAATTAGAAATGTCATGAATGGATTTAATTCAATGTCAATATTATCGTGAAATGACCATTTTACCCCTTATGGGTTTATTTTACCATTTTGACAATGTAAATGCATGAGCCCTTAGGACTAGAATTTGACATTAAAAGTTTAATCAACTCTTAACAATGGCATGTTCCCTTAGGGTTGGTACATAGAATTTTAGTCAAGATTTTGATTAACCATGACATGGTCCGCTAGGATAGTTCAATTATTTTCTAACCATTATATTAGGTTTTAATCTAGTTTTCAATTTAATTCAAACCCTCCAATTTCAATCGATCAAAAGCAATTTTGATCGATTAAATCCTTTGAACTTGTATAATCCCAAAGTCTAAATTGAGTGACCAAAAGACCCTTGGTCACTTAATAAGACTTTTTTCTCTAAGTTGTGGAGCTCGAAGCCTCAAGTCAGATTCTCGATCAAGGCACCCTCAGTCATACCAAGTAGTGGATAATACAAGCAATCAAAGGTGGCAAACTAAAAGAGCTTGTTAAATCAAAGTTAGAATTGTGTGGCATGAGCCTTAAGTAATAGAGAAGGAATGGGACTGGAGAATTCACCTCTACTCATAGACTTTATCGTATTCACCTCTACTCATAGACTTTAGCACAGGTTCTAATCATACGATTGGCAAGTCTCTCCCTCTTCACAAAGAAAAGCCAGAACCTACATCAACAACTTATAAATCATGAATCGAGTTGTACGACACGAGCCTTAAGCAATAGAGAAGGAGTGGGACTCGAGAATTCCTACCCCTATTATGTATATCCTTGGGTAAGGGACGAATGACCCAACGCTCATCGTATTCACCTTTATTTATAGACTTTAGTGCAATTCGAATCGAACGATTGATAAGGTCTTCATCAATACAAGAAACAACAAATATTCTTCTCTCTCCACTTGAAAGTTAAGACGAGACTTACATGCCACAAGCCTTAAGTAGTAAATAAGGAATGAGACTGGAGCTTTCCTACACTCATTCTGGATATCTTTAGGTGCGAGACGTTTGGCTCGTTGCTTATTGTATCCACCTTCACTCATAGACTTTAGTGTGATTCTTATCAAGTAACTATCAAGTCTATTCCACTCTTTCATTCATTCTATCATCTTTTCTTTTGCCTCAATCACCTTGTTTCAGTCGTAATAGGCTGAACTACGAAAGCTCTGATTTCCTTATTGCACTATAAGGATACATAGGCAGGAGAAACCAGTTTCTTCGCGAGCTACCCTATTTATCAACCAATCATTCTTCATTCATTCTACCAATATCATCTTTTTGAGATCAATCATACTTATCCTTAGACTCCTTGTCTATCCTTTTAGGACGATTTAACAACAATCCACCTCATCAATCGAGAGTTGTTTGGGACCATGCCCGAACACTTAATTCAGTATTTCCTTTTGGCTTTACCCTATAGTGGCAGTCTTACTAGCCCACGTACTAGTAAATGCCTATCTTGCTCTTCGATTCAGAGTCTATCTCCTTCTTGGATCCAAGATGCTATCCTTATTTTATCTCGAACTGTTTGTTCCCTATCCAATGATACACTATTACTTGTACTATACAGTACTGCAATCATTCCTTGAATTGGTGTTTGTCTTGTGAGTCCCTCTTGCTTAGACAAATATCTCTCTCTCCTTGTTTCATAGCAGTTAACCTCTGAAATTGGGTTTATCTTGTGAGTCCCAATTACTTGGGAAAATACCTTTTTGATACCATTTTGTTGGTAGAGATTATACTCTTCATCACTGTATGTCTCTCTCTATTAACGTGGTTCCACGAACAACGATTGCTCTTATTTTCTCATTACACGATGAGAATACGTAGGCACGAGGATGCGAATCCTTGGCGAGCATACTTCTAATTATTCATCCTTCCGCCTTAGGTCATCATTCATATCTTTCACTATTCATTACCTACCTTCGATCATAAATTGTTCACCCAGTGACATATTATTTCTTTGACATCGAAATACACTTTCTTTTGAATTCCATACACACCCTTTTCGGACGCCTAACGTGAAGTCCACATTTCTACCTAGAGTTATTTGGGATTGTGCCCAAACACTTAATTCCTTCCTTTTTTGGCTAATCACCTTATATTGGAAGTCCTGCTAGTCCACATATCGGTTAAAGTTGTTTCCCTTTATGGTACAAATCTCATTTCGCTTATGGATTCCTATACACTTTCACCTTTCGGTTTCAAACAATACTTCTTCAGTCATTTATTTCCAAACATTCAATTTTGTGAATTTGGTCACTTCATTCTGTTCATCTCCATGATACATTCATATTCTACCTCCATTCATTCCATGTGATATACCAATAACCTTTGAGCCAAATACACTACCTTTTTGCGCTCCTTCTTGCGTCACCTTATGAACCAAGAGATGCCTGGGACTGTGCCCGAACACTTATTTCTTCATCTTTTCGGCTTTACCGTATAGTGCCGGTCTTACTAGCCCACGTACTGGTAATAACCACTTTACTCTTGGGTTTATCTTTTCACCCTCGCTGGAGCTCAAAACACTATCCTATGGTTCAGACCATACTTTGATCACACTTCTTTTCACCTCCCGCCTTTAGTTCCTTGAACTACGAAGCTCTGAATTCCTCATTGCACTATAAGGATACATAGGCATGAGGGACCCAATCCTCACCGAGCACTTTATCTATTTCTCTCCCTTTCCCATTCTTTTGTGAGTAATCTCTAGATATAACACCTATTCGAGCGAGAACAATCAAAATGGTTCCCATGGAGTACCATGGATGTTTGGGGGTGCTAATACCTCCCCCTTGCATAACCGACTTCCTTACCCAACATATGTCTTTCCCCCGTATTTTATCGATGTTTTTCCTTTCCTTCGGGAATAAATAAAGTTCGATGGCAACTTTGTTGTATGTTCAAGCGTGCGATACGTTCGAGTATATTTTCGCTAACTTCAATACGAGGTATGCTCTTGGTATTGTGGTTGGGTGTTTGGCATGTTAAGGTCGTAGGGTTGTCTATTTGTGGGCCGATAATTTTGATGGGTAGGGGTTGTGAGTAACCGGTATGACAATGTTATGGGGGGTTAGATGTTGAATCTTCTTGTGTGTAAGTTACTTGGCGTGGGTCATATAGGTATATATCCTCGGCGAGGAAAATCCAATCGATATGTACCAAGCCATATAATTACGAGTTGGTTTTTCTTCGGTTGGTATCACAACGTCAGTTAAGACATGGTCTTGTCGGTGCTTCCATTTTCAACACTCAGATCTAGCGAAGCTTTGCCAAGGGTTAAAGTTCCATTGGTTGTTAAATTTTTGTAGATGCCATTCTATGAGGTTTATTGGGGATCTGGGATGTGTTGAAGCATACCGAACTGCAATTTAACACAGTCATTGGTTTATTGTTAAGAACTTACTTTTGTGTGTACGGGAATATGAACGAGTTATGGTTGACGGGCGCTAGGGACGGTATCTTGGACCAACCTCATGCTTGGAGCAAAACAACGCATCCAAAAAATGTAGATGTGCCTTTGTGTGCATTTTTACATAAAGAGATATAAAGATAAACCAAACAAGCGGACCCCTAACTATAACTTCTTATTATATCTACATGTCTTAATAAAGGTAAATACATAACATGCATACTAGAACCACTACCTTTAGGGAAATAAAATAAACCGATTAGAAGCATAATTTAACACCTAGTTTTTATTATTCGAGCGTCTTCGGTAGAATTTTCATCTAACTGTAAGCTATTGTAATATACCTTAAGGAGTGAAAGGAGTATACCTTGACCTCTAGAGTTACCATCTAACAAGTCAGCACCCAAGAGTTCCATGCAAATTGAATTCGCATAGTTGGTTTTCCCATTTACCGCTTTACCCTCGATAGGCAGCCTCAATAACATGTACACATCTTCTAACAGTACAATACATTCACCGGTTGGGAACCATAATGTGTGTGTTTCGGGACGTCATCTTTCATATAAAGCTAGAATAAATTTATTATCAACCGACCAAGACATGATTTTGCTAACATATCCAAAACCGGCGAGTTAGGCATAAGGTTGAATCCACTCGTCGATGGCAATAAATTCATGGACACGAGTTCGAAACCTATAAACCTCCTAAAAAAATAAACAACAAAATAAGTTTTTTCATTAAAAAAATGTGTTAGAAAATATAAGAAAATATGTTTTTACATAAACACTTACATAAGTCACTATGTTGGCGACTGTTCCTTTATGTGATTCACCCATAGTGAGTAGAGAAATTTTATGGTAGTGTTGAAGATGAAGAAGTGTTTGTTGCAGATGAAGAAGTGTTTGTTGTTGATGAAGAAGTGTTGGTTTTTATATTTATTTATAATGAAAAGCATGCACTTGCACCTATGCTAGAAATAAATCCTAACGCCATCAGAATTGGCGACCACATCTCAATTTAAATACTAGTGCCATCTCAATTGGCACCTTTCTAGGTGTCTAGCTGCATGGCTGTCTCGTGGCAGGTCTTCCATGCCTAGTCTTTTCAATAGGCTACATGGCTAAGGCATGCAACGCAGAATCTCAAGGGCATGCACAGAAGGCGCCAAATGAACTGACGCATATGTACAAATTTCCAAAGCAGTCACCAATTGGACTTGCGAATGCTCTTGCATGCATGGTCATGTGATGTTCTTCTATTAATGCTCTTACTCTTACTCATACCAACACAAATTCATACTCTTACTCAAACTAACACAACTTCATTGTCAAACCTACACAACTTCATTATCATACTATGCCATCTGCACTCAAATATATTATTAATGCTCACTTTAATGATGAAACATCTGACTATGATGTATACATGTTTATTTTTTGAAACACCGAAACTATCTGATTTACAATCCAGAGAAATTCAAATTTCTTGCATTTGAAAAAATGAATAGAAAGCTATCTAGGATCTTATCATGTGTCACAAATCATGTACCAGAATCCAATTTATTTAAAAATAATTAATGTAAACTTTACCCACTAAAGGTGCGAGACAATGAAGATGTTGAGTATATGTTTGTTAGTCATGAACATTCTGGTTTCAACTCTATTGAGTTATATATTAATCTCCAACAAAGTATATCATCTCAACAATCTCAGATAACTGATCAAGTTGAATCTGATGAATTTAAATCAGAAGACTCAGATGAAGCCGACGCAGAAGCATAAGTCAACATCGTTGAAGAAGAAGAAAAATAAAGTGAGACACAGATCAATCATATGTTGAACAACAACATTGAAGATGACGATCATCGAGCGCCATTACCTTCAAGTCATGTATAATGTCTACCTCAACATATGACAAACATGGAATTGCATGACGATGACGCATCCAACAGTGTTTTTTATAACCCGTATCCACGGTTAGAGGGTGAGTTAAAAGTGGGAGACATGTTCTGCACTAAAGAAGAATGTGTGCGAGCTATCAAAAAATTTCACATGGATAACTCTGTTGATTTCACTATCAAACACACTGATTCAAGAAGGTATGTCATTGAATGTTGTAACATTATTTGCAAGTTTTGGTCGGTTGCGTCTCACAGGAAGAGAAGTCATTCTTGGAAGATAACTTCTATACACCCACCTAATAATTGCAATGCCACTAATATTGTATAGGATCACCAAAAATTAAATGTTGGATTGATATGTCAAGACATTTTGCCTCTTGTTAACAAAGACCCATTAGTGAAGGTGAGTATAATAATATCTCATATCATCACACGACATAATTACATTCCCTCTTACAAGAAATCATGGATTTCAAGGATAAAAGTTGTTGAACATGTATTCGGCAACTGGGAGGATTCATACAAAGAATTGCCACGATTTTTATGGGTACTTAAGACATACGCACTAGGGACTGTTATAATTATGGAGACATTGCCAACATTTACACCAGATGGAACTTGTGTTAGTGGAAATAGAATATTTCACATACTATTTTGGGCGTTTCATCCATGCATCAAAGATTTTGCATTCTGCAAACCTATTATTCAAAATGATGGAACATGGTTATACGGGAAATACAAGGGCACCTTGCTTATGGTTGTTGCACAAAATGACGATAATAATGTCTTTCCCATTGCATTTTCTCTGGTTGAAGGTGAAACCACTGGTAGTTGGGGTTTCTTTCTTAGTCATCTCAGAACACATGTCGCTCCACAAGTCAATCTCTGTTTGATTTCAGATGGATATGCTGCTATTAAGAGTGCTTATAATAACCATGATAACGAATGGTATAATCCTCTTTCTTCCCATGTCTATTTCATTAGACATATCGTACAAAACTTCATGCATGCAATCAAAGACAAGAACCTTCGTAAAAAAATGGTGAATGCAGGGTATGCTCTAGCTCAGCCGTCATTTCAACATTACCGTGACAAAATTAGATTGTCAAATGCAGATGCATAAAGTTGGGTGGATAACATACCATTAGAGCAGTGGACAAGGGCATTTTATGGAGGATGTTGATGGGTCCACATGATAATAAACCTTATGGAAGGCATGAACGACATCTTCAAAGGCATTCAAAATCTACCAATAACCGTATTGGCAAGAACAACCTATTTTAGATTGGCATCGACCTTCACAACCAGAGGCGAAAGATGGAGTGCAATGTTAATGTCAAGTCAATATTCAGTGAATGTTGTATGAAAATGATGAAAGAGGAAACTATCAAAGCTAGCACACACGCGATTACAATATTTGACTGTCATAGGCAACACTTAAGTGTACAAGAAACAATGGACTATAATGACGGGAGACCAAATTTATCCTATGATGTCAGACTAAATAAAAGTTGGTGCATCTGTGGCAAGTTCCAGGGCTTCTGTATACCTTACTCCCATGTCATTGCGGCTTGCACACATACTTGTCAGAACGCTTACAACCATCTATCTGATGTTTACAAGGCCATTACCATCATGAATGTCTATAACGAAAGCTTATCAGTGCTAGAAATGGAAGAATATTGGTCTCCATATCAAGGGGACATAGTTTGGTACAACGATGAGATGCAGAGAAAGAAAAAAGGACATCCAAACAACACACATAATAGAACAGAAATGGATACGACTGATAAAATGATAAGATTATGTAGTATATGTCGTCAACCTGGACACAATAAGAAAAAATGTCCCAATCTCGGAGCAACCTCTACATCATAATTTAGTACCTCCTTTCAATTTTTGTAACCTTTAATTTTGATAAATTAATAACTTTTTGTTACAACAATATTAACAACAAACATCATCCTAACTTAAACACACTTAAAAACGAACAAGTATGAATAAATAACACAAACAACAGATATCAAAACAGATAAAAATACTTAACCGCAACATTTAAAAACAACATTTCTAACTGATTACAATAATCAAACTGATATCATTTGGTCAAAATATCATTTCCCTCGCATCTTTATCATTTTTAACTCGCACTCACCCACGTATAACATTATGTCTCTAATTACAACTAATTTTTTCGCCTTCAGGTATGTCTCCGTCTAACCAATGAACCAACTCCCTCTGTAGTTGCTCGAAACGACAGATGTTCCAGAAGAGTATCTCCATCGGGGGTTAATCTCTCAAATAAATCACTTTCCCATAGCGGCGACGAAGACGAACCATATTTGCAATAAAATGAAAAGAGATGTGAAAAATGAATCACACCACATGTCTATTTTTACAAAAAATTACATAATACACACTGGGGTCAGACCAATTAATGCCGCATCTCATTCTTTACACACAAACGCCAATTGGATTGGCAGTACCATATGCATAATCCAATTCAATTGACACCTCCTCTTTAAATTTAAGAGTAAACGTCAATTTATTTGGAAATATGTGTTGATGTTTTTTTTTGGAAAGTGGGTAAGTTTGAGAATTAATCTGAAATATGGGTTAATTTGGAAAAAAAAATAAAAACTGGGTTATTTGGATAAAATCGTGCATATATATATATATATATATATATATATATATATATATATATATATATATATATATATATATATATATTCCCTCCATAATAATTTACAAGCAAAAATTAATATTTTACACTTAATAAGAAAATTTAAATTTTTTGAATCTTTTTTTAAAATAAGTTATATTAGAAGATTTGAAAACAATTTCAATTTATGGTTGTTTATGAAAAATAATGAAACAGAAAGTAAATTAAATACAATCTAAATTTAGTTTTACCTTAAAAAAGATGCATATTTATAATAAAATAATTAAATGAAATCAAATTGATGTTTTTTTCCTTATAATTTGTAACAAGAAAAATGTATATTTTTTGCTTAGAAATTGTTACGGATGGATGAAGTATACTCATGATCGTCAAAGAAGAGGGGATACACAAATCATTTTTCATACAATTGAAACTTGGGCCAATGTAAGACACAATACAACTAACCTGGGCCACATAAACAATTACCAACAATAATTTGATCCCATTTCACGATGGTAATGGTTGTCAACAATAGCAACAACAATGACTTATTGGACATGTGAATCCATACACAAGAGGGGGTAAATTGTGGAGATTTAAAAAACTTTGATTTAAAACAAATTCATTTGAAAAATCAGAGTTTAAAAATATTTTGAATAAATTTGCAGTAGAAAAACCAAAGGAAAGAAAATATACAAGAAAATAAAAGAGTTAAGGAAAAAGAGATAACATCAGATAATTATACATATTTGACCTTAAAGTGACCTACTCATATCCCTAAAAATTAGTCTTGAGAGTATTGATCCGCTGTCGCACACGGGTCAAAAACGAGGAGAAAAATGTAGTAAACAGTAAGTGACATCTCAGGTCGTATCGCAAGGACTCTTGGAAAAACTAACCAAATAAAAAAATGAAATAAGGGGGGATTTCGATTAGATTGAGAATAAGTGATTATAAAAAATAATTATAAAATAAGTGATTATGAAAAAAGTTGATCTACTGATTCAGTTTCTTAACTTATAATTGGTTAATATAATTTGCATGCCCTAAGCGGATTCTAATCCCTTTTCGATTATAATAACAATAACAAACACATTGATACTAATATATGATATGTGTTTCTAATTTCTGAATTAAGCAAACAGATTAGGCAAACACGAATTAAGCAAACACAGTTATGGAACATATATTAAACGAAATTAATTAACACATATTCTATAGGACATGAATAAAACATACATGACATAGAACAAAATATTGAAAGGGAAAAGAAATTTGATTGAAAACTAAATAACCTCAAAGTATCGGCAGAAACCGATTACAACAGATCAACCTTGTAAACTTTAGTTCTCCATGAAATTTGCATCCTAGCCTCTAACTTTCGTGAATGCATAATAGGATTACTGTAGCAACGAAAATCCTAATATAACAAAAGGGAAATTTGGGCCCTTATGGAAACCGACCCGAAAATTACGAAAACCGACCCAAACTAACTATTTAAATTAAGTCCGGAACTTCAACAATTTATTCGACCATCCTTCACTCCAAGTCGGGTTTTGACTTCAACACAAAACTTGTATCTCTTTCTCTTAGCTTTCCAACGCATATCAGAATGCATCTATCTGACTCTCGAAGCTCAAGTGATTGTCTGCACAGTGACAAGGTATCAAATAACTATTTAAGCTAAAAATAAAGTACGAAAATAAAACAAAGCTAAAAATAAACTTAAATACAAAAATGCACAAAAAGGGTAAAAATAATATAATAACCTATAGAGTTTCCTAAGTACAATATTAGAAGAAGGTGCATCAAAATGCATTGATCAAATTCCCCCACAATTGAACCTTTGCACTCCGAGCAAAACTAGAAATTCGAATTTTCAAACAGAAAAAACAAGAGCAAAACAAAACATGCAATTCCAAAAGTTCTTAGGATACAAATGTTCGCGAAATCATGAGTCTATCGGAATAACTAATTGCAAGTGTACAGTCTATTGCGTAGTTTTAAAAGATATCGATCCCACAGAGACCAATAGTCAAATCTATCGTTTCTAATTGTTACGGTGTTTATCTAAGGCGAAAGAATTAAGAATGGGACAAGATGAAATAATAAACTTTAATAAATTTGAACAAGTAATACTAGAACGTGGTTCACATCAATTAACAATACTCTTGATTGCCTTTAATAGGATTATTGTACAGGGCAATATTTTCTACCTTGAAAATAATTCAATTAAACAAGAACTGTCGTTTTCGCGTATTCAGAACCGGATTTTACTCCTTAATTTATAAAAAAGGTCACATATGACCGACGCTTATTGCGTCAAAGTAGTAAATCATATTTTAAGGAATTAGACTTTTTACTTAGTTGAAAAGTGATTTTGATTGGTAAGTTTAAATAAAAAGGGTCCCTAGCTTCCGCTCAGGTGACCGGGTCCTAACCCTATAGGTGCGCGCGTTTGCAAATAGTTTTAAAACCTTCTTCTAGAAATATTAAACCTCCCAAGTAATTAATAAATTGATTTCGTGGTATTTACTTACAAAAAATAACCAACTTTAATCTTTAGTGTCAGACGGCTTTCGATCTTATCTGACGTTATCATTATCCTACGTTCGTAGTAGTGAATTTGATTAAGTTAGGAAAAATTACGTTAAAACCAAAACAACCCAAAATTGTAATCCCAAAGAAATAACGGACAAAGTATCGTCAAATGACAGTCTTCACATTCTAGTACGAACAAATTAGCTAGACATGA
Organism: Lathyrus oleraceus; assembly: GCF_024323335.1. NCBI lineage: Eukaryota > Viridiplantae > Streptophyta > Magnoliopsida > Fabales > Fabaceae > Lathyrus > Lathyrus oleraceus. Next base: position 293,657,098 of record NC_066580.1, read on the forward strand.
TCACGGTAAGTAAAAAGGCATTTGGTTTAGATTTAGAATTAAACATAACGACAGATTTAAATAAAGCAGTTTAAAGGAAAAAGCGAGGAAATTAAATTAGAGGAAATAAAATGCGAGGAAAGTAAAGCAAAGATATTAAATAGATAAGCAATTAAAGCGTAAATAAAGCTGAATAAAATAAGAACCTGCTCAAATCGAAGACTTGAATGTGATATAATGCGGGTAGACGAAAATAACCTCTGACGGAATGTAAATGCGTGAAGATAAATATCTTCAAAAGAAAAGTGCTCCAAGCTTGATACACGAACAAAATGCGATAACCCTTTGATGAAAGGAGTTAAAGCTCTAATGATACTGAATTTATGGCTTATGTTGGTGCTAAGCTTGGATGCCTTTAAAAGAAAAGTAAAATGACTATTCATAATGATATTAAGCCCTAAAATGTCAAGTGAAACCTTCTTGGTTCATGGGAGAAAAAAATAGGGGAACAAGGGTTGAATGAAAGACCAAGTAAATCCATTTCCAACAGCAACACAAAATAAAGGATGGCGAACACCATCCCTTACATGGAGAATGCCATCTTCGTAACGTGGACGTGACCAAGTCTTCCGACCGTTGAAACATGGGATATGTCATTCTCTTAGTAGCTACCTCTATGGAGAAAACCATGTAGGTATCCTTGAGTACAAATTCCATTTTTTCATTGTTTTACATCCGAAATGTTTCCTTTCTCTGTATATGGTCCCAATATGGTTAAATACCTGAAATATAGACAAAGTGCTCACATAATACTGGAAATAGAGATAAAACGATAATAAAACATGTAAAAATCAAGTCAAAATAATGGTGTAATTTGGTGTTATCAAACTCTCTCACACTTGAACCTTTGGTTGTCCTCAAGCAAATAAGCATATGAAGAAAACAATGGTGTTCTTTTGACTATTCTAGGCTAAAGACTCTAATTCGCTCAAGGCGGTATTTATAGGTACTAACCCGGAAACTAAGAGCATCGTAACAACACATTCCGCAATTGCAGTCATAAGTCTCCTTCCTATATGAACCAATTCACATCATGTCATTATGCCCAGGCGTAACTTACTCATCCCACTTTCGTCCCTTTTTCATTCAGGCCTAATTAGATTAAGTTCGTTATCTGTTTACATACGGTAGACGAACCTGTTAGTGACCCTGATCCATATTATGCTAAATATTTTGGTGAATATACAATATTCTTAGTGGTTTCATAGCCATTAGGCTAAGTCACCGGGTGAGGGTCACCTAACTTAGAAGGTAGATTCCTTTTTTCTTACTTTTCCAGATTTTTTCTTTTCTTTTCTTTTCTTTTCCTTTAAAATGGGATCATTCACCTATTTGCATTAGTCTGCTTACTCGATGGTAATTCAGATGGTGCCGACTACTAAGATAAACTACTCAGAGACTTATTTATGGGCAAGATTTCAAGGTCATGGCATAACAAGTATCCAAATTGATCTTTATAATTAGGAGACTTATGGTGTTGAGACAACATTGATCTTTTGGAGGCTTTCCCAAGTCTCTATAACCTATTTGTAACTTGTCTAATAGCCTAAAATTTTCAAATTAAACACCTGTTTTCTTTTTCAATTTTTTTATTATGGCTCATAAAATGGGAGAATTAATAAACAATAGAAAAACCACGCATAAAGACTCGATAGCACATGAATTGATACAACAGACAACTTAAACTGAAAATAGCAAATAGAAAATGAAAGTAAATAAAAAAATGAAAACAACAAAATGAAAACACTAAAGTTCCTCTCCCACACTTAAGCCGAACATTGTCCTCAATGTTTTGATAAAGGTAAAAGAAAGGAACGGAAAAACCTGGAGGAGATACTACTGATGGCATCCACTTCCCTTTCCTGGTTGGTCGAGAAGTTGGGGATGATGGCTTCGGCTCCGGTGACATGAACCCCGGGAGATCTGGAGTTGTTGTACTCGGACTAGGAGTAAGGCTTTGGACGCCTGTAGACTCTGGAGGTTCCCTATTATGGACGCCAGGTTTGCATGCACAAGAGCAAAGTCGCGTGCATGTGTAGCTTGCAGACACATTTGTTGGGAAACCATGGTGACTTAGGCATCCTCCATTGATATGAGTGAGCAATCTGTCTGGCATTTTGATTCCCGTATGAACTCCATCATATCCTGTTGTTGTTCATACATGGTGTAAAATAAGCCATCACGTTATTCCTCAGGTGCCATGTGATTCTGGTACATATCCTCGGTGTAAGTAAAACCTAAAGAGGTGCCTGCAAAAGGGTTAGCATAACCAGGTGCAATATGTGTAGGTGGTTGAGGGGAATCATGAACGGGAGACATATGTCTCCGCTCATACTCATCATCGGTCCCGTCATCCTCGACATTGACATTTTGAGGGGTGTCCACCGGCATCAGCCTGGTGTAAGACGGGACCAGCAAATCAAAAGTCCAATTGGCCTTTTGACATACATCTTTACGGGTGGGCCATGGAAAACAATACTTCTAAGCTCATTATTTCTAACCATGAGATGGTATCCTCCTTCCTTCCTTACCTTGCAGAGCCTCATACGCCTCAAAAAAGTGAGGTCCAAAGTGCGGGGCGGTAAAGGTTCCAACGTAGCTAGCTCGGCGTCAAGCCCTATAACACGGGAGGTGAAGGTAATCAATCCCCCAAAAGAGATGGTCCCCTTATTATTCACAATGAAACACATGTGGGCTATCATGAAAGGGACTGAATTCAGTCGTCACTTGTAGCGGGAAATTCATGATCATCAAGCTATTGACAAGCTAGAGATCAAATAACAAGAGTCGCTACCGCACCTTTATTGTTTCCAAGGGAAAAGGGAAAAGGTATGAACAAAACCCAGAAGTAAGAAATTTTCAAATCAAAACTAATAAAAAGTCAAAGATCACAGGTAAGGGGGTTGGTTACACAGAGGGAAGGTGTTAGCACCCAAAGTGTCCTAGGTACTCCTAGGGAGCTCTTTTTGTGTGCATATGTACTTGGTATAAAGTGATGTTTACAAGCAAATAAAGTGGGGGGATGAGAAAAGAATTCATTAATTACATTTTTGTGTTTGACAAGACCTTCGGTCTTGTGCCTACGTACCAACATAAAAATGAGGGATAAAAACCTCGTAGTTCGTGATATAAATTTCAAAGTGGATGCATTAATTTTAACAAAAATTAAGTTTGAAAGGCACAAAGGCCTAAAATGGTTTGAATGAGTTAGTTCTTTTTGGTTTTTTTGAAAGTTTAAGTCAAGTATAGTTAAGTCTATTTACAAGTTTGATTTAAGAAAAGAAGTTTAAAAATGCAATGGCATAAAGCTAAAGTTTCTATCTTTTTGCAAAAAGTGGTCAAAGTTTAGAACAAAAGTAGTTCACACAAAGAAGATTTTGAAAAATGGAGGGAGAGATTTTGAAATTAAATAAATGGGGAGAAGATGAAGAGACTATCCTATGTACAAAATTAAAAGTTTAGAGTTGAAAAGATCTGACCAAATGGGTAGCAATCCAATAGACAAGAATGTCAATAGAAACCCAGAATTCCCTTGGGCTTTTAGAATCAATCAACACACAGATTCACAATTATATTATCTTGAAGAGCAAGGCATCAAATAAAGATGGCCACATCCAAGCTTACCCCTTCCATGATCTTCTCCAAAATAGCCCATGCAACAGATGAATTCCACAAATCACAAGTTCAAAATAACAGCTTCACAATGATCATGTTGCAAATGAACTTAGAGAGGTCTTCAAAGATGTATCAGATGAAGTTCAAAGTGCAAGCACTTGATTTCTCAACAAATTGGCATTGGCCAAGCCCTTTAGCTTAGGAAGGTTGCCTAGATTCTAAGTCCATTAGTCCAAGATCAAGCCAACAGTCTACTCAAAAGTTTTTCAGGGTTTTTTGTTATTATTATGTACATTAATGGTCAAAGACCACACAAACAAGCAAAGTATACACAAACGAAATATATCACACAATATGGTCCAAGTGGACAAAGTGAAAATTGCATTAACATAAACAATTAGGATGATATGAACAATGGCAAATAAAATAGAGTGCTAAAGTAAATTGCATTAAAGTAAATGCTTGAAATAAAAAATTAGTACTTAATTGGTTAAAAGTTAGTATTGTTTTGCTTTTGCTTTTCATTTTAAGACTTTCTTTGGAGAACACTCAACCCACTTATCACAAGTATGAATCCTTGAGCCAAAACATCTTCCAAAGGAAGGAAAGAAGGCCAAGTTTCCACAAAATACCATGAAAGAGGGGAGACTTACAATCTCACTAACTAGAATGCTTATGCCTTTTATGTCACAAATTTAGCGCTATGTTAAGCAATCGTAATTGGACTTATGTAGAAGTCACAACTATTTGAGGCCGGACAATAGAACTTTTGTGTTAATGCATGTTAGAGACATAGTATAATGGACTATGCTCATGAAAGATACCACACACAAAAAGAATATGCAAAAGGTGTGGCCTAATCTCATCGATACTCATGTTAATTTTTCAATCAACTAGCATTAGGACTTTGAGATGTCATAGGCCAAATGGAATGAATGAATGAAGAAGATGAATGAGATAAATAGGGAGGGGGTGGATCAAAACACAAATTGGTCAAAGGAGGAATTTTACCAAATTAATATCATCCATTCATTTTGGGAGATGGAATGTACATTCCATCAATCCCTTAAATTCAATGATATTAATTTGACAAAGTCAAATCAACCTTGACCAAGGCCCAACAACAAGAATCAAACATAAATAAGTCATCACAATTGGTCAACAAATATATTTGGAATTTATTCAAATTAAAATACTAAAATAGTGTAATTAAATTAAATATGGTTTGTCCAATTCCAAAAATCTCATCAAAACACCAAAGAAATGGCCATGAGATTTATCATAGGTCAAACAAGGTCAAAGGACCTTGGAGAAAAAATTTCATAATTTTTGGACATTTAAAAATATTTTTAAAAAATTAAAAACAAATGCAAAATCAATTAATTCATGAAAAACATTAATAATGCTAAAGAGAAAAATATTTGAATTTTTTTGGTGAAAGTCCCATATTTTTTGGATCAATATTGAATTTAATATGAATTATTGAAAATAATGCAATTAAAATGAAAATGAAAATACCAGAAAAAACGTGGACCACTTGATCTCCCTCATTAATTGAGGTGGCATATCAAGTGGCCAGAAACACGCGTTCCACCATGCATATGAGTCAGCGCGCAATAGATATGGTATTCAAAAGGAACGAACCAAATTAAAACAAATGAGATGGATCCTACGGCTGTGAGAGATGCCAACACATCGCCGGAGCTATAGCTCCGGTCTTCTTCTCCGGTGGACCTCACCGGACTGGTCCACCATCAACCATCACCAAAATTAAAAACAAGGACATGATTTCAAAGTAAAAATGGCACTGAGCTCGAATCTGGCCTCAATTCACTCTAACTCCAAGTATATTGGCCTCAAAGTAAAAATGGCACTGAGCTCTGAGTTGCTTCGATTTGGCCTCAAAGCAACTGAATCTTCTTGCCTACATTGTAGGACTTCAGACAACCAAAGAATCAATAGAATTGAGCAAGAATTTGAGAGAATCGAAGAGATCAATTTTTTCTGGAAAATACCTTCAATGGAGGTCTGGATTCAACTGATCTTGATCTTGCTCGTGCTGGATCTCACTCCACTTGCTTGCAGAAGAAGGATTGGATGCTTACAAGGGTGTGGATTCCTAGAGATTTGAATTTCAAAACAATGGAAATTCAACCTCAAATTCAAATGAATTTCTCAGGTTTATCCTTTGCAAAGTGAGGGTTAGAGATGGGGGATCAAAGATGGCGCGAAGGGGTCTCCATTGCTGAGCATATGAGGCTCTATTTGTAGCTGAAACCATTGATATTTGCACACTTGAAATCACTTTCCAAATTTGGTCATTGATGATGCATGGGTGCATGGGCGCGCATATGCCCATAAAATCATTGCAATAAGTACACAAATGAATGTTAGATAGTCTGAATTCAGCTTGGATTGCAAGGAAAGTGTGCATTTGGATTTGAAGTTTGATCCTTGCCAAATGATGTCACCATGTTCATGCCATGCGCAACCTATGCATTCCTTGTCCAAAATGAATGAATTTGAGCTCTTCGAAAAGGTCGGATCAAGAGAAACAACTTTCATGTTCAACACTTTTTCGTTTGGAGCTTGAAACTTGAAGAAATTTGAGGTGGAAGTTTGGAAATTTTTGACATATCAAAATATTTCTAAGTGTCAAGTCATATGTCTCAATGTTCCACCTTGCTTAACTTTTTATATGAGCTTCAAATGAGAAACGTGCCTTCATAAAAGTTGTAGATATCTCAAGTACCTTCAAAATGGTCACCAATTTCATGTCATTTGGATTTGAAATGATAGAGTTATGCATTTTTGAATTTTGGAAAAATCACTTGGTCAATGGTATAGGTCAAAAGTGACCTATAATGTAACCTCATATCACATGCTCAAAAAAGTTGAATTAGATCCCACTCCAAAAATAAAAGTTGAAGTGGACACATTGAATTTGATTGTGAAACTTCGAAATATTTCATTTCATAAAAATGGAGCAAGTTATGACCTTGGGAAGTTGACTTTCAAATTAGGGTTTAAACAAAATGACCTATAATTTTTCAACATAGAAAATGATTTTCCAAGCAAAACTAGCTCTAGGTATCAGCATGAAAGTTGTTTGGAATGTCATTTAGAGTAACGTTTATCTTGGAATCATTTTCATATGGTGAAAATTGTAGGCGATAGGGTCTAGGGAGACCCAGTTTTGATCAGATGAATTCATCTGGCCAACCACCATCAACCAACTTGCTAACTTCCAATTCTCTTGACTTTCTTGGCTCATGGTAGATCATATATGCATAATATGATGAATTTTTAAGTGTCCCTTGAGAAGTTTGATCAATTGGTGAGATAGCTTGTTGGAGAAGTTACTCAAGATTCCCAGTCAAACTAGGGTTTCCAAGGCAAATCTCCCTCAAACTCTTGAAGAAAACTTGATCAATATAACTTGTAGAGAACATTGGGACTCATATATGATGTTCATAACCATTCTTGAATCAATTCTTGGTTGTGCTCTTTGTTCATGAGGGTCTCAAACCCTAGATGTGAACTTGATGAATCAATGGAATCACGCCCTTCCTACAAAAGAGTTAGACAAATGCAAAGACATATTTTTGATATTTTAGTTAGTGAAATGATAAAATACAAGTATGATATAATCACAAAGTGCTTGGTGATCTCTCCCAAAACAAACCCAATGAAAGAGGGGTGAGGAGGATGCCAAGATATGATCCCAATGTTAATGCTTATGATGGTGTTACATGAGGGATCTTAGGGTCAAAATTGGGGTCTTACAGCTGCCCCTATTTAAGGACATTCTAACTGAGGAGGTGAAGGTTAAAATCTTCATGTCGACTCAGTAGAATGGGCTTAAATAACAACATATAGAAATAAATTTTGGTCCCTAAGAGACCTCATGATGCATATGATATGAATGTAAAAGTCAATGCTCTGTGAGAAATATTGCCACAAAGGAAAAAGAAATCAGAGACACCAAAAATCCGCAGGAGCACAATGCATTCCGTAAGGAAAACTCACTGGGGAGAAAGAGACTCTGGGGAAAAAGGAGTTATGCGTAAGCCAGACTACGACTTAAAACTACTGGGGGACTAGAGGGATTCCACACAAATATGGAAAAGACTCAGTCGGGGAAATAAGAACATCTGCGGGGAACATGAGTAAGTTAGGATAAAACTGAAGTACTTGAATCATGTAGGGAAAAGCGATTTCACTAAGGAAAAACGCACACTCAACTCAACTGGGGAAGCAATAAACTTCAACACAGGAGGAACAGAAATCTATTATCTACTACCTGTTACTGGGTAAGGAGATAATAAAGATCTGGCAGACAGAACACCCGTCATCGGTTAGAATGAACATATCAAGGATGACTCGCTGGGAACCAACAGGGAGTATTCATTACCAGTTACTGGGTAAGAATAGCCTTGCTGGGAAAAACTGCAGAAAAGATAGGATTTACAACTACCAGTTACTGGGCAGAAGACCAAGGGTGAGAGTATCCGTCATCAGCTAGGATGAACATATCAAGGATAAACTCAACAGGGAAGAAAATCCGTCACCGGTTAAGATGAGCATATCAAGGATAGACTTGCCTGGAAATGCCAAGAAGGATACCCGTCATCGGTTAGGACGAACATATCAAGGATATACCAACTGAACAAAAAGGGTAGGAATTACATCTATCAAAAGCTGGATAGAAAACCGTCCAAGAGAAAATCCGTCACCGATTAGGATGAACATATCAAGGATAGACTCTGTGAGGAGACAAAGTAGAATTTACAACTACTGGTTATTGGGTAGAAGATCAATCAAAGAGAAAATCAGTCACCGATTAAGATGAACATATCAAGGATAGACTCTGAAAAGGGGATAAAGTGGGATTTACAACTACCGGTTACTGGGTAGAAAACCACAAAGAGAAGAAAACTCGTCATCGATTAAGATGGACATATCAAGGATTAACTCTCTGAGAAACAAAATAGGGATTACAACTACCTTTTTACTGGGTAGAATACCAAAAATGAGAATATCCGTCACTGGTTAAAGTGAACATATCAAGGATAGATTCAGGCAGGGGAAAGAAAGATATCCGTCATCGGTTAGGATGAACATATCAAGGATATACTTCCTGGGAAATAGACCCACTAGGGACTCTGCTGAGGAGAGAAATAAGGGTACTTTTGTCGGGTATTGGGCAAGAAGTAACAAACTGCAAACTAAGAAGAATATTACCCGTTACTGGGTAATAGACTCTTAGGGGGCCAAAGTATCCATCTAGGCAAGAGCTAGAAAGAAACAATCAATCAAGACTCAACCCAATGAGGACATAACTCAAGGGGAGTAATTCCATCCAGAAAATCTATTGGAGAGGAAACTGAAATAACAACCATCCACGATGTTTCACACTTAAGGACTTGCTATTCATTGAAATGCTATTGATATTCCTTTTACTTGCTTTGAAAAAATTCTTGCTTTTATATATTAAAGAAAACTTGATTTTGATTTAAAAATTTAATTTCAAAATGATCATAATAAAATTTAAAACTATTGGCTGAAGTAAATAAGAGTAGAAACAATTTGGATAAAAGCTCAACTTTATTTAATAGAATGGTAGTCTGTAAATGATAAGACTCCATAGATTTTACAAAGTTGAAAATGGTAATTTACATGGAAAAGGGTTACATTGAATACAAATGATCCTTAATCCCTCTACCAACTCTTGATATCCACTGTGCTCTTGATCGTTGTTGGGGTGATGAATCGATGTCAACCCTTGTGCTCAAACAAGCCTTAAAAACACTGAAGATCAGCAGAATGCAATTACTTGCCATAATCCCTATTTTTTGCATAAGTTTCCCCAAGGTGGGGTACTCAACTTATCGGAAAATTCTTTGCAAAGAGCTTCCACCATATTATTATTCAAGTTTGATCCATTATCAGTAATGATCTTACTTGGCACACCATAACGACATATGATCTAATTCTTGATAAACCTTACAACAACTTGCTTGGTCACATTTGCATACGATGCCGCTTCAACCCATTTTGTGAAATAGTCAATTGCCACCAAAATGAAACGATGTCCATTCGAAGCTTTGGGCTCAATCATCCCAATCATATCAATTCCCCACATGGATAAGAGCCATGGGGAAGAGATAACATTTAATAGTGTCGGAGGAATATGAATCTTATCAGCATAAATTTGACACTTGTGGCACTTCTTCACAAATTTACAACAATCAGATTCCATTGTCAGCCAATAGTAACCTGCTCCAACATCTTCTTCTCCATTGCATGTCCATTGGAATGAGTACCAAAGGAACCTTCGTGCACTTCGGTTATCAACAAGTCCGCTTCGTGTCTATCCACGCATCTGAGCAAAACCATGTCGAAGTTTCTATTGTACAGTATATCACCATTCAAGTAGAAATTACCGGCTAATCTTCTCAAAGTCTTCTTATCTTTCAAAGATGCACCAGGCGGGTAGATCTGACTTTGGAGGAAACATTTGATGTCGTAATACCAAAGCTTTTAGTCTTTGATTTCTTCAATAGTAAACACATGAGCTGGCCTATCAAGACGCATCACAGATAAATTGGGAACTTCATTCCAATGCTTCACTATAATGATTGATGCCAACGTTGCAAGAGCATCTGCCATCCGGTTCTCATCTCGAGGGATATGATCGAACTCAACCTTTGCAAAGAAAGTTGAAATCCTCCTCGTATGATCTCTATATGGTACTAAACCGGGTTGATTTGTCTCCCATTCTCCTCTGATCTGATTCACAACCAAAGCCGAATCACCGAACACATCTAAATACTTGATTTTGAGATTCAGGGCCTCTTCAAGCCCCATAATGCAAGCTTCATATTCTTCCATGTTGTTTGTACACTTGAAAGTCAACCTAGCTGTAAATGGTAGATGCGTGCCTTGAGGAGTAATAATCACTGCCCCAATGCCATTTCCATATTGATTAACAGCTCCATCAAACACCATGCCCCAACGGGAACCAGGTTCTGGCCCTTCTTTAAGCAATGGTTCATCACAATCTTTCATTTTCAAGTACAAATTCTCTTCATCAGGAAAATCATATTGTACTAACTGGTAATCTTCAATTGGTTGGTGAGCTAAATGGTCAGCTAAGATACTACCTTTGATTGCTTTCTGAGATCGGTATTCGATATCATACTCTGACAACAACATCTACCAACGGGAAATTCTCCCAGTTAAAGAAGGCTTCTCAAATATATACTTGATTGGATCCATTTTGGATATCAACCAAGTGGTAAGATTCAACATATACTGACGCAGACGCTTAGCAGCCCAAGCCAATGCGCAACAAGTCTTCTCAAGCATAGAATACCGAGTCTCACAGTCGGTGAATTTCTTACTGAGGTAGTAAATTGCAAATTCTTTCTTCCCAATCTCATCTTGCTGACCTAGAACACAACCCATACTATCTTCTAGCAGAATCAAATACATGATCAATGGTCTTCCTTAACAGGTGGAGACAAAATCGGAGGTTCAAGCAAATATTCCTTGATACTGTCAAAAGCTTTATGGAAATCTTCGGTCCAATCACAAGACTGGTCTTTCCGAAGAAGCTTGAATATAGGCGCACATGTGGCAGTCATGTGGGAAATGAATATGGAAATATAATTCAACCGGCCGAGAAAACCTCTGACTTGCTTCTTAGTTTTGGGCGGAGGCATCTCTTGTATTGCTTTGACCTTGGCAGGATCAACTTCAATACCCTTCTCGCTGACAATAAAGCCCAACAACTTACCAGAACGAACACCAAAAGTACATTTATTAGGATTCAAGAGGAGTTTATACTTCCTCAAACACTGGAATAGCTTCAACAAATGCTCAACGTGTTCCTCTTCATCAATCGATTTAGCAATCATGTCACCGACATAAACTTCAATCTCTTTATGCATCATATCATGAAAAAGAGTAGTCATTGCTCTCTGGTAAGTTGCACCAACATTATTTATACCGAAAGGCATCACTCTATAACAGAATGTTCCCCAGGGTGTAATGAATGTGGTATTCTCCATATCTTCGGGTGCCATTTTGATCTGATTATATCCGAAATATCCATCCATAAACGAAAAGACTTTGAATCTAGCAGTATTGTCTACCAACATATCAATGTGTGGTAGAGGGAACTCATCTTTTGGACTGGCTTTATTTAAATCTCGATAGTCGGCACACATGCGGACTTTTCCATCTTTCTTCGGCACATGCACAATATTGGCCACTCATTGCGGATACTCGGCTGTCACAAGGAAACCAACATCAATATGCTTTTTCACTTCCTCTTTGATCTTCACAGCCATATCAGGATGTATTTTTCTCAACTTCTTCTTGACTGGCGGGCATTCTGGCTTCAACGACAATCTATGCTCCACAACCTGAGAATCCAACCCAGGCATGTCTTGATAGGACCAAGCAAACACATCTGAATATTCTCGAAGAAGATCAATCAACCCCTTTTTAGCATCTGGACACAGTCGAGACCCAATCTTGACTTCCTTCACATCATCTTTGGAACCCAAGTTGACTAGCTCAATCTGCTCTTCAAACGGATGAATAATCTTTTCATCTTGCTCAAGAAGACGAGATAACTCATCACTCACTTCTTCATCACTTTCCTCCTCGGCCTCAAACACAGGGAATTCAAAATTTGGAGAAGGAGAAGGATCATTGTATTCAATGGGGTTAGGAACCAACATGCATAATGATTTGATATTTTGATTTTAGAGAAGTGAATATGTGACCAAATATTATGCAGATGGACAATTATATTGTTTATTTATGTTTTTTGTAATTACCATTTTTAGAATAAAGCAAAAAGTAAAAATAAACATCAAAGATGTGGATGAATAGAATTAATTTTATTAATGGTCAATTTAAAATGCCCAAACAATGTTCACTTCTCCCTTAGGCATAGGAGAAGGATTTTAAAATATAAGAGCAATTACTTAGATCGATGCAAAATAACAGGAATATCAACGGCAGTCCAATTGTTGCATGTCTTTCCATGTGTTACAAATTTGGTGTCGTCTTCCTCTTCGCTATCCTCTAGCACAGCAGCTAAGTGTTGTTCATTGCCATGAATGAACCCTTCGCTATGGAAGCTGAGTTGTATATCTTCAGATCTTGCAATTGATGAGCCTTTCTGGAACCCCAAACCAGTTCTGCCTTTGTTGTCGGAGACCTCTACCATGCGCCCCCACTAATCAACAACACCTTCTTCAACAATTTTCTGAGCATTTTTCAACGAGGACATAGGTGCCCCAACTCTCCTCTCAACAGCAATAGACAAGGCTTGGAACAGAGTTCCAACCTCATCCTCAACTTCCACATACGAGAAAGATGACAGATGGCTAACCAACAACGCCTTCTCTCCTCCAACAATCACAAGTTTGCCATTCTTGACAAATTTCAATTTCTGATGCAGGGTGGAGGTAACAGCCCCTGCCTCATGAATCCATGGCCTTCCCAATAAATAACTGTAGGCCGGGTGGATATCCATTACTTGAAAAGTAATATGAAAATCACTCGAACCTATCTTGACTGGAAGGTCCACTTCACCAATCACTGTCTTGCGCGAACCATCAAATGCTTTGACGATTACACCACTATACCTCATAGGCGCTCCTTGGTAAGATAACTTTGACAAAGTTGACTTCGGAAGCACATTCAGTGACGAACAGGTGTCAACAAGCACGTTTGACAAAGCATCTTCCTTACAGTTCATTGAAATATGCAAAGCCAGGTTATGATTTCTTCCCTCCTCAGGGAGTTCTTCATCGCAGAAGCTCAAATTATTGCATGAAGTGATGTTAGCCACGATGTGATCAAACTGATCCACAGTAACATCATGCTCTACTTATGCTTGTTCAAGCACTCTCTGTAGTGCTTCTCTGTGTGCTTCAGATTCAAAAGTAGAGACAACACTGAAATTCTTGAGGGGGTCTGGAGTAATTTCTCTACCACATTAAACTCGCTTCTTTTTATCAATCGGACTACCTCATCATCATCATTGGCTTTCAAGTTGTTGGATTCACAAGACTTATCTTTTGAACAACCAACCAGATCTACATTAGGCACCTCCATCTTCTTACCAACAATCGTTTCTTCTTTGTATTCTGGGAACACCGACCCAAACACTCGACCTCTACGAGTCACCTTCGTAACATCAACAATGCTCACTACTGAACTAGTCGTAGGTAACGGGACCTCTTGACCATTCTTTATCATTGTAACATTGTACTGGTATGGTACAACCTTATCAGATGAATACGGGACTGGGCCCGCTAACCGTATTACCAACGATGATACTGATCTTTGACTGACATTATTATTGTTGTTGCGATCATATTGAATTACCAACCACTCTTGTTGCTTGAAAACAGGCACTATGACATTGACGTCGTCATCTACATGACGAGATTGAACAATTTGGATCATGCCTTCATCCATCAGATGTTTGATGTCCCTTTTCACCACATCACACCCTTTTGGGTTCACACTACAAACAACACAACCATCATGGTCATGTTCACAGTCACTCACCATACAAATATCCTTATGCATCTGCACCAAGGATCTTCGGATAAACCGTACATCATAAACCTTGAATTCTCCAGGACAGTCGTCCACCATATTCACTGAAGAGTTCCCATGAGCGGGAAAAAGGTTTGCTTTCACATTTGGCACGCGGTCCTCAAAGGACACCATACCACTTTTCATAAGCTTTTGAACCTCATACTTCAATGGATAGCAGTTTTCGATATCGTGTCCGGGTGCTCCTTGATGAAAAGCACAACGGAGCTCAGGTTTATACCACCAGGGAAGTGGTTCTGGGATCTACGGTGGGTTCCTCGATTGAATTAAGTTCTTGAGAACTAGCGAGGGATACAACTCTGCATATGACATAAGAATTGGGTTAAAAGAGGCCTTTTTCCTCTCAAAGTTCTGTTGATGATGATTGTTGTTGGTATTGTTGTTGTTGTAGGTGTTCGCTCTTTGTTGCGGCTGTTGTTGATGATACCGGAATTACTAATGACACTTGATATGATGTTGACGAGGTGGCGGATTTCTTCTGATCTAAGGCCTCCTCTGCCTCCCACTGATTACTGTGTTGGTCTCACTATCCTTCTTCTTACCAAAGTTTCTACCATATCTCTTGCTTGTTGATGCCTCATCTCTTGACAACCTTCTTTCACAGACTCCTTCCTCAAGTCTCATCCCCATATTTACCATTTCGGTAAAATCAATGGGGGCACTAGCGATCATGCGTTCATAATAAAATGTGTAACACCTCAAAATTTGCCCTCCTCTCTTGGGACTAGCATATCATGTTGCATATCATTTTTAGGTCATTAGGCATTGCATCTTGCATATCATGTGGTTACATTGTGCAAGTCATCCTCACAAGTCTTGATCAGAAGATGTGGAGGTCCAAATTAGGGTTTTGTGGTTCTCAAGGATATTGGTCTTCATATTGATTACAATGATTCATCATCATCATCATGGTTTGACATCATCAAGTGTTGAAGCAGATTCCTTGAGATTAGGGTTTTGACCACTGGTCAACCCTAATCAGTTGCATTAGGCCAATCAGGGCATGATCAGGAGATGGGGTCTATGATGTATATGGGGATCATCTCATGGTTTTATTGAGGTTATTGAGGCTAGGGTTTCATCCTTGGGCCATTTCATCAGAAGATTGGAGCTCAGTTTGATCTATGCATTGCCAAATTCATCTATCAGTTGAAAAAGTCAATTGTGGTCAACTGTGCATGATTTTATGGATTTGGAGGTGGAAATGAGTTGGATACACTTCATTCATGTTGAAACAAGTGTTATTTGACATTTCAAAGCTCAAGAATGGAGAAAATCAAGTCAGACAAAAAAACTGCCAAAAATAGAAAGTGACTTGTAATGGAAGTTTCCAAAAATGGAAAGTTTTTGACCTCAAAATTACTTGTCCAAGGAAGCTTCAAATGAAATTTTGTTCAACATGAAAGTTGTAGATATTGGTCTCACCTTTCCAAAAAGTCCAAGAACTTGAATTTCCCATGTATGGTTGGCAAGTTATTGTCCATTCAATTTCAAAAATGACCCATAATCAAAGTGGCATAACTTCCACATGGAGTGTCCAAATTGAGTGATCTTTTTATGTGCAAACTCCATTTGACATGTACTTTCATGGTGCATAATTGGAATTCATCAAAAATGGTCAATGCAAAAAGTCAATTTTCAAGTGTACAGTTAAAAATCCAAGGGCAAAATGGTCCAAGTTGAGAAATAATGGGAATTTTGGCATGGGGATTTTTGCAACACCTAAAAAATGCAAGTTAGAAATGGTTTGAATTGTCATAAACTTCCAAGGTCCAATATTTGGTTAGGCCATTTTTAAACTTGCACTTAAACTGCATTTTGTGGCATAGCATAGTGAAATTGAAGAATACAAAACCAATTGCCATGAGACAAGTTGCAACACATCACAAATGGAATTTGGAGAGTGTGTGAGCTGTCATACAGCTGTCATGGGCCCCAGGGTGAAAAGACATTTTTGCCCTTGCTTTGTAAATTGCACATTAAGATAATTACATCATTTTGGTTAATTTGTGATTAAGAGATGGATTAAGTGGAAGTATATAACATTAATCATAACTAACTTTGGAACAGAATCACAATTTACAAGAATTCACAACAAACTTTCCCTCCAATTCTCCAAAATCTCAAGAACTTCATCAAAACTCTTTTGATCCAATCTTCCTCAATTCTCCACCAAAATCCAAAATTCTTTTTGCTCCGTGCT
Organism: Lathyrus oleraceus; assembly: GCF_024323335.1. NCBI lineage: Eukaryota > Viridiplantae > Streptophyta > Magnoliopsida > Fabales > Fabaceae > Lathyrus > Lathyrus oleraceus. The sequence continues at coordinate 293,673,605 of NC_066580.1, forward strand.
CCAATCATCTTCCTCTTGGACTGTTTTGAGGAATCATCACCATAATCATCAAGAATCGCCACTGTTCATCTTTGGCTCATCAATGGTGAACTGAAATTTCTTCCACTTGGATCGTGTTTGAGCTAATCTAACTTCTCCAATCACCTTCCTAAAGCTTCATCTTCATCTGTTTTTGGCAATTGGATCGAAAAGCCTCAAGAACAACTTCTGCCATCACAACAAGGTTAGAATTCGAAACTCACCGTTGCTTTAATTGTGATGTGCGTTTGAAAGATCGTTGCATGTAGATCGTCGTGATGTGCTTAGTTTTGATTATGATTAACTGTAGATTGAGTTATCATGCTTTTAAGATTTGAATGCGAAACTTTAATTGATCGATCCGGATTGTACAGTTAGAGTTAGCTTAATTAGGTTACATATTTGGAATCCTCGTGCTTAGACCTTTCCAATGGATATCCGTTTGTGAGTTTTGGTGAAAAAATGAGCGAAACCAATTCTGGATTTGAAGACGAAGAACAGTAGAAGCGCGCGGCCATGAACGAGAATTCTGGAAAGTTCTTGTTTGATTCATTTCACTGCCAGGCCAATTTTGAATTGTTGTTTCCCTCCGCTTTTGGCCAATCAGCGTGTGACACTGAATAAGTGAAACGCCTGCGTTTTGGCATGGCTAGCGAGAATTACGAAATTGCCACTAAATCCATTTAATTAAATTAACACATTCAATAATTATTCAATAATTCATTTAACATTTAAAAAATTCATAAAAAATTAATTATTAGTCCAAAATTAGTGAGAGTTTTTTTGTTGGATCCCAAATTCTCTCTAGTTTTTTATAGGCATGGTAACATAAGTTGTGCATGGAGAAATGTTGACCTGGCCTATTGATCTTTGACTTGTGTGCCTATTTTGCATGTTTCACCATATCTATCATAAAATGCTCATACCTTTGAAGAAATGGATGAAAAATTTTGTGCTCATTCTGGACATGTTGATGGTGATTTCCATGTAAAGTTTATGATTTTTGGATACCTGGTGATTGAGATATGATTTTTTGAATCTAGGTGTGACAATTTGTGTCACACCTAGCTAGGTCAACTTTCTGGTTTTATTTGCATGACCTAGGATTGTTTGATTGCTCCAATTTTTTGCATGAATGATCATTGATATGTCAAGATAACATGTGACTTTTGCTGGAATTTTTGATGTCATTTTCCATTTGATTGATAATTTTCTTCACTGTGTGTTCATTGTGCAACATTGTGTGACACATGTTTGTATATCTTTTGTGAAATTCTCATATGGTTTTGGATGAAGATGAAATTTGGTATGCTGATTGTAGACACATTATAGGACATCATAGTTTTGGTCCCATTCATTTCTAATATGTTGTCACTGTTTTATGAATTATTGAAGTGGATGCTTGCTTGAATGTCTTGAATTGGCTTGAATAATTGTGTCTGGATTTCTTGATTTTCATTGACCTACTTTCTTTTGTCCAATTGAGCTGAAAATTGACATGCTACTTGTTGATTGTGTCCTGTTTAGGTGTGAATTATTTGAGGATTTTTGGAATTGATTTGGTATGCTTTTGAGTGAAATAGTTCTGTTTGGTCTTTTGGAGTTGCAAATTGCATGATTGATGTTAAATTGTGCATAAAATGAATATGGTGAAGGATATGAGCATGGGACCAATTGCATTTGCTTTTAATTTGTTTTGATGTGATTTTGGTTGAATATCACTTGCTGTTTAGAATTTTTGCTCCCTTTTGGACCCTAGGCTTGGCCTAGTGGTCTTGTTTCTCACATTTGGTTTGACTTTTCAGGATGAAATGCACAATGCTTAAGGAGATTGCTTCAAGGCAATTTGAATTGAGTTTGGTTGATGTTTATAAACTAACTTGACTTTGTGTTGTAGGATTGGATGCTTGAGCTTGAGCTTATAGCTTGCACTTGTGTGCATTAACTTGTGTTGTCTGTATAGATTGACAATTTGCTGTTTACTGTTTGTCTGTCTGAGTACTGATGATACTTGATTGATTTCAGGTACATTTAGTCGCTTACAGTTCTTTAAGAACTTGCTTGCTGCTGCTTGGTTTTTAAACCACTTGAGGTAGGACTTCTATTCTTCATGTAGTCTGGAAGACCTGGCCTGTTACTTGGCCAGGCAACTGTCTGAAGTCCTCCTTAAGAGGCGATGTTTGTGGTTGTTTACATTTGTGCCAAGCAGGTAAAGACCTCTATGAGGCAATTGGTGGATCAAAGGGATATGCAATCTATCCCCCACTATTCTGTGAGTCGTCCCTCTGCTCACACGGCTGTGTGTTGATGCATTGGGACACAAACCCAAGATCTTGTACTTTGTACAATTGTGTCAGAGTCTTTGAGCGTAGAAGGGTCCCTCCATTCTGGACCCACGCTCCTTTGTCTGAAGCTCTCCCTGGTCAGGGATAAGAGCTGTGAAGTCTAATCTTCACTCACCTTTCATCTGCTTCACCTTAGCCTCGCAATGGCAAGGTTAAGAGCGAATACTACCCATGTACAGATGACTTGCTTCGGCAGTCAAACCCATTGTTTGAGCCTCACTTGACTGGTTATAGTGTGTGCTTTGTGAATATTTGCTTGAAATGCTTGTTTTAATCTGTATGCTTGTATGCTTGCTTTCTTCCTGGATAGGATTAGCTTGCAGTTGTGCAAGTAGGTAGAAACCTGAACATAGGGTAATGATGCATGACAACACTAGGCTCGAGTCCAGCTCCCTGGTAGTGTGTCTTCCCTTGGTTTCTGGCTAGTTTTTCTTTCCCTTGAGGGGGAACTACATCGCCCTGATCCTCGTTCCAGACGAGGTATGTAGGCAGGATGTAACACCCTTCTAAAATACCCCAAATATTTAATTAAAACAGCAAATATATACATCAGAGTAAAGGTGCAATTAAGGGTGTCACACAATCACTTCACACCAATCATCAAAATAACTGTCATGCTCTTTTATTAATTCAAACATAAAGCATTTGCACAATACGCAGCGGATAGAAATCAAATCATTCATGCAAAACATGTAACACATTACATGTAAAATTATTCAACAAGGTAAAACATCCCGTCCCGATGTTACATCTATCAGAGCATGACCCACTAAGAAACTACACTAGACTCCAAGCTCTAGCTTCTACTCAATCACTGCTCGTTACCTGAAAAATAGTTGTAAGGGTGAGTTCCTCAATCGACATAATAAGCATTATAAAATATCATGTAATGCTAAGTAAATAACACATTAATCACCCTAATCATATCACACATTCGGTAACGGCAACATCCACTCAAACATCATAATCATGCTCAACATAAACATCAAAACACACGTATAATATTGGAACACATCCATTCATATTATACACAATACATACATTATGCAATGAGACTCCATGCATGCGGTACCGACTATTCGTGAACATATAGTTCAACCTCACCGATCAAATCCAGATACGGCTACCAAGCTCACTAGTCCCACTCATTTGAGACCTAGTGACTCACTCACTAATTCCTCACCATGGGAATTAGCTACCACCCCAAGGGCTATGCTATGCACGCTAATTCACCTAGCATGCAAACATCAACAACAGTCCATAATGACTAACTCACTAATTCCTCAGCATGGGAATTAGCTACCACCATAAAGGCCACAATATGCATGCTAATTCACCTAGCAATGCAAAATCTTCAACAATAATCCACAATGAACATATGCTCACACTCTAAGCCATAAACAGTCCATTCACAATTGCATACATAACATATACATTCACAGCATTATGCATACCATCATACATCATCAACACATGTATCAAAACATCATATCATGTCAAATAATTAATCACAGTATTAGCACACTCTACTAATACATATACTGCTCAAAACAGCGGGAATTAATCCCTATTACATCATACGCCAATATAGGCCAAACACCAATTATGCACACATTATTCAAATATTAATTTTTCCAATTTCCAACAGTGTTAACCGGTTAACGCCCTGGGTTAACCGGTTAACGCAGACAGAACACGCTTTCTGGCAAAACTCAACAGTGTTAACCGGTTAACGCCCTGGGTTAACCGGTTAACGCAAACAGAACAGCAATATTTTCACAACTCACAACAGTGTTAACCGGTTAACGCCCTGGGTTAACCGGTTAACGCAAGCAAAACAGCAATACCTCACAATTCCTAACAGTGTTAACTGGTTAACACCCTGGGTTAACCGGTTAACGCAAGACAGAAAGCTGTTCCTGCGCTAACACGAAGCAGAATGCAGAATTCTCCGCATTTTCCGCCGTTGGAGGACTTCCGGACCTCCGATTCCAATTCCGTAAAAAGCTATACGTTCGGGAAATCACTACCCATCCAATTATAGATTCAATTACAGTTTTTACACAACTTATCCAACACAATTTTTCAGCATTCAACATCCCAATTAGGGTCAATTCAACGGTTTATCACTACCCATTACATGTTAATCTATAATACCCATTAAACGACGATAAACCCCCCTTACCTAAATTAATCCGGCAAGCCTTTAGCTTCAAGCTCTTCTCTTCTCCAACCTTCTTCCTCTTGCTCTGTCTCTTTGCCCTTTTCCTCTTTTCAGCCGCTTCTCTGCTTTCACGTGAAAACTCTTTTTACCAAAATGGAACTCTTTTTCCTTATTCCCAACTTATATATATTTTCCAATAATTATTATTCCAATAATAATAATAATAATAATATTCCAAAATTCCAATTATTTAATTAAATTAATAAATATAATATTAACTTAAATTAAATAATTATCTTATTTTTATCGGGGTGTTACAACTCTCCCCCACTAAAAGAGTTTTCGTCCTCGAAAACATACCTCAAGCGAATAACTCTGGATAGGACTCCTTCATCTGACTCTCAAGTTCCCAAGTCACATTGCCACCTGCTGGTCCTCCCCAAGCTACCTTCACCAAAGCAATCTCTTTACCCCGCAACTGCTTCAACTCTCGATCCTCGATCCTCATAGGTGATGTTTCAACAGTCAGGTTATCTCTCACCTGTACATCATCTACTTGGACTACATGCGACGGATCATGAATGTACCTCCTCAACTGAGACACATGAAAAACCTCATGCAAATTCGCAAGTGACGGCGGTAAAGCGATACGATAGGCTACCTCCCCCATCCTCTCCAAAATCTGATAAGGACCAATAAATCGAGGTGTCAACTTCTTCGACTTCAAAGCTCGACCAACCCCAGTTATCGGAGTAACACGAAGAAACACATGATCTCCCTCTTGAAACTCAAGTGACTTCCTCCTCTTGTCGTGATAACTCTTCTGACGACTCTGAGCAATTCTCATCTTCTCCTGAATCATCTTAATCTTTTCCGTAGTTTGTTGAACAATCTCCGGTCCAACCACAACACTCTCACCGGACTCATACCAACATAACGGTGTCCGACATCTCCTACCATACAAAGCTTCAAACGGTGCCATACCAATGCTCGAATGAAAACTATTGTTGTAGGTAAACTCAATCAAAGGTAAATAACAATCCCAAGCACCTCCTTTTTCCAAAACACAAGCCCTCAAAAGATCCTCCAATGACTGAATCGTCCTCTCAGTCTGACCATCAGTCTGCGGATGATATGCAGAACTCAATCTCAGCTTAGTTCCCAAAGCCTTCTGCAAACCTTCCCAGAATTTCGATGTAAATCTAGGATCTCTGTCCGAAACAATACTCGACGGAATACCATGCAAACTTACAATTTTCTCAATATACAACTCGGCTAATCTCTCTAACGGATAATCCATTCTGATCGGAATGAAATGAGCCGACTTTGTCAATCTGTCAACAATCACCCAAATAGCTTCAAAATTCTTAATCGTCCTCGGTAAACCAGAAACAAAATCCATACTGATACTATCCCACTTCCACTCTGGAATGGCCAACGGTTGCATTAGCCCAGACGGCTTCTGATGCTCAATCTTTGACTTCTGACAAGTCAAACAAGAATAAACAAAACTCGCAATTTCTCTTTTCATTCCCGGCCACCAAAATAACTTTTTCAAATCATGATACATCTTCGTAGCTCCAGGATGAATACTCAGACCACTACGATGTCCTTCTTCAAGAATACTCTTCTTAAGTTCGGTAACATCCGGAATACACACCCGATTACCAAATTTCAAAACACCATTCTCATCAACTCTGAATTCACCACCTTGACCTTGATTTACTAAAGTCAACTTATCAACCAAAAGCACATCGGATTTCTGACCCTCTCTAATCTCATCCAGAATACCACTTGTTAACTTCAACATTCCCAATTTAACACTATTGTGAGTACTCTCACATACCAAACTCAAGTCTCTAAACTGCTCAATTAAATCCAATTCCTTAACCCTTAACATAGACATATGCAATGATTTCCGACTCAATGCGTCAGCTACTACGTTTGTTTTACCCGGATGGTAATTCAAACCAAAGTCATAATCCTTCAGAAATTCTAACCATCTCCTCTGTCTCATATTCAGCTCTTTCTGATCAAACAAATACTTTAAACTTTTATGGTCACTGAAAACCTCAAATCTTGACCCGTACAAGTAATGCCTCCATAACTTTAGAACAAACACCACAGCTGCCAACTCTAAATCGTGCGTCGGATAGTTCCTCTCATGAACCCTCAGTTGTCTCGAAGCATAAGCTATAACCTGCTTATTCTGCATCAAAACACCACCCAAACCCAACAATGAAGCATCACAGTAAACCTCAAATGGTTCCGACGAACTCGGTAATATCAAAATAGGAGCAGTAGTCAACCTTCTCTTTAACTCTTGGAAACCTTCATCACATTTTGAGTCCAAACAAAAGCTTGCCCCTTTCTAGTCAACATCGTCAACGGTAACGCCAACTTAGAAAATCCCTCAATGAACTTCCTATAATAACCTGCAAGTCCAAGAAAACTCCTTATCTCAGAAACTGACTTCGGAGCTTCCCACTTAGATACCGCTTCTATCTTAGAAGGATCAACAGCAACACCACCTCTTGAAATCACATGACCAAGAAAACTAACCTCTTCTAACCAAAATTCACACTTGGACAATTTAGCAAATAACTTCTTTTCTCGTAGAACTCCTAAAACCACTCTCAAATGCTCAGCATGCTCTTCTTCAGATTTCGAATACACCAAGATATCGTCAATAAACACCACAACAAACTGATCTAGGTACGGATGGAAAATCCTATTCATATACTCCATAAATACTCCAGGCGCATTAGTCACACCAAAAGGCATTACGGAATACTCATAATGTCCATACCTTGTTCTGAAAGCAGTCTTCTGAATATCCTCAGTTTTCACACGTATCTGATGATATCCCGACCTCAAATCTATTTTGCTGAACACACTCGCACCAACTAACTGATCCATCAAATCATCAATCCTCGGCAAAGGATACCGATTCTTGATCGTCACTTTATTCAGTTGCCTGTAGTCCACACACAACCTCATAGTACCTTCTTTCTTCTTAACCAATAACACTGGTGCACCCCACGGTGACACACTCGGACGAATAAATTTCTTATCCAACAGATCTTCCAACTGACTCTTCAATTCAGTTAACTCAACAGCAGACATACGGTACGGAGCCATCGATATCGGCCTAGTACCAGGTACCAAATCGATCGAGAACTCAACTTCACGCTCTGGTGGTAATTCATTCACTTCTTCCGGGAACACATCGGGAAAATCACACACTACAGCTAGATCGCAAATCACCAGTTTATCTTTAGCCTCCAAAGTCGCTAATAGCATAAACAACTCTGCCCCATCTGCTACTGCCTCATTCACCTGCCTTGTTGATAGAAACAAACTCTGTCCTTCCTCAATCTCAGGAAAGATCACAGTCTTATCAAAACAGTTGATATAAACTCGGTTAAACACCAACCAGTTCATACCCAAGATAACATCAATCTGCACTAGTGGAAGACACACGAGGTCCATCCCAAAGTCTCTACCAAAAATACTCAAAGGGCAATTTAAACAAACTGAAGTAGTAGTCACTGAACCCTTCGCAGGAGTATCAATCACCATACTTCCAAGCATCTCAGATATCTCTAACTTAAGTTTCACAGCACAATCCAAAGATATAAAGGAATGAGTCGCACCTGTGTCAATAATAGCTACAAGAGGAAAGCCATTAATATAACACGTACCTCGGATCAAACGATCATCTGCAGAAGTCTCAGAACCCGATAAAGCAAAGACCTTGCCTCCCGACTGGTTCTCTTTCTTCGGCTTAGGACACTGTGGGCTAATATGACCCACCTCTCCACAGTTGAAACAAGTCATAGTCTTCAACCGGCACTCTGCAGCCAAGTGACCACCTTTGCCACACTTGAAACACTTCTTCTCAACACTGGTACACTCATGGAAACGATGTCCAGCCTGACCACATCTGTAACACTTAGCAGGGGCACTGGAGTCTCCCCCACTAGGCCTCTTCATCCCACTCTGTCTCTGGAAACCTTTGCCAGCTGCATACGGTTTCCCACGATCATTCTGATTCTTGCCTTTCCTATCAACCCTTTGCTGATAGCTCTCTGCTCTAGCCTTGGTATCCTGTTCAAAAATCCTGCAACAGTCAACCAAATCAGAGAACACTCTAATCCGCTGATACCCAATAGCCTGCTTGATCTCGGGACGTAACCCGTTCTCAAACTTCACACATTTTGAAAATTCCCCAGTAGCCTCATCATAGGGAGTGTAATACTTCGACAGCTCTGTGAACTTAGCGGCATACTCAGTAACAGACCGGTTGCCCTGCTTCAATTCCAAGAACTCTATCTCTTTCTTTCCTCTGACATCCTCTGGAAAGTACTTCCTCAGGAATCTCTCTCTGAACACAGCCCACGTGATCTCAGCATTCCCAGCAGATTCCAACTCAGTGCGGGTAGCAACCCACCAATCATCCGCTTCTTCTGATAGCATATGCGTACCGAACCTGACCTTCTGGTTATCGGCACACTCAGTCACTCGGAAGATCCTCTCGATCTCCTTCAACCACTTCTGAGCACCATCTGGATCGTATGCTCCCTTGAACATTGGAGGATTGTTCTTCTGGAACTCACTCAGTTGACGAGCAGCTCCCATTCCCACAACATTCGGATTTCCCCCAAGTACTCCAGCTAGCATACCCAGAGCCTCAGCAATCGTAGCATCATCTCTACCTCTTCCAGCCATCTCTATTCTGAAAACCCAACAAGCTAAAACAATAAGTACTGATAGGGTTACACAACACCTATCCCGTACAGGGGAAACAGAATAATTACGACTCGACTCGACCGACTATGCTCTGATACCACTAATGTAACACCCTTCTAAAATACCCCAAATATTTAATTAAAACAACAAATATATACATCAGAGTAAAGGTGCAATTAAGGGTGTCACACAATCACTTCACACCAATCATCAAAATAACTGTCATGCTCTTTTATTAATTCAAACATAAAGCATTTGCACAATACGCAGCGGATAGAAATCAAATCATTCATGCAAAACATGTAACACATTACATGTAAAATTATTCAACAAGGTAAAACATCCCGTCCCGATGTTACATCTATCAGAGCATGACCCACTAAGAAACTACACTAGACTCCAAGCTCTAGCTTCTACTCAATCACTGCTCGTTACCTGAAAAATAGTTGTAAGGGTGAGTTCCTCAATCGATATAATAAGCATTATAAAATATCATGTAATGCTAAGTAAATAACACATTAATCACCCTAATTATATCACACATTCGGTAACGGCAACATCCACTCAAACATCATAATCATGCTCAACATAAACATCAAAACACACGTATAATATTGGAACACATCCATTCATATTATACACAATACATACATTATGCAATGAGACTCCATGCATGCGGTACCGACTATTCGTGAACATATAGTTCAACCTCACCGATCAAATCCAGATACGGCTACCAAGCTCACTAGTCCCACTCATTTGAGACCTAGTGACTCACTCACTAATTCCTCACCATGGGAATTAGCTACCACCCCAAGGGCTATGCTATGCACGCTAATTCACCTAGCATGCAAACATCAACAACAGTCCATAATGACTAACTCACTAATTCCTCAGCATGGGAATTAGCTACCACCATAAAGGCCACAATATGCATGCTAATTCACCTAGCAATGCAAAATCATCAACAATAATCCACAATGGACATATGCTCACACTCTAAGCCATAAACAGTCCATTCACAATTGCATACATAACATATACATTCGCAGCATTATGCATACCATCATACATCATCAACACATGTATCAAAACATCATATCATGTCAAATAATTAATCACAGTATTAGCACACTCTACTAATACATATACTGCTCAAAACAGCGGGAATTAATCCCTATATACATCATACGCCAATATAGGCCAAACACCAATTATGCACACATTATTCAAATATTAATTTTTCCAATTTCCAACAGTGTTAACCGGTTAACGCCCTGGGTTAACCGGTTAACGCAGACAGAACACGCTTTCTGGCAAAACTCAACAGTGTTAACCGGTTAATGCCCTGGGTTAACCGGTTAACGCAAACAGAACAGCAATATTTTCACAACTCACAACAGTGTTAACCGGTTAACGCCCTGGGTTAACCGGTTAACGCAAGCAAAACAGCAATACCTCACAATTCCTAACAGTGTTAACCGGTTAACACCCTGGGTTAACCGGTTAACGCAAGACAGAAAGCTGTTCCTGCGCTAACACGAAGCAGAATGCAGAATTCTCCGCATTTTCCGCCGTTGGAGGACTTCCGGACCTCCGATTCCAATTCCGTAAAAAGCTATACGTTCGGGAAATCACTACCCATCCAATTACAGATTCAATTACAGTTTTTACACAACTTATCCAACACAATTTTTCAGCATTCAACATCCCAATTAGGGTCAATTCAACGGTTTATCACTACCCATTACATGTTAATCTATAATACCCATTAAACGACGATAAACCCCCCTTACCTGAATTAATCCGGCAAGCCTTTAGCTTCAAGCTCTTCTCTTCTCCAACCTTCTTCCTCTTGCTCTGTCTCTTTGCCCTTTTCCTCTTTTCAGCCGCTTCTCTGCTTTCACGTGAAAACTCTTTTTACCAAAATGGAACTCTTTTTCCTTATTCCCAACTTATATATATTTTCCAATAATTATTATTCCAATAATAATAATAATAATCATATTCCAAAATTCCAATTATTTAATTAAATTAATAAATATAATATTAACTTAAATTAAATAATTATCTTATTTTTATCGGGGTGTTACACAGGAGACCGTGCGAGGTCTCTCCGGGCACTTTTTTTCTTTTTGTGTGTGTTTGCTTGTTATCTGGTTGTGTGTCAGGATATGGACGTAAGCCCAGCGATTGGCTGTACGTATCCTGATTGTGTTTGTCTGGTTTGGAAGCTGACGTAATTCCATCGAGTGGTTGTCGGGTTCCAGGTTTGCCTGTGGGTGTGTGTGTCTTGTTTGGCGTGCGTGAGCCGAACTACGGCAGCTCTGATTCTCGTTCCAGACGAGATACGTAGGCATAGGATGCGACGTCCTATCGAGCTCTCTTCCTCTTAACCCCACCTGTGTTGTCTTCGGTGTGTGTGTGTGTGATGTTTTAGCAACCTTTTCTTTTCTTAGAGCGTGGATCCCGTCGAGTACGACGGACGTGAGGGGTGCTAATACCTTCCCCTTGCGTAACCGATTCCCTTACCCTTTCTCTTTGGTCGCGAGACCATGCTTTTTCCAGGTTTCTCTGAGCGTTTCCTTTCCCTATCTTGGGATAAATAACGCGCAGTGGCGGCTCTGTGTTGTTTTTGTTTTAGCCCGCCGGTTGTTTGTTCGCGGATGCGACAACTGGCGACTCTGCTGGGGAATAGAGATGTTGACCTGTGCTGGTCCATCTTCCCTAGGCGAGTCTTTCCTAGCGTTCTAGGATAGTTTAGGTTGCTTGTGTTGCTTTATTTATTGCACTTATTATTCTGTTGTGTATATATTTGCATAAATATTTGCATGCATCATACTATCATGTTGTTGCCGTCCTCTGTGCAGGTGGTTCCTCTGTTTTGGGGTGGGTGTTCTGAGTGGGGCTAAAACCCAGGCCCGAGTATACACCTAGGACTAGTGTGGTCTCATGTTGCCTCCTTCATGTTAGGTCAATATGTGCCTGGCAGCATGATGTACCACAAGCCGGACGAGGTTCATTTGATAGTGCTCTCCTCTGTGGGGTACTCCACTTTGGTTGAGTTACTTCATTTGAGCTGTTGACTCTGGTGACCGATCATTTCCCGGATCTTTGGTTTAGACGATCTTAAGAGAGCTACAATGGCACACCCGAAAGGGCAAACCCATTGAGTATCTTTGCCCGATTGTCGAGACTATTATCCGCCTTAGGATAACCTGTTTAGAATTTACCTGTGAGGGAAGGGCTGATTCTTTCAGATGCATGTTCAGATGGTGACTTTGATGGTGAATTTTTGTTCCGTGGATCAGAGTCATATTTATCAGTCGGATTTATGGTCATTTATTGCCGAGACGCCGGAATGCTGTCCGTGGTTATTTATTAGTGGGGATCCGTTTATTTCAGGATTCCCCGGGCCGATTCAGATGATTATGGGTATCTGTTCAGAGATGGTTTGATGATGATGATGATGTATCTGTCTTCCGTTTATTTCGGAACCCTTGAGATGGATTTGTGGTTACATATTCCTTCAGATGGTTGTGATCGGTTCATTGGTCCGGGCTGTGGTTCAGAGCAACAGATGATCAGATGACTCGGAGGATGGAATGCATTGCATTCATTCATCTGCATCATTCTCACTTTGCATTCATCTGCATCGAACCTATGTCTAGCCATATGGGGAGTATCATTGATTGAGAATCTGGTTGAGAGACATCTTGAATTTCAGAATGTGGATGTCAAAATATTATATGTCTCGATGAAACCAGGATCGAAAGACAGAAGCTTCCTTGTATGGATAGACGTTGCATTCATGCATATTAACCTGTTTGCTGTTTTGTAGGTGTCGGGTTCTAACGTGCTTGACTGTTTCAGGAACCATTGCTCGCGCTCGTAGAGTTGTACCCTTGCACTCAACCCGTCCTCACAGATACTTCACCAGACGCAATACTCCCAGACTGATGGATCTCCCAAATACAGATATTCTCGAGCTGAAGGACAAGATGACTGAGCTGATCAACATCATGCAGGGTTTTGCAGTTGGTCAGAAAGCTCTGGCTGATAAGGTCGAGAAGCTCGAGCGAGCTTCTGCTGCTAATAGTGGTGTAAACCTGGATGGTGTCTCCAACCAGGGGCTGGGATCCAGGGACGGTGAAAAAAGAGCAACCGTAGGTATGGTGAACAACAATGCTGGTGGATTTGGTGCTGCTACAGGTGGTGGGCCCGGTCCAGGGCATAATCTGAAGGATAGTCTGTTCCCACCATTCTTTGGGGTCGATGATGACAGGGAGGAAGACCGAGAAGCCGATCAATTCTCCATGCACAACGAGCCATTTGGGCAATATGGTGTCCCGCCACAGAACAAGGAGATTCAGTTGCTGGCTGAAAAGGTTCGAGCTCTAGAAAGCCATGTTACTCCGGGGTTTGTCAACATGTCCAACATGGGGTTGGTCGAGGGGATTGTGATCCCACAAAAGTTCAAAGCGCCTGCATTTGACAAGTACAATGGGAGTTCTTGCCCAGAGACTCACCTCCAAGCATTCGTCCGCAAGATCTCTGCATACACAATGGATCAGAAGCTATGGATGTACTTCTTCCAGGACAGTCTGTCCGGAGGATCCCTGGAATGGTATACCAAGCTGAAATCTGCTGACATCAAGAGCTGGCAGGATCTGGGAGATGCATTCTTTAAGCAGTACCAGTTTAACGCTGATATGGCTCCGAGTCGTACCCAGCTGCAGGGTATGTCTCAGAAGTCAAGTGAGGGGTTTAAAGAGTATGCTCAGAGATGGAGGGAGTTGGCTGCCAGAGTTCAACCTCCGCTGGTGGATCGTGAGATGTCTGATCTATTCATGGGTACCCTGCAGGGGGTTTTTGCTGAAAGAATGGTGGGATGCCCAGTCACGAACTTCGCTGACATTGTGGTGGCGGGGGAGAGAATTGAAAGTTGGCTGAAAATGGGGAAGATACAAGGTAATGCTTTGTCGTCAGGATCAAAGAAGCCATTCGGGAACGGTCAGTGCAAGAATGAGGGTGAATCAAGTGCTGTGTATGCCCAGAGAGGATACGGTAGGGATCGTTACTATCAGCACGCTGCTGCGGTAACCACCCTTGCTGGTAATCAGTTTGCACGACAGCAACGTCAGCCACCTCAACAGAGAGCCGGGTACCAGGTGAGAGGAAAAGGGATTGATCGCCATTTCGATAAGCCGCCTGTGACATATGCTGTTCTGTTCAAAAAGTTGATGGATCTTGGGTTGGTTCAGCCGAGGGCGATGGTTCCGATGAGATCAGATCAGAGGCCACCTAATTATGATGAGAACGCCCAGTGTGAATTCCATTCTGGTACACTGGGGCATAATATTGAGGGTTGTAGAGCATTCAAGAATGTTGTCTAGGATCTGGTAGACTCCAAGGCTATCAATTTTGCGCCATCGCCGAATGTTAGTGCTAATCCCATGCCGGTGCATGGTCAGGCGATGGTGAGTGCAATTGCCAGAGATTCGGATCACGCCTGTGCGGTAGGTGAAGAGAACGACAGTGACTGCAAGTTTGATGGTTGGATAAAGCCGTGCGTACCAGGAAGCTGGAAGGCCTAACAGATCAGCACTGTCACTCATCCTGAAGAGTAATAATTTCTTGTTTTCAGTTTTATCTGCATGAAAGCCTTGCGTGTTGCCCGACACGTAATGGTTCATTGTAAGGGTCACCTCATGTTCATATTTGCAACATTCGCATCATGAATAAATGGATGTTTTTCAGTCAAAAAGCGGTGTTCCCTGTTTTTCAGTTATTTTTGCAGTTTAAAAAAAACAAATAAAAATGGCAATGTTTGTTTTCATTTTTCCTTTTTGATTTATCGTCCCAACTTCAAAAATAATTCTCCGGATCTCGTTGATAACAATTTGGTTACCCCTCATATGACTTCGACAATCCGAGCAATCAGGCTGAAGAAGAAGGCGAAGAAGACTGTGATCTGCTGGAATTAACCAGGATGTTAAAACCAGAGGAGAAGGTGATTCAGCCGCATGAGGAGCGGATTGGGGTTGTTATTCCAAGCACCGCCGAGGTCAGGAAGGAAATAGGAAAATGAGGCCGCTTCAGAGGCGAATCTAGAGCAGAATGGTAGTCCTGTTGAAAGAGCATGTGGATACCTTCGCCTGGTCGTGTCAAGATACGTCAGGGCCGGATATCGATGTCGTTGTGCACAAGCTACCATAGAAAGAAGACTGTCCTCTAGGGAAGCAGAATGCCAGTGCCTGTATCAGAGAGCCATGGTGACTTTGTTTCATGATATGATTCATCATGAAATCGAATGCTATGTTGATGACATGATAGCAAAGTCCCAAACAGGAGTGGGGCATCTGGTGGAGATAATTCAGACTGAGGTTGAATTCAAGTAAGTGCGCTATCAGAGTGCGATCCGGTAAGATGTTGGGGGTTTATTGTAAATAAGAGAGGAATCGAGGTTGATCCTGGAAAAAAAAATGCCTGAACCGAGAACAAAGAAGAGAGGTTCGTGGTTTCTTAGATAGATTGAACTACATGTCATGGTTCACATCTCGTCTAACAGTCACGTGGGAACCCATTCAAGGAAAAAAGATCAAACGGTCAGGTGGAATAATGATTGCCAAGCGGCATTTGAAAAAATAAAAGAGTATTTGCAGGAGCCTCCGATTCTGATGCCTCCTGTGGAGGGAAGACCGTTAATTCTGTACCTGACAGTCCTCGAGGGGTCTATGGGGTGTGTATTGGGGCAGCATGACGAGTCTGGTCGAAAAGAGCATGCCATATACTATCTTAGCAAAAAGTTTACCGACTGTGAAACAAGATATTCACTGCTCGAGAAAACTTAATGTGCTTTGGTCTGGGCTGCTCGCCGATTAAGGCAGTATATGCTGGTTCATACCACTTTGTTGATTTCCAAGATGGATCCAATCAAGTATATTTTCGAGAAGCCAGCATTGACCGGACGGGTTGCGAGGTGGCAAATGATTTTGATTGAATATGATATTCAGTATACCTCTCAGAAGGCGATTAAGGGGAGTGTATTGTCTGATTACCTCGCCCAGCAACCTATTGATGATTATCAACCGATGAAGTTTGAATTCCCTGATGAGGACATCATGTTTCTCAAATCGAAAGATTGCGAGGAACCAATCCCGGAGGAGGGGCCTGACCCTGAATCCGAATGGATTCTGATGTTTGATGGGGCTGTTAACGTGAATGGTAGCGGTGTTGGTGCTGTTTTGGTTACGCCGAAAGGATCCCATATTCCTTTTGCTGCCCGGCTAACATTTGAATGCACCAACAATGTAGCTGAATACGAAGCTTGCATATTGGGGTTAGAAGAGGCGATTGATTTGAGAATCAAGAACCTTGTCATATATGGAGATTCAGCTCTGGTGATAAATCAGGTTAACGGAAAATGGTATACGCATCAATCTCATTTGGTTCCGTATCGAGATTATACGAGGAGATTGTTGACGTTTTTCACCAAGGTGAAGTTGCATCATGTGCCCAGAGAGGAGAATCCTTTGGCAGATGCTTTGGCTACTCTGGCCGCCTTGATTAAGGTGCAGCGGTGGAATCAGTTCCCCAGTGTGGAAGTTGGGCGTCTGGATAGACCGGCTTATGTGTTTGCTGTTGATACAACGTCCGATGATGAGAAGCCGTGGTATTTCGATATCAAGCGCTATCTTGAGACGCAAGAATATCCTGAGGGAGCATCAAAGAAGGATCGAAAGACTCTGCGGAGGTTGGCCATGGTGTTCTATCTGAATAAGGATGGGGTTTTGTACAAAAGGAATTTTGATTGGGTCTTGCTCCGATGTGTTGATGATAGAGAAGCAAGCCAATTGATGAAAGAGGTTCACGAAGGATCGTTCGGTACCCATGCCAGTGGGAATGCGATGGTGAAAAAGCTGCTGAGGGCAGGCTATTATTGAATGACAATGGAGGCCCAATGTTTTAATTTCGTGCGGAAGTGTCATAAATGCCAGATTTATGCTGATAAGGTGCACGTGCCTCCAAATCCATTGAGCTTAATGTCGTCTCCGTGGCCATTTGCTATGTGGGGCATTGATATGATCGGAAAGATTGAGCCTACAGCTTCGAATGGGCACAGATTCATATTAGTGGCTATTGATTACTTCACCAAGTGGGTTGAAGTAGCCTCTTATACGAACGTGACGAAGCAGGTCGTTGCCCGATTTCTCAAGAGAGATATCATTTGCAGATATGGGGTTCCCGAGAGAATCATTACTGATAATGGTTCTAATTTGAACAATAAGATGATGGCAGAGCTGTGCCGGGAATTCAAGATTGAACATCACAATTCTTCTCCTTATCGTCCGAAGATGAATGGGGCGGTTGAGGCAGCCAACAAGAATATAAAGAAGATTGTGCAGAAAATGGTGGTGACCTATAAAGACTGGCATGAGATGTTGCCGTTTGCATTGCATGGGTATCGAACGTCGGTACGTACATCTACTGGGGCAACTCCTTTCTCCTTGGTATATGGGATGGAGGCTGTATTACCTGTTGAGGTCCAGATTCCCTCTTTGAGAGTCCTGATGGACGTGAAGTTGCAAGAGGCTGAATGGGTAAGGACCCGGTACGAAGAGTTGAGCCTGATTGAAGAAAAGAGGCTGGCAGCCATCTGTCATGGACAGTTATACCAGCAAAGGATGAAGCGTGCTTTTGACAAGAAGGTGCGACCGCGGGTATACCACGTAGGTGATCTAGTGCTGAAAAGGATCCTTCCTCCTCAAAACGATCGAAGGGGCAAATGGACACCCAATTATGAAGGTCCATTCGTGGTCAAGAAGGTTTTCTCTGGCGGAGCCTTGTTGTTAATGACCATGGATGGCTAGGATTTTCCATCCCCTGTGAATGCGGACGCAGTTAAAAAATACTTCGTATAAAAGGACCCGCTGGACGAAAAGAATAAGATAGTCCAGGCAAAAATGGGCATCCCGACGAACCAAAAACAGAAAGAAAGGTTCGGGCAAAAGTTAGGGATATAAAAAGGGAAAACTGTACACCCGGCAAGTCGAAAACCTGAAAAGGCGACTTGGGCAAAAAGGGGTATCCCGGTGGACTGAAAACCCGAGAGGGCGGTCCAGGCAAAAGAGGGATTGAAACGAACAACTGCGTCTAGCATGATCGTTTGCTTTGATTAAAGCATCATGGATAATACCCGGTAGGGATCAGTCGGAATCGTCTTGTTCAGAAGGCAGAAGCACAGAGAGTCTGAGGACATATGGGGTGTAACCGAGTTGGAACTCGATGAGATCACGGGTTTCACATTGCCATTAGGATAGATTTTTCCTTTTGTGCAATTACCTCTTTTCAGGAATTGCTTCCTTTGTATTGCTCAATTTGAGCCACACTTTTCCAATCAATAAAATGCATATTCAGTCAAATAATTTTGTTTTTTGTTTTCATTACCGCTTTGATTGCAAAAACATCCAATATTTTTGATAAAGAATGTTGCATTTTAAGACATACAGGTCCCTTCCAATGCATGTTTATAAGATGGAAAGCTTGAAATCTTATTTGGAAGGTTGAGTGACCCAAGTGTTGAAATCTTGACACGCTTGGGGCACGGTTTTATCTGAAGGTCTGTTTTGCAGGAACTGTTAGGTATTCGTCACTCACTTGCAGGTTGTGATGTGGAAGCTGTTGATGAAACAAATCCTCATGGAGTCCAATCAGGGACGAGTGCACGAAAGAATGACGAAGACGTTGAGACGTACGACGATCCTTGATGATAATCAAGAAGACTCTTCAAAATCGGAAGATTGGAAAGTCTGTAGAAATTCCCCACAGGGTCCAGTCAGGGACGAGGGACGATGAAGAGACGTCGAGACGTCCGACGACCTTTGGAATTAATCAAGAAGACTCTTCAAAGTCGGAAGATTGAAAATTTTGTATAGTTCCCAGGAGTACGCTTTCCGTCGAGCGCGAAGCAATTGGGAGTACAAGATGATGGAGCAGAAAAGGTCCAGACGAGTCTGGGAATTCTCAAAAGTGGAAAGCTGATACGAGATTGGGAGGTGGATACCATGGTTCGATGAGTCGACGGGTGTTCTGTGCCAACTTTTCTCATTTCCCCA
Organism: Lathyrus oleraceus; assembly: GCF_024323335.1. NCBI lineage: Eukaryota > Viridiplantae > Streptophyta > Magnoliopsida > Fabales > Fabaceae > Lathyrus > Lathyrus oleraceus. Next base: position 293,693,002 of record NC_066580.1, read on the forward strand.
GCGGGGTCCCCAAGCAGAGTTGTGAGGACTAAATCCCAACCAGATCCAAGGTCTGTGGATCCCCTAGCTGAGTCAGGATGATTATCCCCGGCAGGTAAACGGTGTTTCCTCAGCAGCCAGGCCTGAAGGGTGCTATTCCCCGAGTGGAGCGGGTTTCAATGAAATATATCTCCAGCAGTGTTCATCCTACCAGTGGATTGGACAAGTTCCCGTAGCGGACGGATTTTTGCATCCCCAGCTGAGTTGATTCTACCTATGGATTGCATGGGTTGTCCCCAGCGGAGTAGCATTCGTTTCCCTAGCAGGGTCAGGATGGTTATCCCCTGCGGGTGTCAGATCGGTGCCTCCCCAGTTGCCAGGCCTGGAGGTTGCTGTTTCCCAGCAGAGTATCTGTGAGCATTTCCCCAGTGAAGTCGTCAGGTATCTATGAGGGTTTCTCGAAGCAGAGTCGAGATTTATATCCTTAGCAAGTCGAAGATTGTGGTATCCCCACAGAGTGTTGGTGGTCCTTATCCCCAGCAGTTTCTCGAGCGGATTGGGTGCAAAGGAGGTTCTTCCCCAGCAAGGATTACCTTTTCCCAGCAGCAGTGCTTATTCCCCAGCAGCGTGGAGATCGGAGTATTGACGAGTTCCTCAGCAGAGTGTCTCGTGTTCCCCAGAAGAGTCCCTTGAGGGGGATGCTGTTTGATACATGCATCATGTAAATAAGCATGGCATATTGCATAGAAAAAATAGTAAGTCGCATAGCATTTCCATAACTATGGAGCATTACGCAGAAAAATCAATCAAGCATCATTGCAAGCATCAGCTAGTCTCAGACCGTGGTTACTGTTTGAGAGGCGGTTTTGCCAGAAGATGAAGGTGTTATTCTGACGAGTTTGGCATTGTAATCAGTTGCATCAAAGTTTCTGTCGGGAGGAGACGGGAACGATAATCAATTTTTCCGGTATTCAGACCGAGGCGGTAAGCAGACCGATGTGGCGTTCAGGCCAAGTTTCCGATTGGCAGATCGAAGAAGTTTCCGACGATCAGGTCGATGTACTTATGGTATTCAGGCCAATTTCCGGTGTTCAGACCGAAGTGGTGTTCAGGCCAGTTTTCCGGTATTCAGACCGAGGCGGTAAGCAGACCGATGTGGCGTTCAGGCCAAGTTTCCGATTGGCAGATCGAAGAAGTTTCCGATGATCAGGTCGATGTACTTATGGCATTCAGGCCAATTTTCCGGTGTTCAGACCGAGGCGCTATCCAGACCGAAGTGGCGTTCAGACCAGTTTTCCGGTATTCAGACCGAGGCGGTATTCAGACCGAGGCGGTATCCAGACCGAGGTGGTGTTCAGACCATGAAAATGAAAAAGAAAAATAAAGAAAATTTCGGGGTTCAAGAAAAGCAGAAAAAGAAGAGATAATAATAATCCCCAGCGGATGTGGTATTCAGGCCATGGTTATCCCTGTGGTGCCATTTATTTTGGTATCCGGGTCGACTATTTTGGTGATCAGGCCAACTTTCTCCGTACCAGACGGATTTCTTGTTCAAAGTTTGTTCTTCGCCGATTCTGACAGGCGTTGTTAATTATTTTCCCATCAAAGTGCAAATTGTTCGTCTGTTCTTGGTATTCAATCACTCTTCATCCTGATCATCTGAAAGCCGAGGCTGTTCATATTGACAGGTTCACAGTGGATTGAATAGGGGCAGCTGTAACACCTCAAAATTTGCCCTCCTCTCTTGGGACTAGCATATCATGTTGCATATCATTTTTAGGTCATTAGGCATTGCATATTGCATATCATGTGGTTACATTGTGCAAGTCATCCTCACAAGTCTTGATCAGAAGATGTGGAGGTCCAAATTAGGGTTTTGTGGTTCTCAAGGATATTGGTCTTCATCTTGATTACAATGATTCATCATCATCATCATGGTTTGACATCATCAAGTGTTGAAGCAGATTCCTTGAGATTAGGGTTTTGACCACTAGTCAACCCTAATCAGTTGCATTAGGCCAATCAGGGCATGATCAGGAGATGGGGTCTATGATGTATATGGGGATCATCTCATGGTTTTATTGAGGTTATTGAGGCTAGGGTTTCATCCTTGGGCCATTTCATCAGAAGATTGGAGCTCAGTTTGATCTATGCGTTGCCAAATTCATCTGTCAGTTGAAAAAGTCAACTGTGGTCAACTGTGCATGATTTTATGGATTTGGAGGTGGAAATGAGTTGGATACACTTCATTCATGTTGAAACAAGTGTTATTTGACATTTCAAAGCTCAAGAATGGAGAAAATCAAGTCAGACAAAAAAACTGCCAAAAATAGAAAGTGACTTGTAATGGAAGTTTCCAAAAATGGAAAGTTTTTGACCTCAAAATTACTTGTCCAAGGAAGCTTCAAATGAAATTTTGTTCAACATGAAAGTTGTAGATCTTGGTCTCACCTTTCCAAAAAGTCCAAGAACTTGAATTTCCCATGTATGGTTGGCAAGTTATTGTCCATTCAATTTCAAAAATGACCCATAATCAAAGTGGCATAACTTCCACATGGAGTGTCCAAATTGAGTGATCTTTTTATGTGCAAACTCCATTTGACATGTACTTTCATGGTGCATAATTGGAATTCATCAAAAATGGTCAATGCAAAAAGTCAATTTTCAAGTGTACAGTTAAAAATCCAAGGGCAAAATGGTCCAAGTTGAGAAATAATGGGAATTTTGGCATGGGGATTTTTGCAACACCTCAAAAATGCAAGTTAGAAATGGTTTGAATTGTCATAAACTTCCAAGGTCCAATATTTGGTTAGGCCATTTTTAAACTTGCACTTAAAATGCATTTTGTGGCATAGCATAGTGAAATTGAAGAATACAAAACCAATTGCCATGAGACAAGTTGCAACACATCACAAATGGAATTTGGAGAGTGTGTGAGCTGTCATACAGCTGTCATGGGCCCCAGGATGAAAAGACATTTTTGCCCTTGCTTTGTAAATTGCACATTAAGATAATTACATCATTTTGGTTAATTTGTGATTAAGAGATGGATTAAGTGGAAGTATATAACATTAATCATAACTAACTTTGGAACAGAATCACAATTTACAAGAATTCACAACAAACTTTCCCTCCAATTCTCCAAAATCTCAAGAACTTCATCAAAACTCTTTTGATCCAATCTTCCTCAATTCTCCACCAAAATCCAAAATTCTTTTTGCTCCGTGCTCCAATCATCTTCCTCTTGGACTGTTTTGAGGAATCATCACCATAATCATCAAGAATCGCCACTGTTCATCTTTGGCTCATCAATGGTGAACTGAAATTTCTTCCACTTGGATCGTGTTTGAGCTAATATAACTTCTCCAATCACCTTCCTAAAGCTTCATCTTCATCTGTTTTTGGCAATTGGATCGAAAAGCCTCAAGAACAACTTCTGCCATCACAACAAGGTTAGAATTCGAAACTCACCGTTGCTTTAATTGTGATGTGCGTTTGAAAGATCGTTGCATGTAGATCGTCGTGATGTGCTTAGTTTTGATTATGATTAACTGTAGATTGAGTTATCATGCTTTTAAGATTTGAATGCGAAACTTTAATTGATCGATCCGGATTGTACAGTTAGAGTTAGCTTAATTAGGTTACATATTTGGAATCCTCGTGCTTAGACCTTTCCAATGGATATCCGTTTGTGAGTTTTGGTGAAAAAATGAGCGAAACCAATTCTGGATTTGAAGACGAAGAACAGTAGAAGCGCGCGGCCATGAACGAGAATTCTGGAAAGTTCTTGTTTGATTCATTTCACTGCCAGGCCAATTTTGAATTGTTGTTTCCCTCCGCTTTTGGCCAATCAGCGTGTGACACTGAATAAGTGAAACGCCTGCGTTTTGGCATGGCTAGCGAGAATTACGAAATTGCCACTAAATCCATTTAATTAAATTAACACATTCAATAATTATTCAATAATTCATTTAACATTTAAAAAATTCATAAAAAATTAATTATTAGTCCAAAATTAGTGAGAGTTTTTTTGTTGGATCCCAAATTCTCTCTAGTTTTTTATAGGCATGGTAACATAAGTTGTGCATGGAGAAATGTTGACCTGGCCTATTGATCTTTGACTTGTGTGCCTATTTTGCATGTTTCACCATATCTATCATAAAATGCTCATACCTTTGAAGAAATGGATGAAAAATTTTGTGCTCATTCTGGACATGTTGATGGTGATTTCCATGTAAAGTTTATGATTTTTGGATACCTGGTGATTGAGATATGATTTTTTGAATCTAGGTGTGACAATTTGTGTCACACCTAGCTAGGTCAACTTTCTGGTTTTATTTGCATGACCTAGGATTGTTTGATTGCTCCAATTTTTTGCATGAATGATCATTGATATGTCAAGATAACATGTGATTTTTGCTGGAATTTTTGATGTCATTTTCCATTTGATTGATAATTTTCTTCACTGTGTGTTCATTGTGCAACATTGTGTGACACATGTTTGTATATCTTTTGTGAAATTCTCATATGGTTTTGGATGAAGATGAAATTTGGTATGATGATTGTAGACACATTATAGGACATCATAGTTTTGGTCCCATTCATTTCTAATATGTTGTCACTGTTTTATGAATTATTGAAGTGGATGCTTGCTTGAATGTCTTGAATTGGCTTGAATAATTGTGTCTGGATTTCTTGATTTTCATTGACCTACTTTCTTTTGTCCAATTGAGCTGAAAATTGACATGCTACTTGTTGATTGTGTCCTGTTTAGGTGTGAATTATTTGAGGATTTTTGGAATTGATTTGGTATGCTTTTGAGTGAAATAGTTCTGTTTGGTCTTTTGGAGTTGCAAATTGCATGATTGATGTTAAATTGTGCATAAAATGAATATGGTGAAGGATATGAGCATGGGACCAATTGCATTTGCTTTTAATTTGTTTTGATGTGATTTTGGTTGAATATCACTTGCTGTTTAGAATTTTTTCTCCCTTTTGGACCCTAGGCTTGGCCTAGTGGTCTTGTTTCTCACATTTGGTTTGACTTTTCAGGATGAAATGCACAATGCTTAAGGAGATTGCTTCAAGGCAATTTGAATTGAGTTTGGTTGATGTTTATAAACTAACTTGACTTTGTGTTGTAGGATTGGATGCTTGAGCTTGAGCTTATAGCTTGCACTTGTGTGCATTAACTTGTGTTGTCTGTATAGATTGACAATTTGCTGTTTATTGTTTGTCTGTCTGAGTACTGATGATACTTGATTGATTTCAGGTACATTTAGTCGCTTACAGTTCTTTAAGAACTTGCTTGTTGCTGCTTGGTTTTTAAACCACTTGAGGTAGGACTTCTATTCTTCATGTAGTCTGGAAGACCTGGCCTGTTACTTGGCCAGGCAACTGTCTGAAGTCCTCCTTAAGAGGCGATGTTTGTGGTTGTTTACATTTGTGCCAAGCAGGTAAAGACCTCTATGAGGCAATTGGTGGATCAAAGGGATATGCAATCTATCCCCCACTATTCTGTGAGTCGTCCCTCTGCTCACACGGCTGTGTGTTGATGCATTGGGACACAAACCCAAGATCTTGTACTTTGTACAATTGTGTCAGAGTCTTTGAGCGTAGAAGGGTCCCTCCATTCTGGACCCACGCTCCTTTGTCTGAAGCTCTCCCTGGTCAGGGATAAGAGCTGTGAAGTCTAATCTTCACTCACCTTTCATCTGCTTCACCTTAGCCTCGCAATGGCAAGGTTAAGAGCGAATACTACCCATGTACAGATGACTTGCTTCGGCAGTCAAACCCATTGTTTGAGCCTCACTTGATTGGTTATAGTGTGTGCTTTGTGAATATTTGCTTGAAATGCTTGTTTTAATCTGTATGCTTGTATGCTTGCTTTCTTCCTGGATAGGATTAGCTTGCAGTTGTGCAAGTAGGTAGAAACCTGAACATAGGGTAATGATGCATGACAACACTAGGCTCGAGTCCAGCTCCCTGGTAGTGTGTCTTCCCTTGGTTTCTGGCTAGTTTTTCTTTCCCTTGAGGGGGAACTACATCGCCCTGATCCTCGTTCCAGACGAGGTATGTAGGCAGGAGACCGTGCGAGGTCTCTCCGGGCACTTTTTATCTTTTTGTGTGTGTTTGCTTGTTATCTGCTTGTGTGTCAGGATATGGACGTAAGCCCAGCGATTGGCTGTACGTATCCTGATTGTGTTTGTCTGGTTCGGAAGCTGACGTAATTCCATCGAGTGGTTGTAGGGTTCCAGGTTTGCCTGTGGGTGTGTGTGTCTTGTTTGGCGTGCGTGAGCCGAACTACGGCAGCTCTGATTCTCGTTCCAGACGAGATACGTAGGCATAGGATGCGACGTCCTATCGAGCTCTCTTCCTCTTAACCCCACCTGTGTTGTCTTCGGTGTGTGTGTGTGATGTTTTAGCAACCTTTTCTTTTCTTAGAGCGTGGATCCCGTCGAGTACGACGGACGTGAGGGGTGCTAATACCTTCCCCTTGCGTAACCGACTCCCTTACCCTTTCTCTTTGGTCGCGAGACCATGCTTTTTCCAGGTTTCTCTGAGCGTTTCCTTTCCCTATCTTGGGATAAATAACGCGCAGTGGCGGCTCTGTGTTGTTTTTGTTTTAGCCTGCCGGTTGTTTTTTCGCGGATGCGACAAAATGAACTCAGAGTTTTCAAGAAGATTTTCGTCATTTCTTTCTCCTCCAAAGGAGGAGTGATATGGGCAGTCAACTCCCTCTATCTTTGCACGTACTCTTTAAATGTCTCTTTGTCCTTCTGAGACATAGACCTCAATTGGTCTCTATCCGGCACCATATCCACATTATACTTGTATTGCTTCATAAAATCCTCTCCCAAGTCGTTGAAAGTGCGAATTCTTGCACTATCCAACCCCCATCTACCAACGGAATGCAGCACCAGCTAGGCTATCTTGGAAGTAGTGAATAAGCAATTGATCATTATCTGTCTAAGTAGATATCTTGCGGGCATACATCACAAGATGACTGAGCGGACAAGAGTTCCCCTTATACTTTTCAAAGTCAGGCACTTTGAACTTCACTGGGATCTTGACATTGGGCACCAAACACAACTCATCAACACTCTTACCAAACAAATCTTTACCTCTCAGCGTCTTCAATTCCTTGCGCATCTCAAGAAATTGATCTTTCATTTCATCCATCTTCTCATAAACATTCAGACCCTCATACGGCTCAGAATGATAGATGGTATCCTCTACGCGAGGAAAAGTGTGCATAACGGGAGGTGGCACAGACATGACCGGGCTAGATGCCGACGTGGAAGCAAATGTAGGCACAAAGCCTTCGGGCACAAAGTTGGACGACATTCCTCACGGGAATCCAGCTGGCATATTCAGCGCGGAGTGGGCGGTAGCAACAAGCATGGTAGAGGTAGTCACCTCTGAAGTAACAGTCCTCGCGGGAGGAGTTGTAGGTGTTGGAGAAGTTTGATTCTGAGCAGCAAGAACTGACTCCATCATGGCAGTCAGGCGGGCGATCTCGTCCTTCAGCTCTCTATTCTCTTGCTCCAAATGTTCCATGATTTTCAGATGATTGGCTCGGGTATTGTACCGGTGAGTCAGCTTGGCTAAAGCACAGAAGAAAAACCAATCAAGCATCTGGTGAAAACCTGCTTATGCAAATGATGCATGAAATGCAATGCTTTATTATTTTTATTTTCAAGGAACTTACTATCTCATTTGCAAGTATATAATATTTAAGTGGCAATTGCAACAATTTGATATGACCAAAAATCTCTTTTTATTTATATAAATTGGAAGGATTACACTGAGTACAATTTCAGAAACCAAAATAAAAAGATACGAGAGAAAAGGAGACTAGTCATCCTAAGGATCCCTAACAACAATGTCAGAAGATCTGGCTGAAAGCACGTATTTCCTTCGAATGCGAAGGATCTCGGTCTCAAAAGAAACCTTCATTTGAGTCTTCTCGAGGACAAGCTGATCAACGATCTTCGTCCAAGCAATGGAAGGCTGAGGCATGCTAGAAGATGAAACCTCTGGCTCTCTCTGTCTCTTCGCCACTCGGTCTTCAAGTAGCTAAATAAGTGCATCTTTGTCCTTAGACTCCAACTGCAACTCTTCATGCTTCTTGCTCAAAGCCTGGAAACACTCTTCCCATATTTCCTTCTCTTTCTTCATCTTGAAGAGCGCGTAAGACCCCAATTTTGACCCTAAGATCCCTCATGGAATCATAACATTGCATTTACATTGCCTCAAGGATCATAAGCATCTTGGCTCCTTACCTTTGGGTGAGGACCTCTTGTGAGTTGGTTTGAGATCACCAAGCATTCTTGAATTGTATATCATTGCTTTTATCATTTTATTCACTAACCAAAAGCACAAAAATATGTCACTAACATCTTTTGTTTGTAGCTTGAGCAGTCACAAGGTCTAAAGCTTCTAGGATACACTATGTGCATTGATATGGTCAAGAGAAGATGAAAGCAAGCATGGATATGGTTCTCAAAGCTCTCATCCATCAAATATGCCTCGCAAGTGTCTCAATTCATCATTTTTATCAAAGCAAATCAAAGGGTTTGAGGCTTGTTTCCCAAGGAAACCCTAATTCATCTGTTCATCAACTGTGCCTTGCTCATGAAGCAACCTCAACCCATGGTCAAATACAATCAAGGGAAGTTCTTTAATTCATCATTTCATGCATATTTGAGCTTATTTTAGTTCCCTCAATCATCAATTCATCAAGATATGAGATTTGGACTTGAGAAGTTGATCAGTCAATTCAGCTGACTATTTTGAAATACTCTGAGACCTAATTTTTCATGTGTTTGTCAAATGGAGATGACCCCAAGAGAAAACATTTTCTTAAGGACCATGTGAACAACTTTTATGTTCATCAAAAATTGATTTGAAGCTTGGAAGGTCATCATCTATTCCAAGACATTATAGGTCATTTTGACTGAAACCCTAATTTAGGGTCAACTTCCCAAGGACATAACGCATTCATTTTTCATGATTTGGAGGTGAGACCAAATGAATTGGAAAGATTAACGTGTCTACTTAAAATGGTATGTTGAGAAAAATTGAAAAATCTCAAAAGAAATACATGTAATAATGCAAAACATTATAGGTCACTTTGGACCAAATGCATTAAAATGTGAAAAAGTCCAACTTCAAGTGCCCATAACTTCTTTATAAAAAATCCAAATGATGCAAAATTTAAGTCCAAATTGTTTTACTTGAAAATATATACAACTTTCATGTAGAAGATTTTGCCATTTGGAGCTTGCATCATTGAGACAGAAGGGCTTGAACATTGGCCGATTTTGAAAAATTCACATATGCATGTTTTGCACCCTACACTTCAAGTTCAATTTTCACTAATTTACAAGGCCCAATTGGAGTTTTGATCAACATAGAATTTGTTCCTTATGCAATAAGCTTTCCAACCATTACCAATAAGGCTATGTTTTATGTTTGGAAGTATCATTTTCGAAGAGGGGAAAAATTAGGTGCATTTTTGGAAACTAATTGAAAACACATTGCATGAGCTGATTACATCCATTTTGCACGACCATTTCATCTAATTGTGATCTCAGCTTGCCAAACAAGTGGAATTGGGCCCTCCATGCGCCTGTACAGGCCCATGCATGGAGGCCCTTTCCATCCATGCACACACTTTGCTCATGCTTGCAGCTCCCTTCATCTATAAATACAATGCCTTGGCCTCTCATTTCTTCAACCTTAAGGCGCCCCAATTGCTGCTGAACTCAAAACTCAAACCTCATTAAAGGAACTATCTCATTTCTCTTCAATTTTTCAGATCTGAATTTTGATTTCATTGATCAATCTTCAGATCTCAAAGTTCCTAAACCTTCTTCTCTTGATCCATAATGTTTACTATTTGCAAAAGAATCCAAAGATCTTGACTCAAATCCTTGCAATTCAAAGGTTTACTTCAATTGTTATTTGCTTTGAACCAGCTTGTATATTGATCTATTTACTTTGTTCTTGTGTGATCTGAAGTCCTCTGCATAGAGGCAACATTGCCATGCTTTCAATTTTTGAAAATCATTAAGTTCACTTGAACACCACAGTATTTCCACTTCTAATTTCTCTCAATCTAGAGATCTAGAATGGAATTGAATGGTACAAGGGTGATGTACATCACCCCAGCTTTCAAATGATGCCTGGATCGTGCCATTTGGTTACCATTTTTTCTCTGCAACTTTTGAATGTGACCGTAGCTTAGCCGGAGAAGACGGTGGCGATGGCCACCGTCTGGTCTCCAGATTCAATCTGGATCATTCATTCATTTTTCCATATGCAATCACGTGTGTTCATTGTTATGACTTTTCATTTGGCATGGTGTGATGCGTTTGACCCACGTGTATGGTGAGCACGCGCTCCTTAGCCGTGTGATGATCCACGTCAATTAATGAATCACCATCAGACGGCTCACGTTTTTTCTATTTTCCATTTTTCTGATTTTAATTTCTTTTATTTCTTTTAATTCCATTTTATTTCTAAAATTCATATCTCTCTCATTATTGGTCCAAAAATTATGGGACCAATTTCATTCTTCTCCTTTTAAGTTCTACTTTCTAAAAGTGATTTTTAATATTTTTTATTTTATCATTTGATATTTTTAATAATTTTCTATTTTCTGGTTATTTTTAATTCATTTTAAATAGTTTTTGATATTCAAAAAATACAAAAATATTTTTCCAACCTCTTTGAATAATGATGGATCTATGAAAAATATTCTCATCAATTTATTAATTGATTTGAGATTTATTTGAGATTTTAGTTCAATTAGGTTATTTTTATGCATTTTTAATTGATTTAAAATAGTTTCTGACTTTTAAAAATGCTGAAATTTTTTGTCAAACTTTGTTTAACCTTGTTGAACTTGGGATAATTCACTTGGACTTTTCAAAGTTGATTTGAAGTGAATTTGAAGTTTGACCTTTCTTTTATTATTTTAATTCAAGTTTTATTTTAATATTAAAAAATTCCAAAAAATATTTTATTTGTTTCTTGACTTCTAATTCTCATTTTGCTTCTGTTTTCTATTATTTGACCTTGATCTTCTCTATCTTTGGTCATGGCTTGATGATTATCTCATTCCATTTCATTTAATGCACTTTAATTCTTCTTCTTCTTCTTTATCTTTTTTTAATCAATGAGTTAAAGATTGGTGGTTAGCATTGATTAGGGAGGTTTAATCTTCCTTGATTCAAATCTAATTCATCTTGATCATGGATCAAGTGAATGGCTTTGCATTAAGGATAGATTGCTTCCTAAATCATGCAAAGAACCTAAATCAATACAAGATCATTTTTCATCTTCTTTTTGGCATGGCAAGTTGTTGGAGTTTGATTCACTAATCAAGACCTCTAACTTGTGTTGTTGCCTACATTATTATTGACCGACCTTAGATAGTTGTGACTTCAACATAAGTCAAATTACGATTGCTTAACATAGCGCTAAATTTGCATTATGGCACACTAACTACCAACATTAACCATTAACTATTAACATTTAATTCTTGCACTTTACATTTATGCAATTTAATATTCTTGTACATATTATTCATTTGCTTTTCCCCCTTTCCTCATTTGAGCACATGTTTATGTTAATGCAATTTGCCTTTTGCTCACTTGAGCACATAATTGTGTATGTATTATTGTGCTTGTGTTCTGTTTTGATTGTTGTGGACCAAATGCAAAGAAATGGACAAATGGACTTAGTTTCTAGGACATTCCCTATGCAAATTTGGAGTAAAAACGACCTTGATTGTTGAAGATGGATTAGAAGGACCAAACCTCTAAACTCACTCTTGTCCATTCTTGATTTGCTTCATAAAACTCTTTGATGTGTGCGCTTTTGTGCTAGGGAACCCCATAAGAGTTCAAATTGAAGAACCATTGCCATGTTCATCCAAAGTGCAAGATACAAGAGACATTGGGGATCTTCTAAGAGCTTGTTTGATTATGTTGATTGCTTGAGCTTACAATTATTTTGCTTGCATATTCCAAAGGATGGGAGCTACTTGGATCATCAATATGATCTCAAGAGAGGAACTCCATTTATGGTCTTGTTTCTTATCCCTCATCTCTTGTATGTTTAGGAATTAGCCATTCTTCTTCTTCCCTCCACTCTAACCCAAGCCAAAACTTTTGTGCAAACATTAACACTTGTTTTCAATATTAGAAACCTAAGCCTTATGCTTTTGATTTTCAAACTTCCTTTTCATAACACTTATTTTGAATTGACCATATTTTGTAAATACTTTTCATTGGTAAATACCACTCATTCAAATACTCTTTTTCTGGTTTCAATGGCCACTCTTTTAATCAAACTTTTCATAACCTTTAGCTATTAGGTTTGAGTTATCCTTGAGGTAGATGTAATACTCACCTATATCCTTAGTGATGGACAATGAGTCTTCCATGCTTATTATATGGTTAACTCCTCACTAGCATATTGAAGCTATCCTCACATGGTGGACTTGTGGTTTTAGGTTGAGTTTTCTCCCTTAGATAACAAAAGACCTTAAGGCTTTTGGACCAATCAATTCACCAACTCATTTTGAGATTTTTACCCCGAACTACGAGGTTTTGATCCTAATCTTTTTTAAGATGGTACGTAGGCAATGGACTTATCCATCCAAACACAAATTGTAAATAACTTGTATATTCTCTTCTCATCTCTTCAATCATGTTTGCACAAACAAATTTTCACAAAAATACCAACCTTACAACAAATGTGAAAAAGGCTCCCTAGGAGTACCTAGGATGTTTTGGGTGCTTAAAACCTTCCCATTGCATAACCAACCCCCTTACCCCGATCTTTGACATTTTAACTAGTTTTTGATTCAATAAAACTTTTAGGTTTTTGTTCGCTTTCTAACCATTCCTTTGGATAAATAGAAGTGCGGTGGCGACTTGACTTGTATGGTTTACCTTGGATTTAGTCAATATCTCTAATGGTAACGAATACCCCGCTACAGAAAAGTGGCGACTCTGTTGGGGAAATTTGCCTAGTGGGTTTTGCCTACTTTTCATATTTGTTGTATTGTATTGTATATTGTTTTGTGACATATTTTTGTGCAATTTGGGATTACTGTATTGTATGTAATGATTCAATTGCTTGAATATTAATTCCTTGTATGCTTGGTGATCTTTGTGAGATTAGTTTTATACCCGAACTCGAGTGAACTTTGGATAGGAGAACGGCATAGTCTTGTTGACTTGTGTGGAGTTATTCCTTAGCAAGTCGACTTGCAAGTCCATTCACTTGGTGGAGGTCATGTTGGGATCAATAATGTCACATAAGTAGTTGTGGTTAGACATTACTCTTTCCTATATAAACCTTAGAAGCCAAGGACCTTAGTTTACCAAGCCCATCTTGGCCTATTCTTAAGATGTAGTGCAAAAGTCGTTCAAGTGTAAGATTTGATACGATTGTTACGCGATACTACACTCATAAGAGTCTCTCTTGAGAATATTTTTGGAATACGAGTAGTCGTTTATCCGATAATATTCGAAAGATGAGATAATGACTATGGGAACCTCTTGTAGAACATGTTTGGCAGGTTTAAACCCTAGTACACTCCCTTTGGGTGGTTCTTAACCAAGACTCCATGCTCGTGACTTGCAACAAACCCTTGATTCATGGTTGATCCGTTCGTGTATCCTTAATATCAATGGAACTTGGGTGTTGATAAAGTGTAAACCATAATCCACCAAAATGGATGATTGATATTAAGAATGACATGATCCATCCCATGACCTTTGTTTGGTGTGCTTTGCTTGATCCTTAAGTGTGATTGTTGCATTCATGCATTCATGCACCCATTTGCATCCATATAATCAATAATAAGAAAAATTTCAAGGAACTTAAGAGGTCTATTTGCAAATTTTCAGACATGGAAAGACAAAGAAGGTATACAAAGAAGTACAGTTTCAAACAACCCGACTTGAAAGAGCTAAGGAATTTGACATCCTATGTATTAGATCCCTTGGGTTTCAAGGCTCGTTTTGGGAAGCTTCTATCTGTTTTGACTACTCAAGTGGACGAAGGATTGATGAGTGTATTGGTGCAGTTTTATGATCCCTTGTATCGTTGCTTCACATTTCCGAATTTTCAGCTTTTGCCCACGCTTGAGGAGTATGCCTACCTTGTGGGTATACCTATTCTAGACCCGGTGCCGTTCAGTGGCTTAGAGAGTGTTCCTACTTCTCAAGAGATAGCTGATATGTTGCATATAGATGAATCTCTGGTTGGTGCTCATATGACTACCAAAGGTGGAATTCAAGGTCTCCCTTCTGAGTTCCTCATTGCTCAAGCTACTATGTATGGGAAGGCCATGAGTGAGGACGCCTTTGAGGCCATATTTGTACTTCTCATCTATAGGCTAGTGTTATTCCCCAACATCGACAAGTTTGTGGATGTGAACGCTATTAGGATTTTCTCTACTCTTAATCCCGTTCCGACTCTGTTGGGTGACACTTACTTTTCTTTGCATGTGAGGAATGCAAAAGGTGGTGGTACCATTGTGCGCTATTTTCCTCTGTTGTACAAGTGGTTTATTTCGCACTTGCCTCAGACGGTCGCCTTCAAGGAGAACAAAGGATGTCTACGGTGGTCCACGAGACTTATGTCTCTCACCAATGATGATATCTCTTGGTATAACCGTGTGTATGATGGTGTGCAGATTATCGACTCTTGTGGTGAATTCTCCAATGTGCCTCTTCTTGGTACATATGATGGGATTAACTACAACCCTATTTTGGCACGTCATCAGCTTGGGTTCCCCCTAAAGGATAAACCCAATAACATTCTGTTAGAAGGTGTGTTCTTTCAGGAGGGTAAAGATCCCCAAGGCTTGAAAGGCAGGATGGTCCGCGCTTGGCGCAAGATCCATAAGAAAGGAAGGAAGGAGTTAGGTCCGAAGAACTGTATAGCTTTGGAGCCTTATACCTCTTGGGTTAGGAGGAGAGCTTCCGAGTACCTCATGCCTTATGAGTATCCAAGACCTACGCCTTTTGTTGAGGCAGGGCCTTCAACCCTCCCTAACCAAGGAGTAGAGGAGTTGAGAGACAAAGACCGTTCGCGTGCTTGGATCCGTGAACGAGAGGAGTTGCTTCAGCAGATCAAGGAGAAGGATGCTTTGATAGAGTTCCTTGAGCACCAGGTTATAGATGATCCTGATGATGCATGGACTTCTCTACTTCCGTAGTCTTCCAAATTTTGGAAGAGGAAGTACGATCAACTCGCCAAAGAGAAGGAAGACATGGAGGCAGCCTACGGGAGAGAGGTGAAGAGGCTTCGTGCATCTTATCTTCCAGTCTCTAGAGCTTTAGATGATTGCTTCTAGGGTTCCATAGGATGTCCATTTTCCTTCTCTCTTGTATTGTATTTGGTTACCAAGACTGTACTTCTTTGGTGTAAAAATATTTTCCAAATATTATTTGATGTGATATTTCCATATGCGATATATGTTTAATATTCCCAAATATTTGCAAATAGAACTCTAAAAGTTCCTCTGATATAAAAATTAAATCATATGCATTGCATGCATCATGTGCATAAGCAGGTTTTGCTCCAGGCTTCTTGTTCTATGGTCTAACTCTGTGTTCTTCATTTATTTTGAAGACAAGCTGACTCACCGGTACTACACCCGAGCCAACGCTTCAAGACTAATGGATCACTTGGAACAAGAGAACCGTGAGCTTAAGGAGGAAGTGGCCAAATTGACTTCCCTGATGGAGTCATTCATGGCTGCCCAGAGCCAGTCGTCTCCGACACCTTCAACTCCTTCCCAGAGGACAGTCATTTCCGAGATTGTCTCTTCAACTGTGCCTGCGGCCAGCGCACACTTTGTACCAACAACCATGCCAGCCGGGTTCCTGTGGGGGATGCCTCCCAACTTCATACCTGAGGGTCCTGCACCCACTTTTGCTTCTCTGCCGGCATCTAGCCCGGTCCTAGCTGTTCCTCCTCCTGTCGTGCATACTATGCCCAGAGTAGACGACACCATCTACCATTCTGAGCCGTCTGAGGGCCCAAATGTCTATGAAAAGATAGATGTTATGAATGATCAATTGCTTGAGCTTCACAAGGAATTGAAAACTCTTCGAGGAAAAGACCTTTTCGGTAAGTCTGCTGCTGAACTCTGTTTGGTCCCCAATGTCAAGATCTCGGTAAAGTTCAAGGTTCCTGACTTTGAAAAGTACAAGGGAATTACTTTCCCTCTCAGCCACCTGGTCATGTATGCCAGGAAAATGTCGACTCAGACCGACAATGATCAACTTCTCATTCACTACTTCCAGGACAGTTTGTCCGGTGCTGCCCTAAGATGGTATATGGGCTTGGACAACGCGAACATCCGATCCTTCAACGACCTTGGCGAGGCCTTCGTCAAGCAGTACAAGTATAACGTGGATATGGATCCCGATAGGGATCAATTGAGAGCCATGTCCCAGAAGGACAAGGAAACTTTTAAAGAGTACGCCCAGAGGTGGCGAGAGGTTGCAGCACAGATTGTGCCCCCGCTGGAGGAGAAAGAGATGACCAAGATCTTTCTGAAGACCTTGAGTTTTTTTTATTACGAGCGGATGATTTCCAGCGCTCCTTCTGACTTCACCGAGATGGTGAACATGGGGATGCGCCTAGAGGAAGGAGTCAGGGAAGGGCGCCTGACCAGAGAAGAAGGCTCTTCTGCCAAATGTTATGGGGCGTTTGCAAAGAAGAAAGATGGTGAGGCACATGATGTGACCTCCCATGTTAAACCAAGAAGACCCTCAATAAGGAGGAAGACCGTGCGTCCTGCCGGTAACCAGCATCAGGTGGCTCACATAGCACCTATTTTCAGAGATAATCAACAGTATCAACATCACAACAATAATCAGCAACAACCACATCCACAATATCAACAACAACAACACCGTCCTCAACAGCAGGCCTACCAGCCTCGAAACAGTAATCAAGCCAGCACAAGCTATGTGAGGAAGAGGGTCACCTTCAATCTTATTCCCATGACCTATGCCGAATTATACCCCTCTTTGATAGAGAGGAAATTGATTACTCCACGAGACCCACCGGCTATACCTACCAACCCTCAGTGGTGGTATAAGCCCGAATTACATTGTGTTTATCATTCTGGTGCTCCCGGGCATGACGTGGAAAATTGCTACCCACTGAAGACCAAGGTTCAAGACCTTGTGAGATGTGGTATTTTGTGTTTCGAGGACGTAGGTCCTAATGTAAAGAAGAACCCATTGCCCGAGCATGGGAAATCTGTCAACATGGTCTAGGGTTGCCCTGGTAAATACAAAGTCAAATATGTCAGCCATATTCGACAATCTCTGGTCGAGATGCATAGATTGTTGTGTGAGTACAATCATTACGAGCACGACCACGATAGATGCCGAGTCTGTTCTGTCAATCAAAGAGGATGTCGCCAAGTGCGCAAAGATGTTCAATAAATGCTGGATGAAGGAGTCATTGAGATACTTCAAAACAGAAACGTTGATGAAGATGCTGACGAAGTCAATGTAATTTCTCCAGTATTTCGGATCCCTGAGCCTCATATTATCAAGTATGATGGTAGCAAGCAAAAGGCTTCTCCTGCTTTGACCATTAAACCAGTTGGCCCTTGTAGCACCTCAAATTTGCACCTCCCATTTTGTATATACATTTTCATTTTTAGGTCATTAACATTGCATTGTTCATTGCATAGTCCACCAAGTCATCAGGCAAGACTGGTCAGGAGATTCAACTGTGCAAGGCAACAAGTGCATTTTCTATGGAATTCTCCATGATCTCAAAGCCCTAGGGTTGGTAAAATAAACTCATGTGACCTAAGGATCATTTTGAAGTGGTTTGGCCAAGTGTTGAAGGCTCAAGGCTCATCAGATTATGTGTAAATCATCTGAAACCCTAAAAAGTCAACAGAAGTCAATTGTCAGTTCAACTGTGGATTTGGAGGTGGGAGATGGTTAGAGATGCCTCATTCATGTTCATACAAGTCTCATTTGACATTTCAAACATCAACATTGAAGGATTTGAGGTCAGATCAAAACTTGCCCAAAATAGCAGGTGACCTGTAATTTGAATTTGCCAAAAATGGAAAGGTTTTCAACTCAAGATTACATCATCAAGAAAGCTTTAAATGAAATTTTGTCCAACATGAAAGTTGAAGATCTTTATCTCCCATTTCCAAAAAGTCAAAGATCATGAATTTCTCATGTCTGGTTAAGGAGATGTGATCAAAACTTGGCAAAGTGTGGTTTGAACTTCAAGTAGGCATAACTTTCAAACCAAAACTCCAAATTGGATGGCTCTTTTGGCTTTGTTCTTATTTTGATCTCTAGTTTCCAAATCTTGCATTACATGCCATGCATTATCATCATATAAACATTTGCCATATCACTTGATTTTTGGAGGGAAAAATTGAAGTTTAAAATTGGTCAATTATTTGAACATTGTGCCATTGTCTTTAGCTAAAAAACAGAGTTTTAAGTGAAATTCAATCCAAATTCGTGCACTATTCACCATGCATTTCATGCATAGGGTGAAAATCCCAATTTGCCAAAACACCTTGAAACTTAATCCATTCCATTAGCATTTGGTTTAGTCTTAATTAAACATGTTAGGGAGAGGTATAAGAGGAAAACCCTAACTGTTTTCAGCATAACCACAACCATTTTTTCAGATCTAGAAAATTTCTCAAAATTCTCTCTCAAAAATTTCTTCAAATTTCTTTAAGCAACATCCATTTCTCTTGCTTGATCCATCATCCTGAAGTGTTATCAAGGAGATTTGCACGTGGAATCGAAGAAAACAAGGCAAGATTGCAGCATATTGAAGCTTGGAAGCAACAATGGCAAATGCAAATTCTGGTGGATTCGTGTGTAATTGAACCTCAAGCCTTCATCCAATCAACATCACAAGCTTCATAGAGGAACATTGGAGCATTGCAAGGCTTGAATCAGCACAATTCCAATTCTGCACTTCAAGAGGTCACAAAATCGATTCTCTTAATTCTCAATTATGTTATGATGTTGCTGTAGATCTCTTTGTGCTGATTAAACTGAGCTTTGAATCACAAATTTTCATGCAATATTGAATGAGATATGATAGATTAAAGATCCATGACTGAAAGTTGTTTTGCTCGATTTGTTCTTAATATGTGGAATTATGCTTAATCCATGCTTGATTCGTGACCTCCATTGATTATGCAACATGTTGATATGATTATTTTTGAAATCTGGGAAGTTTGTTCTTGATCATGATGAACTGCTACTGTTCATGTCCTGCGCGCGATGAAGATGATGATGATAAGTTTTGGCCACGGTTTTGATCTGTTTTTCGCTACACAAATGTGTTGCCTTAGATTTCTGTTAGGGTTGGCACGTGATTGGTGCATGCTGATTCCATGCAACGCTTCCCATTGGCTCAGGCGTGTTGACCTTTGTTGACCTTGCCAGCACATTATTGAAACGGCAGTGTTTCATGTTGCTGGCGCCAACTATTTTGAATCCGTCCCTACTTTGATTCCCCGCGCCATGCAATATTCAAATATGCTTCATGATATTTTACTTTTCCCTCCATGTGTTCATGTACATGCTTCACATCTTTAAAAATTCATATATAATTGAAAAATCATCCAAAAAATATGTGGTTTTTTACATTGCATTCCATTTTCTGTCTATTATATATTGATCATTTTTCCATAAATTGTGCTTGGCTGGAAAATATTTTGTGCTAGGGTATGTGAACATGTATGCATTTTGTACCTTGCCTTGCCATATCATTTGTGAAATGCTGAGCATTTATCCAATGAATTTGAAAATTTGTATGATGAAACTAGACATTGTGCTTGACATTTTGGTGTTGATTTGGTATTTTTATCATTTGCCATTTCTGTTTTATGATCACGTTAAGTTAGGTGTGACAATTTGTGTCACACCTTTGCTTGTTCAACTCATGTGATGTGTTTGCCTTGCCAAATGATATCCAATTGCCCTGATTTTTTGTATGATGCATGCTATAGATGTTGTGATTGCTCATGATTTTTGATGGAATTTTTGGGATCATTTCTGATTTAATTGAGATTTTTCCTTCTGGATGGTCACATTTGAGCTTTAAAATTGCTTTGAACTTCATTTGATTGTGAAATGCTTGTGGATTATCCAATGAATGTGAAACTTTGCACACTATTTCTAGACATGTTGAGTGTTGCTTTGGCTTTGGTTTGAGGTCTTTACCATGATCCGTTGCTGTTTTATGACTATGCTAACTTGGTGTGACAATTTGTGTCACACATGAGCTTGTTGTGCTTGCCTTGACTTATGCTATGTGATTGCCATGCCTAATGATGTCCAATGCCTCTAATTTTTTGTGTGAGGATCATGTTGTATGTTCTGTTTACTCATGATTTTTGCCAAGATTATTAGAATCATTTTTGGTTTAATGTGCATTTGTTGCTTCTGATGTCACAATGTGGTCACAATTTGCATACCTTGATATGTTTGATTCATGAAATGCTTTTGGTTAATGATATTGACATGGGACCTTTTGGAATGTGTTCTTGATTGAATGAAGTTGATTCATGTTAAATTTCATGTTCTGTTTTGAATGTTTGACCTGCTTTTGACCCTAGGCTTGGACCTAGTGGTTTGGACTCACTGTTTGGGTTGTGGATTTTAGGTTAAGAAGCACATTGCCATGATTGGAGTTTCTCACTCATTTGAGTTGATTAATTGGTTGATGTTGGCTAACCTTGAGTTTGTTTTGTAGGCTTTGAGACCAAGTGGCTTAATAGCTTGTGCCTTGCACATTGATGCTTGATGCCTTATCTGTCTGATTGTGTGATTTACTGTTGTCTGTTTGATTGTTTGACTTGTAAACTGATTGGTTTAGACTTTTTCAGGTACCTAAGTTGCTTTGAGTCCTTGTTGAACTTGCTTTGCTTTGCTTGGTTGCTTAACCACTGAGGTATAACTCTCTGACTTCATGTAGTCTGGAAGACCTGTCCTGTTATGTGGGCAGGCACTTGTCTGAAGCCCTCCTTAAGAGGCAATGCTTGTGAATGTTTAAATTAGTGTCAAGCAGGTAAAGACCTCTGAGAGGCAATTGGCAAATAAAAGAGATGTGTAATCCATCTCCTTCTATTAAGTGTGTCATCCACCTTGCTCACACACCATGTGTTGATGCATTGTGGATAATAGCCCAAGATCTTTGTTGTGTCAGTCATATGCGGAGAAGAGTTCCTACTTTCTGAACTCCCGCACTTTCATTTGTCTGAAGCTCTCCCACGCCAGGGATAAGAGCTGTGAGGTCTTAACCTCACTTCCCATTTCATCTGCTTCACCCTAACTCTCAATGTTAGGGTTAAGAGCTAACTATACCCGATTCCAGTTGGCTTGTGTTTCACAGCCTAACCTTGTATGAGCCCAATTGTGTGCATATAGTGTGTGTGCTTGTATGTATTTGCCTGTGCTGTTTAGGATAGCTTGCTCCCTGTGCAAGTTAGATAGAAACCTTAACATAGGGATGGTATGCATGATAACTTCTAGGCTCGAGTCGTAGTCTCCCTAGTAGTTTGTGTCTCCCTTTGTATCTGGTTAGGCTAGTCCTTTTTCCCTGCGTAGGGGAACTACGTCGCCCTGATCCTCATACCAGATGAGGTACGTAGGAAGGAGATGAGCTGATCTCTCCGGGCGCCCTTTTTCTTTTTCAACCCTTTTGTTTGTGTTTGGAGTCTGACGTAAGTCCAGCGATTGGCAGTTGGTTTCCTGTGTCTTGTTTGTTTGTGCGGAGTCTGACGTAAGTCCAACGATTGGCAGTTGGTTTCCTGTGTGTGTTTGTTGGTTCGGAGTCTGATGTAAGTCCAGCGATTGGCATTCAGTTTCCATGTTTGCCTATTTGTGTGGAGTCTGACGTAAGTCCAGCGATTGGCAGTCGGTTTCCTGTGTTGGTTTTGTTTGGCATGCGTTAGCCGAGCTACGAGTGCTCTGATTCTTCTCCGGTCAGAGAAGATACGTATGCATAGGATGCGACATCCTAGCGAGCACGTCTCCCCCTGTCCCGAACTACGTCGACTTTGATGTCTGTGTCTGACAGACTACGTAGGCCCAGGATGTGATATCCTGCCGAGTTAATTTCTTTTGTCTTTCTGTGTCTCCTTTCAGCCTGTGTGTGCAGTTTGTGAGCATTTTTTAGCAACCTTATCCTTTCTTTTGTGCGTGGATCCCGTCGAGTACGACGGATGCGTAGGGGTGCTAATATTTTCCCTTCGCATAACCGACTCCCGATCCCATCTCTCTCCGGTCGCGAGACCATGTCTTTTCCAGGTTTACTTTGAGCGTTTCCTTTCCCTCCTGTGGGATAAATAACGCACGGTGGCGGCTCTGTTGTTTCGTTTTCCCGCCGGTTTTTCGCGTAATGCGACAGCTGGCAACTCCACTGGGGATACTAGAGAAGTTGACCTCTTGCTGGTCCATCTTCCCTAAGCGAGTCTCTCCTAGCGCTCTCTAGGATAGGGTTTGGTTGCTTTTGCTGTTTCATTTATTGCATTTATGATTATTATGTTGTGTATATATTTGCATTATATGTTTGCATGCATCATACTGTCATTGTGCTGTCTTCTGTACAGGTGGTTCCTCTGTTTTGGGGGGGGGGTGTTCTGAGTGAGGCCCAATACCCAGGCCTGAGTATACACCTAGGATTAGCGTGGTCTCATGTTTTTTCACATGTTGTACGACATGATGAGGAGACGTGTCACTACAGCCGGACGAGGTTCATTTGAGAGAGTCCTTCCGGGTGGAGTTATTCCACTTAGGTTGGGTTATCCCATCTGAGCTATTGACTTCGGTGACCGATCTTTCCCGGATCTTTGGTTTAGACGATCTTAAGAGAGCTACAATGGCACACCCGAAAGGGCAAACCCGTTGAGTATCTTTGCCCGATTATCGAGACCATTGTTCGCCTTAGGATGACCTTGTAGAATTCACCTGTGAGGGGAGGGCTTGATTCTTGCAAGAACAGGTTCCGTCAGTGATTTTGTGATGGCGAATATGGTTCAGATGGATTTATGGGTCTCTATTTCTGGACGCCGGAGGTTTGACCTTGGCATTTATCAGAGGGTTCCGTTTATTTCGGATCCCTGGGCTGAATTTGAGGGCACTTGTGCAGAGGATCTTGTGACTATCTGTCCAGAGATTGTCCTGTGATGAGGGTGATATATTCCCCGGTTCCGTTTATTTCGGAACCCCAAGTTGGATTTGCGGTTACTCGGGCCCTCAGATGATTGTAATCAGTTCAAATACCGGTCCAGTACAGTTGATCTTCAGATGACTTGGAAGACGGCACAGTGACTTGCCTACATGCATTTGCATCATTCCCATTTTGCATCCATCTGCATTTAACCCATGTCTATCCGTACTCAGGGTCCATTTTTTGATTGGGATTCCGGTTGAGAGACATCCAGATGTCAATGTTATTGATGAAATATTATCCGTCTCGATGAAACTAGAATCAAAGGACGGAATTCTCCTCATACGGATAGACATTGCATGTGTGAGTCATATTAATCTGTTTGATGTTTTGTAGGTGTCAATATCTAACCAGTGCACATAGCTCTCCCGCTCAGACGTCCTGCCAGACTCAACAAACTCAAGCTGATGGATCCACCCAACACCGACATTCTCGAATTGAAAGAGATGATGAGGGAGTTGTTCAAAGTCGTGCAAGGGCTCGCTTTGGGGCAGAAGGCAATGGCTGAGAGGTTGGAAAGGATTGAGGAATGGCTGATAACGGAGAAAGTTCAGGGAAAGGCTCTGGCATCCGTAGTAAAGAAGCCCTCTGGCAATGGTCAGCTCAAGAAGGAGGTTGAGTCAGGTGGTGTGCAGGCCAAGAAAGAACGCGATAAAGATCGTTACCACCCTTATGCTTCCACTGTAACTGCTCCTGTTGGTGATCCACCTGCACCACAGCAACAACCGCCACCTCAACAGAAAGCACAGAAAGCTAAGAGCCAAGTGAAGATGGGGACAGATCGTCAGTTTGATAAGCCACCCATGACTTATACCCTTCTATTCAAGAGGTTGAGGGATCTGGGGTTAGTTCGGCCAAGGATATTGATTCCTGTAGAACCGCATCGGAGGCCTGCAAATTACGATGAGAATGCCAGGTGCGAGTTCCATTCTGGGACACCAGGACATAACATTGAGGGTTGTAGAGCTTTCAAGCACGTCATCCAGGACATGGTGGATTCTAAGGCCATCAGTTTGGCGCCAACACTGAATGTTAACCCTAACCCCGTGCCAGGTCCCGTGGGAGTGAAAGTTGTGTCAAAAGACAAGAGAGGAACAGATGTGCCTGAGGGGAATCAGTTAAAAACTTCAGTGTCTGTGGTCTCAAAACATCTGATGAAGAGTGGAGCTTTCCCTAGTATTGATAACTGTTGTGCGGATGTCGCCACAAATGGGTGTGCAATGATGGGGGAAACGATCCAGGGAATGATGGAAGTAGAAATGGACGGTGGAAAATTTGAAACACTAGGTCAGGCTGTTGAAACCGTCAAGGTAGAGGATGCCATTCTAGTTGAGAAAGAGAAGAAGCTGTCCATTTCTTCTTACAAACAGACCATGGAAGTGGTGAAGAACGGAGAAGCCCTAGGCTGGGGGAAGATCATAGACATTATGGTGAAGGCGGATATGTTCGGGGTTGGCTATCAGCCAGAGCAAGAGTCGTCTAGAAAAAACAGAGGACGTCGTCAACCGTTCACATTCGTTAGTGCCGGAATGCTGGATCCAGGTCACGCCGGTACAGTGGGTGAAGAGATTGACAGTGACTACGAGCTTGAGTCGTGGATAAAGTCGTGCGTACCAGGGAACTGGAAGGCCTCAAAGATCACCACTGTCACTCATCATGAAGAGTAGTATTTCTGTTTTTCAATTTTGTTTGCATGAAAGCCATACGTTTTGCCCGAAACGTAATGGTCCATTGTAAGGGCCATCTCATGTGTTTCATTTTGCAACAGTTTGCATTAGTAATAAATGGATGTTTTTGTGGTTAAAAGCGGTGTTCCCTGTTTTTCATTTATTTTTGCAGTTTAAAAAATAAAAATGGCAATGTTTATTTTCATTTTTCTTTCCTTTTGATTCGTCTTGTTCCGACCTCTAAAGTGATTATCCTCCTGATCTCATTGATAACAATTCGGTTACACCTTTGTATGACTTCGACAATCCGATCTATCATGCCGAAGAATAAGGTGAAGAAGATTGTGATCTGCTGGAATTAGCCAGGTTGTTAAGACAAGAGGAGAGGGTGATTCAACCGCACGAGGAGCGATTCAAGATTGATATTCCAGGCACCGCCGAGGTCAGGAAGTGAAAGTTGGGCCGCTTCAGGGGCTAATATAAAGAGCAGAATGGTAGCACTGTTAAAAGAGCATGTGGATACCTTCGCCTGGTCGTATCAGGATATGCCAGGGTCGGGTACCAATGTCGTTATACACAAGCTACCATGGAGAGAAGACTGTCCTCTAGAGAAACAGAACGTCGGTGCCACGTATTAGAGTGACTTTGTTTCATGATATGATTCATCGTGGAATCAAATGCTATGTTGATGACATGATAACAAAGTCCCAAACAGAAAAAGGGCATCCGGTAGACCGGGGCAAGTTGTTTGACCGGATTGAGACAACTCAGACTGAGGTTGAGTCCGAATCAGTGCACTTGTGGAGTGCTGTCCGGTAAACTGCTGAGGTTTATTGTGAGCGAATAAGAGGAATCGAGGTCGATCCTGCTAAAAAAAAAAGAGAGATATAAAGAAGAAAAAGCAATATGAGAAATACCTGAACCGAAAACAAAAGAAGGTTCGTGGTTTCTTAGATAGATTGAATTGCATTTCACGGTTCATATCTCATCTGATAGCCACGCGGGAACCCATTCAAGAAAAGAGATCAAACGGTCAGGTGAATGATGATTGCCAAGGGGCATTGAAAAATAAAAAAATAAGTTGCAGGAACCTCTGATTCTGATGCCTCCCGTGGAGAGATGGTCGTTAATTCTGTACTTGATATCCCTCGAGGGATCTATGGGGTGTGTACTGGGTCAGCATAACGAGTCTGGTCGAAAAGAGCATGCAATTTACCTTAGCAAAAAGTTTATCGACTGTGAAACAATACATTCACTGCTCGAGAAAACTTGTTGTACTTTGGCATAGGCTGCTCGCCGACTGAGACAGTATATGCTGGTTCATACCACTTTGTGGATGTCCAAGATGGATCTGATCAAGTATGCGTTTGAGAAGTCAGCATTGACCGGACGGGTTACGAGATGGTAAATAATTTCGACTGATGTAAATATTCATTATACCTCTCAGAAGGCAATCAAGGGAAGTGTATTGTCCGGTTATCTCGCTAAGCAGCCCAATGAGGATTATCAACCAAGGAAGTTTGAGTTCCCTGATGAGGACATCTCGAGGTGCTCAAATCGAAAGATTATGAGAGACCGATCCCGGAGGAGGGGCCTGACCCTGAATCCAAACGGATTCTGATGTCTGAT
The DNA here is from genome assembly GCF_024323335.1 of Lathyrus oleraceus. Taxonomy (NCBI): domain Eukaryota; kingdom Viridiplantae; phylum Streptophyta; class Magnoliopsida; order Fabales; family Fabaceae; genus Lathyrus; species Lathyrus oleraceus. The sequence goes on from NC_066580.1 coordinate 293,719,566, forward strand.
GGGGGGAGGTTAATGTGGAGGAGTTAGTGCCGTTTTGGTTACGCCGAAGGGGTCCCACATTCCTTTTGTTGCCCGGATAACATTTGAATGCACCAACAATGGTGGCTGAGTACGAAGCTTGTATCCTGGGTATCAATCTTCGGTGCGTACGTCTACTGGGGCAACGCCGCGCTCGCTCGTTTATGGAATAGAAGTGGTATTACCTACCGAAGTCTAGATCCCATTGTGGAGAGTCCTAATGGATGAGAAATTAGAGAAGGTTGAGTGGATAAGGGCTCGGTATGGCGTGTTGAGCCCGATTGAGGAAAAAGGGCTGACAGTTACTTGTCATGGGGCAGCTGTACCCAGTGCATGAAACAGACTCTTAACCGAAAGGTGCGACCTCGTGCATTCCACGTAGGAGAGGTGGTGTTGAAAAGGATCCTTCCTCCTCAACGATCGTAGGGGCAAGTGGATATACAGATATGAATGTGCATTCGTGGTCAAGAAGGTTTTCCCTGGCAGAGCTTTGTGACCAACAACCACGGATGACGAGGATTTTCCATCCCTTGTGAATGCGGACGCAGTTAAAAGATACTTCATAAGAGAGACCCGCTGGACGAAAAGAATAAAAGAGTCCAGGCAAAAATGGGCATCTCGGCGAACCAAAGAAAAAAAAAAGAAAAGGTTCGGGCAAAAGTTAGGGATAAAGAAAGAAAAAACTGTACACCCGGCAAGTCGAAAACCCCACAAGGGCGACTTGGGCAAAAAAGGGTATCCCGGTGGACTGAAAACCCGAAAGGGCGGTCCAGGCAAAAAAGGGACTGAAACGAACAACTGCGTCTAGCATGATCGTTTGTACTTTGGTTAAGGCACCAGGATAATCCCCGACAGGGATCAATCGGAAGCGTCTTGTTCAGAAGGCAGAAAGCACGGAGAGTCTGATGACATATGGGGTGTAACCGAGTTGGAACTCGATGAGATCACGGTTTCACATTGCCATTAGGATAAATTTTCCTTTTGTGCGCAATTACCTCTTTTCAGGAATTGCTTCCTTTGTATTGCTCAGTTTGAGCCACATTTTTTTCAATCAATAAAATGCGTGTTCAGTCAAATAATTTTGTTTTTGTCTTCAGTACCGCTTTGATTGCAAAAACATCCGTTTATTTTTTATAAGAATCTTTGCATTTTGAAACATAGAGGTCCCTTCCGTTGCATGCTTATAAGATTGAGAACGTGAAATCTTATTCGGAAAGTTTGAGTGACCTAAGTGTTGGAACTATGCCCCGCATGGGGCACGCTTTTATCTAACGATCTCTTTTGCAGGTGTTGTTAGCTATGTTCACTCACCTACAGGTTGTGATGTGAAACCTTTTGACAAAGGATTCCCGCAGAGTCTGATCAGGGACAAGGGATGGAGGAACGGTGAAAAGACGACGGAAGAAGGACGACGATCCTAGAGGGTAATCAAGAAGACTCTTCAAAGTCTGCAGACTAGAGGGGTAGCCGAATCGGAGGAGATCGTTTGTCTTGAAGCAGAATGAAGCCGAGAATACAAGATGAATCAGAAGAGACTGGATGAGTCTAGGAGTTCTCAAAAGTGGAAAGTCAACACTGTGGTGGGATGGCGAACACCAGTGTTCGACGAGTCGACGGGCGGTCCGTGTCCAATAGGCCATATCTCCCCGGTGGATTTGAGAGTGTCATCTCCCTAGCAGATTCGAGATCGGTGTCTCCTCAACAAGTCTGCAGGTTACTGTCTTCCCAGCGGAGGTTGTGTTGACGGTTTTCCCCCAGCAAGGTCCCCAAGCGGATCGGGTTCGGTGAAATTATCCCCATTAGAGATGAGCATTGGTGTTTTCCCTTAGTAGGGTAATCCCCGAGCAGTTCGGGTTCGATGGAGGTCATCCCCAGCAAGGGTTGTCTTTCCCCAGCAGGGTGGAAATCGACGTGGTAATGAAATCCTCAGCATAGTTCCTTGAGCTCCCCGGTGTTGTCTCTGGAGGAGATGTGTTTTTATGCATTCATCATTTAGATAAGCATAGCATATTGCATCATTAGTGCGTAGCATTTCCATGATCATGGAGCATTGCGCTAAAAAAACTCATGCATCAGCATTGCAAACATAAACTAGCCCTAGGCCGCGGTGACCATCCGAGAATGGGTTGTCGGAAAGAGTTTAGCATCGCGCCATTGGACCTATTTCAGAATTGGGTTCCCCAACATGGTTGAGAGGTTGGTGTTTTCCCAGCAAGTGACTCCTTAGTTGAGCGAGTATCCCCAGCAATGCAACTCCTTACAAAATTGGTAGCGTCTTGCAAGCTTGGATCAATTCCCCAAGCAGATGTGGGTGTGTCTGATCTCTCCATATAGAGTCGACCCCTTAGACAAAAAGTGTCTACCATTTCCTTTTGCACTCCCCACTGAGTTATATCCTCGTGGATGACGGTTGTTTCCGTTCCCTCCCTACACACATAATGGGATGGGTTTTCCCTATTGAGTTCTTTCCTCATTAGGATGAGTCTTGATTCAGTTTGCCTTTTTGGATCGATCCTAAATTGGCTTCCTATTGGATGTCTCTTGTGCCTCCCTGTGGTATAAATGAACAGTTTCTCACTAACCGGCACTCATTCATCTTATCCTCAGCGGAAGTTGTTGGCTTCTACCTACGAACTGGTAGTTGTAAGTCCTATCTTTGTGGTCTTCTACCTACTAACCGGTAGATGTGAACTCCATGTTCTCCCCTTTGTGGAGTTAACCCTTGTGCTCATCCTAGTCGATGACGGTGGCTTTTCTGTGGTTTTCTGCCTAAGAACCGGTAGATGTAATCCTCTCTTTGTGGTTATCATTATCCCGTTTTGGTATTAATATTTCTTTCCCCTTTTGGGTATTTGCTTTGATTAAGCAATATTATCCCCAACTGGTCTTCCCTTTCCCTTTGGATAATTGCTCCGAGTAAGCAATTTTATCCTCAGTGGGTCCTCTTTCATTCACCGTTTGCCTGTGATGTTTGTGGTTTTCCCCTTTTGATTGGTCATTTTTGCATACCTAGTCTGGTATCCCGATGCCTTTCTTTCCGGTTGATTTATCCATTTAACAACCTATAACCCGGTTATGGATAATCTTCCATGCGAGTGTATTATCTACGTTTTGACGGCTATAGATAATATATCTCATGCGCTCTTTGGTCGAACCCTTTGTTTGTTTCCCCAACTGAGTAAGATTCGTATTCCTTGTGGAATCGAGTGTCCATCCTTTAACAAGATTGCTTTCGCCCTCTTCAGGATGATGAGTGTTTTGGAACACAAACCAATTCACGCTTTGGTCAGTCACCTGTTTTATGCCTACAATCCGGTATCCTTGGTGTTCCTTCCTGTCTGCTCCCTGTCGTGACCTTGATCCCCAGTGAGCCACCTCTCCGTTGGTTTCGATAAACGTTGAGTTTTTCCCATTCGTCTGTTGACTTCTGGTTGTATCTTTTCTCCCATTCATCCGTTGATGTCTGGTCACCTCTCCGTTGGTGTCGATAAACGTCGAGCTTCTCCCGTTCGTCCGTTGACGTCTGGTCGAGTCTTTCCCATTCATATGTTGATGTCTGGTCACCTCTCCGTTGGTTTCGATAAACGTTGAGTTTTTCCCATTCGTCCGTTGACGTCTGGTTGTATGTTTTCTCCCATTCATCCGTTGATGTCTGGTCACCTCTCTGTTGGTGTCGATAAACGTCGAGCTTCTCCCGTTCGTCCGTTGACGTCTGGTCGAGTCTTCCCATTCATCCGTTGATGTTTGGTCACCTCTCCGTTGGTTTCGATAAACGTTGAGTTTTTCCCATTCGTCCGTTGATGTCTGGTTGTATCTTTTCTCCCAGTTCATCCGTTGATGTCTGGTCACCTCTCCGTTGGTGTCGATAAACGTCGAGCTTCTCCCGTTCATCCGTTGACGTCTGGTCGAGTCTTCCCATTCATCCGTTGATGTCTGGTCACCTCTCCGTTGGTGTCGATAAACGTCGAGCTTCTCCCGTTCGTCCGTTGACGTCTGGTCGAGTCTTCCCATTCATCCGTTGATGTCTGGTCACCTCTCCGTTGGTGTCGATAAACGTAGAGCTTCTCCCGTTCGTCCGTTGACGTCTGGTCGAGTCTTCCCAGGTCATTCGTTGATGTCTGGTCACCTCTCCGTTGGTGTCGATAAACATCGAGCTTCTCCCGTTCGTCCGTTGACGTCTGGTCGAGTCTTTCCCATTCATCCGTTGATGTCTGGTCACCTCTCCGTTGGTGTCGATAAACGTCGAGCTTCTCCCGTTCATCCGTTGACGTCTGGTCGAGTCTTCCCATTCATCCGTTGATGTCTGGTCACCTCTCCGTTGGTGTCGATAAACGTCGAGCTTCTCCCGTTCGTCCGTTGACGTCTGGTCGAGTCTTCCCATTCATCCGTTGATGTCTGGTCACCTCTCCGTTGGTGTCGATAAACGTAGAGCTTCTCCCGTTCGTCCGTTGACGTCTGGTCGAGTCTTCCCAGGTCATTCGTTGATGTCTGGTCACCTCTCCGTTGGTGTCGATAAACATCGAGCTTCTCCCGTTCGTCCGTTGACGTCTGGTCGAGTCTTTCCCATTCATCCGTTGATGTCTGGTCACCTCTCCGTTGGTTTCGTTAAACGTTGAGTTTTTCCCATTCGTCCGTTGACGTCTGGTTGTATCCCTTTCTTTCCATTCATCCGTTGATGTCTGGTCACCTCTCCGTTGGTTTCGGTAAACGTCGAGTTTTTCCTAGTCGTCCGTTGGCGTCTAGTTGTGATTTCTTTGTTCCCATCCATCATCCTTCGATGACAGGTCGTGGTTCCTTTTCTGAAAAATCAAAATCCCCAGTGAAGTCGTGGGTAGACGTCTAGTTTGGTTCAGTGACAAACATCAGATCCCAGTGGAAGTTGTCCTTGGTGGACAGTCCTTTCTTGGATCCCCGCAGAGTGCAAATTTCTACGGTTCTTTGGTATTCAATCCCTGTTTACCTCGAAGGTCTGACAGTCGTTGCTCTCATCCGTTCAAGTTCCCAGTTGATTGAATAGGGGCAGCTGTAGCACCTCAAATTTGCACCTCCCATTTTGTATATACATTTTCATTTTAGGTCATTAACATTGCATTGTTCATTGCATAGTCCATCAAGTCATCAGGCAAGACTGGTCAGGAGATTCAACTGTGCAAGGCAACAAGTGCATTTTCTATGGAATTCTCCATGAGCTCAAAGCCCTAGGGTTGGTACAATAAGCTCATGTGACCTAAGTATCATTTTGAAGTGGTTTGGCCAAGTGTTGAAGGCTCAAGGCTCATCAGATTATGTGCAAATCATCTGAAACCCTAAAAAGTCAACAGAAGTCAACTGTCAGTTCAACTGTGGATTTGGAGGTGGGAGATGGTTAGAGATGCCTCATTCATGTTCATACAAGTCTCATTTGACATTTCAAACATCAACATTGAAGGATTTGAGGTCAGATCAAAACTTGCCCAAAATAGCAGGTGACCTGTAATTTGAATTTGCCAAAAATGGAAAGGTTTTCAACTCAAGATTACATCATCAAGAAAGCTTTAAATGAAATTTTGTCCAACATTAAAGTTGAATATCTTTATCTCCCATTTCCAAAAAGTCCAAGATCATGAATTTCTCATGCGTGGTTAAGGAGATGTGATCAAAACTTGGCAAAGTGTGGTTTGAACTTCAAGTAGGCATAACTTTCAAACCAAAACTCCAAATTGGATGGCTCTTTTGGCATTGTTCTTATTTTGATCTCTAGTTTCCAAATCTTGCATTACATGCCATGCATTATCATCATATAAACATTTGCCATGTCACTTGATTTTTGGAGGGAAAAATTGAAGTTTAAAATTGGTCAATTATTTGAACATTGTGCCATTGTCTTTAGCTCAATAACAGAGTTTTAAGTGAAATTCAATCCAAATTCATGCACTATTCACCATGCATTTCATGCATAGGGTGAAAATCCCAATTTGCCAAAACACCTTGAAACTTAATCCATTCCATTAGCATTTGGTTTAGGCTTAATTAAACATGATTAGGGAGAGGTATAAGAGGAAAACCCTAACTGTTTTCAGCATAACCACAACCATTTTTTCAGATCTAGAAAATTTCTCAAAATTCTCTCTCAAAAATTTCTTCAAATTTCTTCAAGCAACATCCATTTCTCTTGCCTTATCCATCATCCTGAAGTGTTATCAAGGAGATTTGCACGTGGAATCGAAGAAAACAAGGCAAGATTGCAGCATATTGAAGCTTGGAAGCAACAATGGCAAATGCAAATTCTGGTGGATTCGTGTGTAATTGAACCTCAAGCCTTCATCCAATCAACTTCACAAGCTTCATAGAGGAACATTGGAGCATTGCAAGGCTTGAATCAGCACAATTCCAATTCTGCACTTCAAGAGGTCACAAAATCGATTCTCTTAATTCTCAATTATGTTATGATGTTGTTGTAGATCTCTTTATGCTGATTAAACTGAGCTTTGAATCACAAATTTTCATGCAATATTGAATGAGATATGATAGATTAAAGATCCATGACTGAAAGTTGTTTTGCTCGATTTGTTCTTAATATGTGGAATTATGCTTAATCCATGCTTGATTCGTGACCTCCATTGATTATGCAACATGTTGATATGATTATTTTTGAAATTTGGGAATTTTGTTCTTGATCATGATGAACTGCTACTGTTCATGTCCTGCGCGCGATGAAGATGATGATGATAAGTTTTGGCCACGGTTTTGATCTGTTTTTCGCTACACAAATGCGTTGCCTTAGGTTTCTGTTAGGGTTGGCACGTGATTGGTGCATGCTGATTTCATGCAACGCTTCCCATTGGCTCAGGCGTGTTGACCTTTGTTGACCTTGCCAACACATTATTGAAACGGCAGCGTTTCATGCTGCTGGCGCCAACTATTTTGAATCCGTCCCTACTTTGATTCCCCGCGCCATGCAATATTCAAATATGCTTCATGATATTTTACTTTTCCCTCCATGTGTTCATGTACATGCTTCACATCTTTTTTTTTCTCCATTTTTAAAAATTCATATATAATTGAAAAATCATCCAAAAAATATGTGGTTTTTTGCATTGCATTCCATTTTCTGTCTATTATTTTTTGATCATTTTTCAATAAATTGTGCTTGGATGGAAAATATTTTGTGCTAGGGTATGTGAACATGTATGCATTTTGTACCTTGCCTTGCCATATCATTTGTGAAATGCTGAGCTTTTATCCAATGAATCTGAAAATTTGTATGACGAAACCAGACACTTTGCTTGACATTGTGGTGTTGATTTGGTATTTTTATCATTTGCCATTTCTGTTTTATGATCATGGTAAGTTAGGTGTGACAATTTGTGTCACACCTTTGCTTGTTCAAATTATGTGATGTGTTTGCCTTGCCAAATGATATCCAATTGCCCTGATTTTTTGTCTGATGCATGCTATAGATGTTGCGATTGCTCATGATTTTTGATGGAATCTTTGGGATCATTTCTGATTTAATTGAGATTTTTCCTTCTGGATGGTCACATTTGAGCTTTAAAATTGCTTTGAACTTCATTTGATTGTGAAATGCTTGTGGATTATCCAATGAATGTGAAATTTTGCACACTATTTCTAGACATGTTGAGTGTTGTTTTGGCTTTGGTTTGAGGTCTTTACCATGATCCATTGCTGTTTTATGCCTATGCTAACTTGGTGTGACAATTTGTGTCACACATGAGCTTGTTGTGCTTGCCTTGACTTATGCTATGTGATTGCCATGCCTAATGATGTCCAATGCCTCTAATTTTTTGTGTGAGGATCATGTTGTATGTTCTGTTTACTCATAATTTTTGCCAAGATTATTAGAATCATTTTTGGTTTAATGTGCATTTGTTGCTTCTGATGTCACAATGTGGTCACAATTTGCATACCTTGACATGTTTGATTCATGAAATGCTTTTGGTTAATGATATTGACATGGAACCTTTTGGAATGTGTTCTTGATTGAATGAAGTTGATTCATGTTAAATTTCATGTTCTGTTTTGAATGTTTGACCTGCTTTTGACCCTAGGCTTGGACCTAGTGGTTTGGACTCACTGTTTGGGTTGTGGATTTCAGGTTAAGAAGCACATTGCCATGATTGGAGTTGCTCACTCATTTGAGTTGATTAATTGGTTGATGTTGGCTAACCTTGAGTTTGTTTTGTAGGCTTTGAGACCAAGTGGATTAATAGCTTGTGCCTTGCACATTGATGCTTGATGCCTTATCTGTCTGATTGTGTGATTTATTGTTGTCTGTTTGATTGTTTGACTTGTAAACTGATTGGTTTAGACTTTTTCAGGTACCTAAGTTGCTTTGAGTCCTTATTAAACTTGCTTTGCTTTGCTTGGTTGCTTAACCACTGAGGTATAACTCTCTGACTTCATGTAGTCTGGAAGACCTGTCCTGTTATGTGGGCAGGCACCTGTCTGAAGCCCTCATTAAGAGGCAATGCTTGTGAATGTTTAAATTTGTGTCAAGCAGGTAAAGACCTCTGAGAGGCAATTGGCAAATAAAAGAGATGTGTAATCCATCTCCTGCTATTCAGTGTGTCATCCACCTTGCTCACACCCCATGTGTTGATGCATTGTGGATAATAGCCCAAGATCTTTGTTGTGTCAGTCATATGCGGAGAAGAGTTCCTACTTTCTGAACTCCTGCACTTTCATTTGTCTGAAGCTCTCCCAGGCCAGGGATAAGAGCTGTGAGGTCTTTCCCTCACTTCCCATTTCATCTGCTTCACCCTAACTCTCAATGTTAGGGTTAAGAGCTAACTATACCCGATTCCAGTTGGCTTGTGTTTCACAGCCTAACCTTGTATGAGCCCAATTGTGTGCATATAGTGTGTGTGCTTGTATGTATTTGCCTGTGCTGTTTAGGATAGCTTGCTCCCTGTGCAAGTTAGATAGAAACCTTAACATAGGGATGGTATGCATGATAACTTCTAGGCTCGAGTCGTAGTCTCCCTAGTAGTTTGTGTCTCCCTTTGTATCTGGTTAGGCTAGTCCTTTTTCCCTGCGTAGGGGAACTACGTCGCCCTGATCCTCATACCAGATGAGGTACGTAGGCAGGAGATGAGCTGATCTCTCCGGGCGCCCTTTTTCTTTTTCAACCCTTTTGTTTGCGTTTGGAGTCTGACGTAAGTCCAGCGATTTGCAGTTGGTTTCCTGTGTCTAATTTGTTTGTGCGGAGTCTGACGTAAGTCCAGCGATTGGTAGTTGGTTTCCTGTGTGTGTTTGTTGGTTCGGAGTTTGATGTAAGTCCAACGATTGGCATTCGGTTTCCATGTTTGCCTGTTTGTGTGGAGTCTGACGTAAGTCCAGCGATTGGCAGTCGGTTTCCTGTGTTGGTTTTGTTTGGCGTGCGTCAGCCGAGCTACGAGTGCTCTGATTCTTCTCCGGTCAGAGAAGATACGTATGCATAGGATGCGACATCCTAGCGAGCACGTTTCCCCCTGTCCCGAACTACGTCGACTCTGATGTCTGTGTCTGACAGACTACGTAGGCCCAGGATGCGATATCCCGCCGAGTTAATTTCTTTTGTCTTTCTGTGTCTCCTTTCAGCCTGTGTGTGCAGTTTGTGAGCAGTTTTTAGCAACCTTATCCTTTCTTTTGTGCGTGGATCCCGTCGAGTACGACGGATGCGTAGGGGTGCTAATACCTTCCCTTCGCATAACCGACTCCCGATCCCATCTCTCTCCGGTCGCGAGACCATGTCTTTTCGAGGTTTACTTCGAGCGTTTCCTTTCCCTCCTTTGGGATAAATAACGCATGGTGGCGGCTCTGTTGTTTCGTTTTCCCGCCGATTTTTCGCGTAATGCGACAGCCCTGTGCCATACTCTTCTGAGGAAGCGGTCCCCTATCACTACAATGCTGTGGCATTGGAGGATGGGAAAGAGGTGCCCCTTCCCTTTACATCTGTTGTTAATATTGCCGACGTCAGCGGCCTGACCCGTAGCGGTCGTGTGTTCTCGGCTCCGCCGAAACCCCAAGCTGATGTTCGAATAGCTGATGCTGCTGATTATGCTGAACGCCTGGTTGGGATTGCTGTGAACGCTCTGAATCCGGCACTTGTTGCCAAACCTGCCTCTACGTTGAAAACTTATGTCTCTGTTGGCCCGAGTGGCAATACGAAAGAAGACTATGATGAGATGTTGAGGCTCATCAAAAGAAGTGAGTACAACATGGTAGATCAGCTTCTACAGACGCCATTCAAGATCTCTGTACTATCCTTACTGATGAATTCAGAACCGCACCGAGAAGCTCTACAGAAGGTGTTGGATGTGGCGTATGTGGATCACGACGTCACAATAGAGCAATTTGACAGTATTGTTGCAAACATCACCGCTTGTAACAATTTGAGTTTTTGTGATGCTAATCTCCCCGAGGAGGGAAGAGACCACAACTTGGCATTACACATATCTATGAGTTGCAAAGATGATGCCATGTCCAATGTGCTGGTGGACACTGGGTTATCATTGAATGTGTTGCCAAAGTCCACTCTTGCAAAATTGTCATATCAGGGACCTCCCATGAGGCAGAGTGGAGTGGTAGTGAAAGCTTTCAATGGGTCTCGAAAAACTGTGATTGGAGAGGTTGAACTCCCAGTCAAGATTGGACCAAGTGATTTCCAGATCATCTTCCAGGTCATGGATATTCACCCATCGTATAGCTGTCTTTTGGGCAGACCATGGATTTACGAGGCAGGCGCCGTGACATCCACCCTACACCAGAAACTGAAGTTTGTCAAAAACAAGAAGCTGGTGGTGGTATGGGGAGAAAAGGCTCTCCTGGTTAGCCATTTGTCTTCCTTCTCTTATATAGATGCGGAGGATGAAGTTGGAACGCCGTTCCAAGCTTTATCTATTGTCGAGCCTATTAAGAAAGGAACTTCTTCATTTACGTCCTATAAAGATGCAAAGTTGGCCATCGAGCATGGTGCAACAGCTGGATTGGGGCAAATGATTAAGCTGGAGGACAACAAATCCCGGGCTGGCATAAGGTATTCTTCTGGCGTTTTCAACAAGCATGTGCTGTTCTAGAGTGGTAGATTCATCCACACTGATCAAAATGAGGAAGCTATCGCTATTCTGGAACAAGATGCAGAGGATTCTGGCAACTTTGTCATCCCTGAAGGGGTCTGCAATAATTGGGTCGCTGTTGATGTTCCGACAGTTATCCATAAGTCAAAGTAATGTTCATTGTGTTTAAAAAACCCTCCTCCCATGCCAAAAGGAGGAGTGATGACATTGTTGGCTCATAAATACAATGATATTTTCATTCAATAAATTCATGTTAAATGTTTGTTTTTCCATTTATTTTCACTTTTCGCTTTTCTTTTGCATGAAATTGGTGATCACAAAAAACCCTAAAAAATAATAATAAGAATAAAATCAATCTTTTCATATGCATAATGATTTGCCTTGTTTGAATTCTAAAATCTCTTTATATCCAAAATCATTATGCAGGTTGATCAAACCCATTGAACATAATGATCCAACACCATCTCCCAACTTTGAATTCCCTGTATTTGAGGCAGAAGAAGATGATGTTGAAGAGATTCCTGATGAGATTACCCGCCTATTTGATCACGAAGAGAGAATCATTCAGTCGCATCTTGAGAATCTGGAAACGGTCAACTTGGGGTCTGAAGATTGTGTGCGAGAAGTAAAAATTGGGGCACTCCTGGAAGAATATGTTAAGAAGGGGTTGATTGAGTTGCTACGAGAATATGTCGACGTCTTTGCCTGGTCATATGAAGACATGCCTGGTCTGAATACTGATATCGTGCAACATTTCCTGCCTTTGAAGCCTGAGTGTGTGCCCGTGAAGCAGAAGCTCAGAAGAACTCATCCTAATATGGTAGTGAAGATCAAAGAAGAAGTTCAGAAGCAAATTGATGCGGGGTTTCTGGTGACTTCTACATATCCTCAATGGGTGGCCAATATTGTGCCCGTGCCTAAGAAAGATGGAAAAGTCCGAATGTGTGTGGACTATAGAGACTTGAATAAAGCTAGTCTGAAAGATGATTTTCCTCTACCACATATTAATATGTTAGTAGATAATACAGTTAAATTCAATGTCTTCTCGTTTATGGACGGATTTTCCGGATATAATCAGATTAAGATGGCACCCGAGGATATGGAGAAGACAACATTCATCACACCTTGGGGAACATTCTGTTATCGAGTGATGCCCTTCGGTTTGAAGAACGTCGGAGCCACGTATCAACGAGCTATGACTACCTTGTTTCATGATATGATGCACAAGGAGATCGGGGTATATGTTGATGACATGATTGCAAAGTCAAGAACGGAAGTTGAACATGTAGAGCACTTCTTAAAGCTTTTTCAGCGTTTGAGGAAGTATAAGCTTCGTCTGAATCCTAACAAGTGTACATTTGGAGTCCGTTCCGGCAAGTTATTGGGCTTTATTGTTAGCGAGAGAGGTATCGAGGTTGATCCTGCAAAGGTCAAAGCAATACAAGAGATGCCTGCGCCCAAGACTGAGAAGCAAGTCCGAGGCTTTCTTGGCCGCTTGAATTATATTTCCAGATTTATATCCCACATGACTGCCACATGTGCACCGATATTCAAGCTCCTCCAGAAAGATCAGTCTCATGATTGGACCAAGGATTTCCAAAAGGCCTTTGACAGTATTAAAGAATATTTGTCTGAGCCTCCGATCCTGTCTCCGCCTGTGGAAGGGAGACCGTTGATTATGTATCTGACTGTTCTTGAAGACTCAATGGGTTGTGTCCTTGGTCAGCAAGACGAATCGGGGAAGAAAGAATATGCTATATGTAGCGGTGTATTCGTCGCTATATGATTTATTGATTAAACCATAAGCAAAGCATACAATGAATCGAGTCGCCACCACACTTTTATTTATCCAAAGGACTGTCTAAAAAGCGAACAAAAGCCTAAGAAGTTTTACACATAGAAAACTAATGAAAAGATCAGAGAGTCTGGGTAAGGGGTAAATTACGCAATGGGAAGGTGTTAGGCACCCACTACGTCCTAGGTACTCCTAGGGAGCCCTTTTCACACTTGTTGTATAAAATTGTTATTTGTTATGAAATATTTATTGTGCAAACATGATTGGGATGATGAGAAAAGAATATACAAGTTGATTATTTTTTGTGTTTGAATCGGATGAACCCGTTGCCTACGTACCTTCCATCAAAGGTAAGGATCAAAATGCCGTAGTTCGGCTAAAAGATTTCCAAAAAATTAGTGGATTCAATTTTAAACACAAGCCCTAAGGTCTTACGTTATCCACGGGAGAAAACTCAACCTTATACAAACAACGAGTCCACCATGTGAGAAAAGCTTCAACTTGCTAGTGAGGGGTTAACCCTATAATAAGCAAGGAAGACTTACAATTCAATCAACTAAGGACAAATAAGTGAGATTAACATCAACCAAATAGGATTAATCAAACCTATGGCTAGTGTATGAAAACTTAATAAGAATGGACAAAGCCACAAAAACAATTGAATGGGTGAAGTTAATTGATTATGATTATTCACAAAAGGGGAGTCAAAGTATGATTAAGATTGATTCAAAAGAAGTATTATGAAATGGAGTTTGAAAAATCAAGGACTTAGGGTCCAGGTTTCTAAATTGAAAGCATGAAGATGTTTGCACAATATTTATCTCAAGTTTTGAAAGTAATGTGTGAAAAGGTTTAGGACAAAGAGGGATGAATGGATAAAGACGGAGTGTAAAACTTCCTAGAAGGTTCACCTCTTGAAATCATATAGAAGATGACTCAAGTGTGTCCTTTGGAATAGGCAATGAGTAATAATAAACAAGCAAAGCAAAGGAAGAAAGTCAACAAAAGTGGATACCGGATGCCAATTACTGGACTTATACCAATCTCCTAAAACAAAACTGGATATCAGAGGCCACCCTATGGACTTATACCAATCTCCTCAATAAAGAAATAAAAAGTGGATACCGGATGCCAATCTATCTGGACTTATACCAATCTCCAACAAAAGCAAAGCAAACACTTGGATGTCAGATGCCAATCTATCTGGGCTTACTCTAACCTCCAACATATGATCATAGGAAAACAAAAGCCAAATTACATGGACTTACAATTGCATCCTCACATACAACAAACAAATGCATCAAGCAAAGAGATGATGAGTGGCCAATGAAATGGTCTTATACTCACTTCCATATCATAGGAACAATGGCCAATGAATGGTCTTACAATTGTCCTCAATGGGCAAACAACAAAGATATGTCACAAAGTCAAATGAAATGATCATGCACTAATGAGCAATTAATGATGATAAATGCACAAGGCATACAAGCAGACATGTACAAATGTACTAAGTAATCAATCAACCAAAGGCATTCAACACACTCTATAACCAAACAATGAGGCTCATACAAAGGGTTAGGCATTGAAGCCAACTGGAATAGGTTTAATGGTGCTCTTAACCTTGACATTGAGAGCCAAGGTGAAGCAGATGAAAGGATATGAGGGGTGTGCCTCACGCTCTTATCCCTGGTCAGGGAGAGCTTCAAATGATAGAAGGTGTGGGAGTTCAGAAAGTAGGAACTCTCTCCACAAGTTAACTCGTTAGATCTTGGGTTTTTACTCACTATGCATCAACACATGTGGTGTGAGCAAGGTGAGTGACACACAGAATAGTAGGAGATAGGCTACATATCTCTTGGATTCTACCAATTGCCTTATTCAAAGGACTTTTCCTGCTTGGGACAAAAGTAAACAAGCACAAACATTGCCTCTTAAGGAGGACTTCAGACAGTTGCCTGGCCAAGTAACAGGCCAGGTCTTCCAGACTACATGAAGAAAAAGGATTCTACCTCAATGCAAATGCTATCAAGCAAAGCAATGCATGTTCTCAAAGAACTATTAGAAACTAATGGTACCTGAAATCAATCAAATAAAATCAGTATACAACTCAAATTCAAAACCAATATAAGATAAGGATCAACACAATCAGTCAAATGTGCAATGCACAAAGCTCAAAGCATATGAGCTAAGCATCCTACAAAACAAACAAGTTAGTTCATGATAATCAATCAAACTCAATCAACTTGCATTGATCTCCTTAAAGCATTTGCTTTTTAACCTGAAAAACCAAACTCAAACATGAGCAACAAGACCACTAGGACAAGCCTAGGGTCAAAAGGAGATAAAAAATCCAAAACAGCTAGTGAAAGCTATCCAAAATCAAGTTCAAACAATTAAGAAACAAACCCAAGTGGTTTCACATTCATATCATTCATCATTATCATTTCACAAACAAATTAGGTCAAAGCATGTCATATAGAACCTCAAAGAAGTCAACAGAAAGACTCCACTCAAATCCAGTCACAAACATTTCAATAAATCCTCAAATAATTCATGATCAAACATCATCCATAACATGATAAGCATACCAAATTTCAGCCCATTTGGATCAATGGAAGTAGGTCAATGAAAATCAGAAAGTCAAAGCAAGTTCAAGCAAACTCATACAAAGCATCAAAATATGCACCAACTTCAATTAATCATAAAACAGAAACAAAAAACGATAAATGAATGGGACCAAAGCCATGCTAAACTTCAAGATGTCTACATTACTCATGCCAAATTTCACATCCATCCAATAAAGCATTAGAATTTCACAAACCAAATACAAACATGTATCACAAAAAATCAACAAATGACCAAGCAGGGGAGAAAATTCAAATCAAATAGGAAATGCCATCAATAATTCCAGAAAAATTCACATGTATTCTCAACTACCATAAGTATGTTCATGCAAAAATCCAGACCAATTTGAGTTCAAGAATCATGGTAATTAAAATCATGAAGTTGGACATGAATGGTGTGACACAAATTGTCACACCTCTATTCAAAAAATCATATCTCATCAACCAGCAATGATAAATTTACAAACTCTATACCAAAATCATCATGAACATGTCTAGTTTAAGCACAAAAAATTTCAGAGGCATTGGATTAAGTATCATCATTTCACAAGCAAAATGGCATGGCATACACAAAATGGACACACATGAACAAACCCTAGCACATTTAAAAATCCACACGTGCAAAAAATCTGGAAAAATCACCATAATAAGCTAGAGATCATGAGGAGCATTTTACAAAAAATCCCATCAAATTTGGACAAATATTGAAGAACTTATGAATTTTTGAAGATTGGCATACAAAATGAAATAAATATTGAAAAAAGAAAATGATTTAAATAAATTTAAACACGGCAGTGGTATAATCGTAATTAACCGGCCCCTTAAGTGAAACGTCGCGTTTCACTTAAGGGTGTGTCACGTACTGATTGGTGCATGGCAATGAAACAATGAATTTCATGCAAAACAAAAAGCCAGCGGATCAAACATGTTCTGGGTGAAGAAAAATTTAGGGTTTAAGCACTGTTCATCGTGTTCATCATCGTGATGAACTTTTTGTTCCAGATTTGGGAAATGGACACACCATTCGACTCATCTCACCGAGTACATCAACATTCCAACATTCATTTAACCTAATTCGAACTAACAAGGATGAATCGAGCAGAATAACATCTAAACATCAAATTTCATTTCAACATATCTCTCTTAATACTCAACCATTTTCCACGATTTAAAGTTCAGTATAACCAGCAAGGCAAGATCTATCCAAAGCACAACATGATTTCAAGAATAGAGAGAATCGAAAACCAACCTCTTTGAAGATGCAGTTTCGAAACAGTGGTTTTTTGGTTGTGTTGAGCTGAAACAGCAGTGCCTTGCCGCTCCAGGAGGTGAATGGAAGAGTATTGAAAGTTCAGCTACCTTGATTCTAGCTCAAAAGCTCGACTGCCATGGGAGAGAGTCAATGGAACAATGCTGGTATTTGGCTTTACAGTTGTGAAGTAACGCTTGCAAAAGCTTCCTAAAGGATGGTGGATGATGGTCCAATACACAGAAGCACGAATCCTTTGGAGATTTTCCAGAAAAATTCAAGTGAAGGATGAGAGTTTTTGAGAGAAATATGAAAGTTTGGATCTGATTTGTGAATAGTGGCTAGGGTTTTTCAGTCTGAAATGTGAAATATATACTTCTCATTAACAATGCTTAAGTTTGGTTAGTGGAATGGTAATTGAAATTAGCTTAAATGAAGTGTTTTGGTTAATTGGTGAAATTACTCAAATTGCATGTGCATGGCATGCTACAGTGCGAAAATGGGCCTAAACAATCTCCAAATGTGGTTTTCAGTCATTTGCAATTGGTAGAATATGTGGACAATGATTAATTTGAAAGTTCATTTTTCACCCCTCTCTTTTTTAATTCAATGCACTTGAAAAAGGCCATTTTGATTGGATGATTTTTGGTGAAATGTGATGAAGAATTTGGATAGAGCATATCAAATGTGACTTGTAGCAAAAAAACCTCACTCAATTTGGCCAAATGGTTTGGAAGTTATCTCACTTTGAAGTTCAAAATTTTTTGAGAATGATTTGATCATAACTTGCCAACCACACATGATAAATGAGTGTTCTTGGACTTTTTGGAAATGGGAGAACAAGATCTTCAACTTTCATGTTGGACAAAAATTCATTTGAAGCTTGTATGATGAAGTAATTTTGAGGAGAAGAACTTTCCATTTTTGGCAAATTCCAATTACAGGTCAACTTACTATTTTTGGAAACCTTTTGTATGACTTCAAATTCTTCACTGTGGATGTTTGACGTGTTATATGAGGCTTATATGGACATGAATGAGACCTCTCAAACCAATTCCCACCATCAAATCACTGATTAAATGCACAGTCGACCACAGTTGACTTCAGTTGACCTTGCTAGGGTTTTGGTTGACTGAAACATGTTCTGATGAATTCCAAGCCCCTACCACTTAATATCTTGATTCAAAATGATGTCACAACTCATATGAACTCTTGATGAATGATCATGGTGCCCAAATTCTTCAAGAATGGCCACCATCCATTGCTCAATGACTATTTTGACTGATTTGACCTAGCTGGCTTCATCTGTAAGTAACATGGTTAGATGACAATATTTTTGTACTTTTGGTTAATAGACAAATGAAAAGCAATGATATACAAATGCAATACATGCTTGGTGATCAAGAACCACACTCACAAGATAACCCACCCACCAGGAGGGAAGCAAAGGTGCACAATGATCCTTGAGGCCATGATATGACATGATATGGGCCATGAGGGATCTTAGGGCCAAAATTGGGGTCTTACAGATGCCCCTATTTAAGGTCATTCTAGCCGGAGAAGTGAAGTTTAGAAATCTTCATCTCGACGCGGTAGAATGGGCTTAAATAACAGTAATGAGACAAATTTTGGTCCCTAACAGACCTCATGATGCAAATGTATGTATGCAAAAGACACAAACTCTGTGGGGAATATGATTCACACAGAAGAAAAGACGATCCATCGGAGTAATACACTCACCAGGAACAGAGACTCTAACAAGATTCTCATTGGGGATAGTAAAAGAAAAAGAATGCGTGAGCAGGACACGACTTCAAGTTGGGGAAAAACAAAACTGACACAGCGTGAACAAGACACGACTCTGATTAGGGTAATAACAAAAATTAGACTGGAGACCTCACTGGGGAAAAGAAAATCCAAAAGGAAAACATCCATTGGAGAGACACAAGCTGACTCCTGGGGAGAAGCAACAGGAAACTCCACTGAGGAAGCACCAAAGAAGTGAGATGTTACCGGTATAAGGGCAACAAGCTCAGGAAGAATGAATATCTAAGACCGGTATAAGGGTGAGAGATATCAATCAACCAAGCATCTGAGAAAGACCTGAAAAAGGTACATCAACTCAGGCAAATCTGACTCCGCAGGGGACCAAGGTCATAATAGGGAGTAGAAAGGAAGGAACACCAGGGATACCGAGGTATATAATAGGTGACCGACCAAAGCGTGAATTGGTATATATGCCAAACACTTATCATCCGAAAGGAGGGCTTGAAAAAGCAAATCGACTTATAGGATGGACATTCGAATCCACAACGGGAAAACGAACCTTACTCAACTGGGGACACAAACCCAAAGAGTGCATGAGATATAATATCCATTACCGGCAGACCGTGGACAAGAATACTCGCATGAGACATATTATTTATTACCGTCAGAACGTAGATAATAAACTCGCATGGTAAGAAACACCAGAGATACCGAAGCATATAATAGGTGATCTACCGAAAACGTGAATTGGTATATATGCCAAAACACTCATCATCCGAAACACAAACTGGTTAAAGGATGGATATTCGATTCTACAAAGAATACGAATCTTGCTCAGCTGGGGAAAATCAACAAAGGATTCCAACTAAAGGGCGCATGAGACATATTATTCATTACCGGCAGACCGTGAATAATATACTCGAAAGGAAAAGACACCAGAGATACCGAAGTATATAATAGGTGACTAACCAAAAAGAGAGACAATCGATACCAAGCATCCGGGTAAACGAAAGACAACTCAAAGGGATAAATTGCGAGCATCCGGCAATTATCCAAAGAATATTCGATTCCGCAAAAGGGATGTACGAATCTTACTCGACCAGGGAAACACAAAAGGCTTCGACTGAAGAGTGCATGAGATGTATTATTCATTACCGGCATACCGTGAATAATATACTCGAATGGAAGATTATCCACAACCGGTTACTGGGTTAATAAAGGATAAATCAACCGAAAAGAAAGGTATCGGGATACCAAACTAGGTATATAATGATGACCAATTAAAGGGAACAACAACATTACCAATACAAGGGTAAATGAAAGGAGACCCGCTGGGGATAAATTGCAAGCATCCGGCAGTTATCCGACTGTACCACAAAGCACAAACTCCGCTGGGGAGGATAAAATCAACACCTGGGATTTACAACTACCGAATACGGGGTAGAAGACCACAGACTCGACTGGGGATGGGGCCAGAACAGCACACAATCCACCAACAACCAGAACGAACCACAAAGGTTACCTCTATTAGGGAAAAAGAGATAGGACTTACAACTACCGAATACGGGGTAATAGCCATACTCTGGTGGGGATAACTATGAATTAGGGTTTACATCTACCGAATACGAGGTAGAAAACCAAACTTGTCGAGGAATAAAAGGTATATAACCACCAATTCCACTGAAAGGGCAAAGAAAATAGGACTTACAACTACCGGTATAAGGGTAGAGGCCCGAAAAACTCCGCTGGGGAACAACCCACTGGGAAGCACAAGACAGTTGACAAATAGCCAATTCGGGAATAATCCGAAAAGACAGACTGAATCAAGATACGTCCTAATGAGGATGTAATTCAAATAGGAACATCCACCCCAATATATATGTTGGGAGGAAACGGAAGAAACCGTCATCCACGAGGATATATCTCAGTGGGGAACTGCAGAAGGAAAGACAAAAGACACTTTCTGCTTATGGGGTTGACTCTATATGGAGAGATTTAACACCCGACATCTGCTAGGGGAGATCTATTATGGATCTTCATCACCAGCAGGAGACAACAAACAAAAGATATATGGCAAAAAATGCAACATGAATATCTAAATGTTTATGAATATGCATGAATATGCATGATTTATGTTTTGATGAATGCTGACAAAACAGACATATCTAACACAAACAGGTCCAGGAATCAAACGCCCGGTACTATATTTCCAGGGGAAAAACCAACTGGAAAGCCAATCTGCGGAGATCTACATGCTATAAAGCATAGATCTGCGGGTACTGCTGGGGGAGCAGAGGATCAGAGATATCAGGAAACACCAAATCTCTGAATGTTGGATCCGCAAACGACCCAACCAGGGTACAGAAAGTCACAACGGGCAAAGCACCCACCAAGACGAATCTGTTGGGGAACAAGAGAAAATCTCAAAGATCCGCAGGGGATCTCAGCATCAACTGAGAAACAAAGAGCTTTGTAACTCCAAACAACTCCGGGGAACAACCCACTGGGAGAACAACATCCAAGTAGAATCTAACTGCATAAGCAAATCTACTGGGGAAAACTGCTGCTGGAGAAAACTGAGTCTTCAATAACACTCTGCTTGCGACTATGCCGGGGAACAACCCCATCACAAGATCTGGAGAAAGGAGATACAACCAAACCAGGAATATGAACCAAATGTCTTACCTGTTGGAGATCATGCCACCCTTGGGAGAGCACTGGGATATTCTTGAGTATCCTTTCGACCTTATGAATATTCACTTTGTTTAAAACAACAATTTTTTTGAAAAATTTGATTTGGTTAAAAACAATGATATTTTATCAATTAAAACATGCAAAACATTTGTTGAATTGAAACAAATAAGAGTGCAAATAATTGGATAAAAGCTCAAATTCATTTGATGGAATGGTGGCCTGCAAATGGCAAGACTCCATAGATCTGTACAAATTTGAAATCAGTGATATATATTGGAAGAGGGCTACACTGAACATAATGATCCTTTATCTACCAATTTGAATCTCGATGTATTCGAAGCTTCAGTTTGACGACGAATCGAGAATCCTCTGACGAAATGATAGCTGTGGAACAGAAAGTCTTGTCAGGATGCAGTTACTTGCCAAATCCCTAATTTTTGCCTAGATTGCCCCAGGGTGAGGTACTCAATCTAGCGGGATGCAAATATTCTTTTTTTTCAAGTCTCTAATTTTTGCCTGGATTACCCTTGCGGGTTCTCCACCGAGACGCTCATTTTTGCCTAAGCCGCCCTTTCGGGTGCAAGATGACAATCCATGGTATTATGATATCAAGTGCTTTCTTCAGAACCAGATTTACCCACCTGGGGCATCTGTAAAAGATAAAAAAACTTTGAGGAGATTATCATGCAGTTTCTACCTCAACGGTGATGTGCTTTATAAGAGAAATTTTGACATGGTTCTGCTCAGATGCGTGGATAGACACGAATCAGACATGTTAATGACTGAGGTCCATGAGGGTTCGTTTGGTACTCATTCCAATGCACATGCCATGGCTAGAAAGCTTTTGAGAGCAGGCTACTATTGGCTGACAATGGAGTCTGACTGCTGCAAATATATGAAGAAATGCCATAAGTTTCAGATTTATGCGGATAAGATTCATATTCCCCCGACACTTCTGAATGTGATTTCATCACCATGGCCTTTCTCTATGTGGGCAATTGACATGATTGGCACGATAGAGCCGAAAGCGTCCAACGGTCACAAATTTATTCTCGTAGCAATTGATTACTTCACCAAGTGGGTTGAAGCGGCATCATACGCAAATGTGACCAGGCAGGTTGTTGTGAAGTTTATCAAGAATCAACTCATATGCCGTTATGGTGTTCCAGATAAGATCATTACTGATAATGGATCTAACTTGAACAATAAGATGATGAAAGAGCTGTGTAGCGAGTTCAAGATTGCACATCACAATTCTTCTCCTTACAGACCCAAGATGAATGGGGCTGTTGAAGCTGCTAATAAGAATATCAAGAAGATTATCCAGAAGATGGTTGTCACATACAAAGATTGGCACGAGATGCTGCCATTTACCTTGCATGGTTATCGTACATCTGTCCGCACTTCAACAGGGGAAACCCCTTTTTCTCTTGTTTACGGCATGGAGGTTGTGCTCCCAGTAGAGGTGGAGATCCCATCAATGAGAGTCTTGATGGAAGCCAAGTTGACTGATGCTGAATGGGTTCAGAGTCGTTACGACCAACTGAACTTAATAGAAGAAAAGAGATTGACTATCATGTGCCATGGTCAGTTATATCAGTAAAGGATGAAGAAAGCCTTTGATAAGAAGGTTAAGCCTCGTGTGTTCCGAGAAGGTGAGCTCGTGCTCAAGAAAGTTCTGTCCTTCGCGCCTGATTCCAGGGGCAAGTGGACTCCAAACTATGAAGGTCCATATGTTGTTAAGAGAGCCTTTTCATGTGGTGCTTTAATACTTACAACTATGGATGAGGAGGATTTCAATCGTCCTGTGAATTCAGATGTAGTCAAGAAATACTTCGCCTAAAAATAAAAACAGAATAGCTCGCTAAGTTGAAAAACCGAAAGGGCGGCTTAGGCAAAAATGAGCGTCTCGGTGGATTGAAAACCCGAAAGGGCGATCCAGGCAAAAGTTAGAGACATAAAAAATAAATTTGTATCCCGCTAGATTGAGTACCTCACCCTGGGGCAATCTAGGCAAAATATAGGGATTTGGCAAGTAACTGCATCCTGACAAGACTTTGTTCTACAAAATTGTCATCTGTCAGAGATTCTCACTCAGTCATTATCAACTGAAGCTTCAAATACATCGGATTCAGAGTTGGTGGAGAAATGGTCATTATGTTCAATGTAGCCCTTTTCCAATATATATCACCAATTTCAAATTTGTAAAGATCAATGGAGTCTTGTCATTTCCAGACTACCATCCCATCAAATAAATTTGAGCCTTTATCCATTTGTTTGCACTCTTATTTGTTTCTATTCAACAAATGTTTTGCATGTTTTAATTGAGAAATATCGTTGTTTTAAATAAATGAATTTTTCATAATTTGTTTTAAACAAAGTGAACATTCACAATGACAAAAGGATACTTAGGAGGTCTTCAGTGCTCTCCCAAAGATGGCACGATTCCCAACAGGGTAAGACATTTGTTCATATTCCCGGCATGATTGTATCCCCTTCCTTCAGAGTCTGTTTGTGGTTTCCTCCCGAGAAGAGTGGTTGATGAAGAGGTTTATCTTTTCTTCAGTGGATTTGATTGGTTCCTCCTCAGCAGATGTGATTTCATCAGTACTACGACATATGGTGGTGACCCTTGAAGCTGTTGTTTGGTGGTTGTTCCCCATAAGAGTTCCACCTTCTCCTCCGATAATTTCCCTAGTAGAGTTGCTTCCATGGCGGATTTTATCCATGTGTGGCTCCTTTCCCCGGCCGGAATGACTGATGCTCGTTCCCCTGCATAGATCTCTGTTTCCTGGTATCTCTTGCCCCCATCAGATTGGATGTTCTCCAGTGGGCTTGGCTTTCTCTCTCGAGATGTAGTACCAGATGTTTGTTCATCAATCTGGGACCTGTTTGTGTTAGACATGTCTGTTTTGTTAGCATTCATCATACATAAACCACGCATATATGTATGCATATAATTTTGACATTCAAAATATTCATGTTGCATTAATTGCCATAAATACCTTTGATTATTATCCCCTGCTAGTCGGTGATACATATTTCACCAAGCAGATGTTTGTGTCTGATCTCCCCATGTAGAGTCAGCCCCATAAGCAGAAAATGTTTATCCTTCCTTCCATATTCCCCACTGAGTTATGTCCTCATGGATGATGGTTGTTTCTGTTTCCTCCCAACATATATATTGGGATGGAGTTCCCCTTGAGTTATATCCTCATAGGGATGAGTCTTGTTTCATCGAGACTCTCTAGTTTGTTCCTAGATTTGGCCTCTTGTAATTATCCTTACACTTCCCCGTAGTTTAGAGGAATGATTGCTCAGTAACCAGCAATTGTCCATATTTTCCCGGGCGGAGTCTGTGGTTTTCTACCCTTATACCGATAGTTGTAAACCCTATTTTATCCCCTTGCAGAGTTAACCTTGTTTTTGTTCATCCTAACCGATGACGATTACTCTTCTGTGGTTGAGTTTGCTTTTCAGCCCTCCTTTTGGAAGATGAGTGTCTTGGAAATATTCCCCAATTCACACTTGGTTGGTCACCTATTATATGCCCAGTAACCGGTATCCCTGGTGTTCCTTCCTCTCTGCTCCCTATAATGACTTTTTGTCCCCAGTGGAGTCAGATTTCCTGAGTTGAAATATACCTTTGTAGGTTTTCCGCAGATGATTTTGGATGTTTGATATCTCTCACCCTTATACCGGTCTTAGATATTCATTCTCCCCGAGCATGTTGTTCTCTCACCCTTATACCGGTGTCTCGACCACATGTCTCCTTGAGCTTATTACCCAGTAACCGGTAATACCTCATCCTATTGTTTCCTCATATGAGTCTTATGTGGACATTCCCCAGTGAGGTCCCTTAGTGGATTTTTCCCATCTGAGTCCGGATTTTTATCCGAAGTATCCTTTGTGGATAGTTTTGCTGTATTGGCATATTCCCCGATACATGCACCTTTGAGTCAGCTCGAGTCCTTCCATTGATTTATTCTCATGGAATTCCTCTCGTGTCTCTCAGCAAGTTCTAAGTTGTGACCTGCTCACGCATTTTTCCCTGTCTTATCCCCGTTAGAGTCTTTAGAGTCTCTGTCCCATAAAGTGTATTACTCATATGGATTGTCAGTTTCTCCAAACTTCTTATCTCCTTTGTGGACACATATCCCCATAGAGGATTTCTTTTTTTCATACATACATTTGCATCATGAGGTCTCTTAGGGGACCAAAATTCGTCTCTTTGTTATTATTTAAGCCCATTCTACCTCGTCGAGACGAAGATTTTAACCTTCACTTCTCCGGCTAGAATGACCTTAAATAGGGGCATCAGTAAGACCCCAATTTTGACCCTAAGATCCCTCATGGCATCATAACATTGCATTTACATTGCCTCAAGGATCATAAGCATCTTGGCTCCTTACCTTTGGGTGGGACCTCTTGTGAGTTGGTTTGAGATCACCAAGCATGCTTGAATTGTATATCCTTGCTTTTATCATTTTATTCACTAACCAAAAGCACAAAAATATGTCACTAACATCTTTTGTTTGTAGCTTGAGCAGTCACAAGGTCTAAAGCTTCTAGGAGACCCTATGTGCATTGATATGGTCAAGAGAAGATGAAAGCAAGCATGGCTATGACTATCAAAGCTCTCATCCATCAAATATGCCTCCCAAGTGTCTCAATTCATCATTTTGATCAAAGCAAATCATAGGGTTTGGGGCTGGATTCCCAAGGAAACCCTAATTCATCTGTTCATCAACTATGCTTTTCTCATGAAGGAACCTCAACCCATGGTCAAATAAAATCAAGGTAAGTTCTTTAATTTATCATTTCATGCATATTTGAGCTTATTTGAGTGCCCTCAATCATCAAGATATGCGATTTGGACTTGAGAAGTTGATCAGTCAATTCATCTAACTATTTTGAAATACCCTGAGACCTAACTTTTCATGTGTTGGTCAAATGGAGATTACCCAAAGAGAAACAATGTTGTTAAGGACCATACGAACAACTTTCATGTTCATCAAAATTTTATTTGAATCTTGGAAGGTCATCATCCATTCCAAAACATTATAGGTCATTTTGATTGAAACCCTAATTTAGGGTCAACTTCCCAAGGACATAACTCATTCACTTTTCATGATTTGGAGGTGAGACCAAAATGCAATAGAAAGCTTAAGGTGTCTACTTAAAATGTTATGTTGAGCAAAATCGCAAAATCTCAAAAGAAATACATGTGATAATGCAAAACATTATAGGTCATTTTGGACCAAATGCATTGAAATGTGAAAAAGTCCAACTTCAAGTGCCCATAACTTCTTCATAAAAAATCCAAATGATGCAAAATTTAACTCTAAATTGATTTCCTTGAAAATATCTACAACTTTCGTGTTGAAGAGTTTTCAATTTGGAGCTTGCATCATTGATACAAAAGGGCTTGAACATTGGCCAATTTTGAAAATTTCACATATGCATGTTTTGCACCCTACATTTCAAGTTCAATTTTCACTGATTTCCAAGTCCCAATTGGAGTTTTGATCAACATAGCATTTGTTCCTTATGTTTGGAAGTATCATTTTCGAAGAGGGGAAAGATTAGGTGCATTTTTGGAAACCAATTGAAAACACATTGCATGAGCTGATTACATCCATTTTGCACGATCATTTCATCTAATTGTGATCTCAGCTTGCCAAACCAAGTGGAATTGGGCCCTCCATGCGCCTGTACAGACCCATGCATGGAGGCCCTTTCCATCCATGCACACATTTTGCTCATGCTTGCAGCTCCCTTCATCTATAAATACAATGCCTTGGCCTCTCAGTTCTTCAACCTTAATGCGCCCTAGTTGCTGCTGAACTCAAAACTCAAACCTCACTAAAGGAACTATCTCATTTCTCTTCAATTTTTCAGATCTGAATTTTCATTTCATTGATCAATCTTCAGATCTCAAAGTTCCTAAACCTTCTCCTCTTGATCCATAGTTCTTACTGTTTGCAAAAGAATGCAAAGATCTTGACTCAAATCCTTGCAATTCAAAGGTTTACTTCAATGGTTATTTGCTTTGAACCAACTTGTATATTGATCTATTTGCTTTGTTCTTGTGTGATCAGAAGTCCTCTGCATACAGGCAACATTGTTATGCTTTCAATTTTTGAAAATCATTAAGTTCACTTGAACACCATAGAATTTCCACTTCTGATTTCTCTCAATCTAGAGATCTAGAATGGAATTGAGTGGTACAGGGGTGATGTACATCACCCCAGCTTTCGAATGATGCCTAGATCGTGCCATTTGGTTACCATTTTTTCTCTGTAACTTTTGAATGTGACCGGAGCTTGGCCAAAGACGACGGTGGCGCTGGCCACCGTCTGGTCTCCAGATTCAATCTGGATCGTTCATTCATTTTTCCAGATGCAATCACGTGTGTTCATTGTTATGTCTTTTCAATTGGCATGGTGTCATGCGTTTGACCCACGTGTATGGTGAACACGCGCTCCTTAGTTGTGTGATGATCCACGTCAATTAATGAATCATCATCAGACGGCTCACATTTTTTCTATTTTCCATTTTTCTGATTATAATTTCTTTTATTTCTTTTAATTCCATTTTATTTCTAAAATTCATATCTCTCATTATTGGTCCAAAAATTATGGGACCAATTTCATTCTTCTCCTTTTAATTTCTAATTTCTAAAAATGATTTTAAATATTTTTTATTTTATCATTTGATATTTTTTAATAATTTTCTCTTTTCTAGTTATTTTTAATTCATTTTAAATAGTTTTTGATATTCAAAAAATACAAAAATATTTTTCCAACCTCTTTGAATAATGATGGATCTATGAAAAATATTCTCATCAATTTATTAATTGATTTGAGATTTATTTGAGATTTTAGTTCAATTAGGTTATTTTTATGCATTTTTAATTGATTTAAAATAGTTTCTGACTTTTAAAAATGCTGAAATTTTTTGTCGAACTTTGTTTGGCCTTGTTGAACTTGGGATAATTCACTTGGACTTTTTAAAGTTGATTTGAAGTGAATTTGAAGTTTGACCTTTCTTTTATTATTTTAATTCAAGTTTTATTTTAATATTAAAAAATACCAAAAAATATTTTATTTGTTTCTTGACTTCTAATTCTCATTTTGCTTCTGTTTTCTATTATTTGACCTTGATCTTCTCTATCTTTGGTCATGGCTTGATGATTATCTCATTCCATTTCATTTAATGCACTTTAATTCTTCTTCTTCTTCTTATTTTTCTTTTTTTGGTCAATGAGTTAAAGATTGGTGGTTAGCATTGATTAGGGAGGTTTAATCTTCCTTGATTCAAATCTAATTCATCTTGATCAATGATCAAGTTAATGGCTTTGCATTAAGGATAGATTGCTTCCTAAATCATGCAAAGAACCTAAATCAATACAAGATCATTTTTCATCTTCTTTTTGGCATGGCAAGTTGTTGAGTTTTATTCACTAATCAAGACCTCTAAGTTGTGTTGTTACCTACATTATTGTTGACCGGTCTTAGATAGTTATGACTTCTACATAAGTCCAATTACGATTGCTTAACATAGCGCTAAATTTGCCTTATGGCACACTAACTACTAACATTAACCATTAACTATTAACATTTAATTCTTGCACTTTACATTTATGCAATTTAATATTCTTGTACATATTATTCATTTGCTTTTCCCCCTTTGCTCATTCGAGCACATGTTTATGTTAATGCAATTTGCCTTTTGCTCACTTGAGCACATAATTGTGTATATACTATTGTGCTTGTGTTCTGTTTTGATTGTTGTGGACCAAATTTAAAGAAATGGACAAATGAACTTAGTTTCCAGGACATTCCCTATGCAAATTTGGAGTAAAAAGGACTTTGATTGTTGAAGATGGATTAGAAGGACCAAACCTCTAAACTCACTCTTGTCCATTCTTGATTTGCTTCATAAAACTCTTTGATGTGTGCGCTTTTATGCTAGGGAACCCCATGAGAGTTCAAATTGAAGAACCATTGCCATGTTCATCCAAAATGCAAGATACAAGAGACATTGGGGATCTTCTAAGAGCTTGTTTGATTATGTTGATTGCTTGAGCTTACAATTATTTTTCTTGCATATTTCAAAGGATGGGAGCTACTTGGATCATCAATATGATCTCAAGAGAGGAACTTCATTTATGGTCTTGTTTCTTATCCATCATCTCTTGTATGTTTAAGACTTAGTCATTCTTCTTCTTCCCTCCACTCTAACCCAAGCCAAAACTTTTGTGCAAACATTAACACTTGTTTTCAACATTAGAAACCTAAGCCTTATGCTTTTGATTTTCAAACTTCCTTTTCATAACACTTATTTTGAATTGAACTTTTAAGTCAACTTTGACCATATTTTGTAAATACTTTTCATTGGTAAATACCACTCATTCAAATACTCTTTTTGTGGTTTAAATGGCCACTCTTTTAATCAAACTTTTCATAACCTTTAGCTATTAGGTTTGAGTTGTCCTTGAGGTAGATGTAATACTCACCTATATCCTTAGTGATGGACAATGAGTCTTCCATGCTTATTACAGGGTTAACCCCTCACTAGCATGTGGAAGCAATCCTCACATGGTGGACTTGTGGTTTTAGGTTGAGTTTTCTCCCTTGGATAACAAAAGACCTTAAGGCTTTTGGACCAATCAATTCACCAACTCATTTTGAGATTTTTACCCCGAACTACGAGGTTTTGATCCTAATCTTTTTTAAGATGGTACGTAGGCAATGGGTTTATCCATCCAAACACAAATTGTAAATAACTTGTATATTCTCTTCTCATCTCTTCAATCATGTTTGCACAAACAAATTTTCACAAAAATACCAACCTTACAACAAATGTGAAAAGGGCTCCCTAGGAGTACCTAGGATGTTTTGGGTGCTTAAAACCTTCCCATTGCATAACCAACCCCCTTACCCCGATCTCTGACATTTTTACTAGTTTTTGATTCGATAAAAATTTTAGGTTTTTGTTCGCTTTCTAACCATTCCTTTGGATAAATAGAAGTGTGGTGGCGACTCGACTTGTATGGTTTACCTTGGATTTAGTCAATATCTCTAATGGTAACGAATACCCCGCTACAGAGCGCGTCTTCCAACTCCTCTACATCTTGGTTAGGGAGAGTTAATGGCTCATCCACAACCATATACATAGGTCTTTCACAAGGATAAGGCATCTTCAACTCCATAGCTCTCTTCTTCACCCAAAGAGTGTAAGCTTCCAAAGCTACACAATTGCACGGACCAAGCTCGGATCTTCCTTTCTTATGCACATTATGCCAAGCATGCACAATCTTCTGCTTTAAATGTTGGGAATCTTTACCCTCTTGATAGAAAAGACCTTCTAACAACATATTATTAGGTTTGTCTCTCAAGGGGAACCCAAGTTGACGACGAGCCAAAGCAGGGTTATAGTTAATTCCTCCCCGTGTACCAATGAGAGGCACATTAGAGAATTCACCACAACTATCTATAATCTCCAAACTGCTTAAAGATGGGTCATACCAAACTATATCATCATTAGTGAGATACATAAGTCTCTGAGACCACCTTAGACATTATTTGTTCTCCATAAAAGCAGGTGTCTGAGGCAAGTGCGAAATAAACCACTTGTACAGAAGAGGAATGCAACAGACAATCGTTCCACCACCCTTAGAATTCCTTAGATGCAAAGAGAAATACATATCACCCAACAAAGTAGGCACAGGATTCCCAATCAGGAAAAGTCTAATGGCGTTAACATCAACAAAACCGTCAATGTTAGGGAACAAAGCTAATCCATAGATGAGCAACACAAAGATAGCTTCAAAAGTATCCACATTACCAGCTTGAGCAAGAGTAGTAGCTTCCTTGATGAGGAAAACATATGGCAACCCAAATAACCCTCCTTTCTTCACCCAATGAGCCTTTATCTCAGACTTCTTCAAGTGACGAGCTTCAATAATAATACTAGATCGAGGAATCTCCTCTAATCTACTAAAAGGCACTCTACTAGAAACAGGTATCCCCAAAAGATGAGAATCATCCTCCAAGGTAGGCACAAGCTGAAAATCTGGGAAAGTGAAATAATGGTAGAGAGGATCATAGAACTGCATTGGCACACTCAAGAGTCCTTCAACCACATCAGCAGATAAGATGGACAGAATCTTCCCATGACGTTGTTTGAAGTCCAAGGGATCTAATACAAAAGATGCTAGCTTCCTTAACTCTTTCAAGTCGGGACATCTGAAACTGTACTTCTTAGTGTTCCTTCGTCCATAATCCATGGTCTGAAAATATTTACAAATAATACCTCAGTTCCTTGAAATTTTTGTGTGATGAATGTTATGATGCACATGAATGCATGAATGCAACAATCACAAATAAGGGATCACACACAAGGCAAACAAAGGTCAAGGGATGAATCAAGTCTTTGTCAAGATCAATCATCCATTTTGGTGGATTATGCTTTTCACCTTATCAACACCCAAGTTCCACTGATATTGACAAGACTTGATTGGATCAACCAAGAATCAAGGGTTTGTTGTAAGTCACGAGCATGGAGTCTGGGTAAGAACCATCCTAAAGGAGTGAACTAAGGATAAAAACTTGTAGATCATGTTTTAAAAAGTTCGTAGAGTCTTAATTCCATCTATCGGATATTACAGGTTAAGATGACTGACTCATCGACCCATAATATTCTCAAGAGAAACTCGTCTGAGTGTAGTATCGCATAACAACTATTATCTAGTCTACACTTGAACAGTTTCCGCACTACGTCCTAAATAGGACAAGATGGGCTAAATGTTCTAAGGTCCTCAGCTTCTCAGACCCAATTAGAAATAGTAATGCCTAACCACAAATACTTGTGTGACATTTCCAAATCCAAAGGAGTCTCCATTGAGCAGATGGAACTCAAGCCAACTTGTTAAGGACTACTCCACACAAGTCGAACATGACTATACCATCCTCCTATCTTAATTGCACTCAAGTTTGGGTTAGAACTTATCTCACCACTCAGAGATCACCAAGCACAACAATCAAATTATATCACACATACATATATATAAACATCATATATACAAATATATACACATAAAAAGTAGGCTAAACCCACTGGAGACTACTCCCCAGCAGAGTCGCCACTTAATTTCCTGTAGCGGGAAATTCACGATCATCAAGCTATTGACAAGTTAGAGATTAAATAACAAGAGTCGCCACCGCGCTTTTATTGTTTCCAAGGGAAAAGGGAAAAAGTACGAACGAAACCCAGAAGTAAGACGTTTTCAAATCAAAACTAATAAGAAGTCAGAGATCACAGGTAAGTGGGTTGGTTACACCGAGGGAAGGTGTTAGCACCCAAAGTGTCCCAGGTACTTCTAGAGAACCCTTTTTGTATGCATATGTACTTGGTATAAAGTGATGTTTACAAGCAAATAGAGTGGGGGGATGAGAAAAGAATTCATTAATTATATTTTTGTGATACAAATTTCAAAGTGGATGCATTACTTTTAACAAAAATTAAGTTTGAAAGGCACAAAGGCCTAAAATGGTTTGAATGAGTTAGTTATTTTTGGATTTTTTGAAAGGTTAAGTCAAGTATTGTTAAGTCTATTTACAAGTTTGATTTAAGAAAAGAAGTTTGAAAATGCAATGGCATAAGGCCAAAGTTTCTATCTTTTAGCGAAAAGTGGTCAAAGTTTAGAACAAAAGTAGTTCATACAAAGAAGATTTTGAAAAATGGAGAGAGAGATTTTGAAATTAAAGAAATGGGGAGAAGATGAAGAGACTATCCTATGTACAAAATTAAAAGTTTAGAGTTGAAAAGATCTGACCAAATGGGCAGCAATCAAATAGACAAGAGTGTCAATAGAAACCCAGAATTCCCTTGGACATTTAGAATCAATCAACACAAAAATGCAAAATTATATTATCTTGAATAGCAAGGCATCAAATAAAGATGGCCACATCTAAGCTTACCCCTTCCATAATCTTCTCAAAAATAGCCCATGCAACAGATGAATTCCACAAGTCACAGGTTCAAAATAACAGCTTCACAATGATCATGTTGCAGATGAACTTAGAGAGGTCTTCAAAGATGTATCAGATGAAGTTCAAATTGCAAGCACTTGATTTCTCAACAAATTGGCATTAGCCAAGTCCTTTAGCTTAGGAAGGTTGCCTAGATTCCTTTATTATTATGTACATTAATGGTTAAAGACCACATAAACAAGCAAAGTATACATACAAAAAAATATCACACAATATGGTCCAAGTGGACAAAGTGAAAATTGAATTAACATAAACAATTAGGATGATATGAACAATGGAAAATAAAATAGAGTGCTAAAAGTAAATTGCATTAAAGTAAAGGCTTGAAATTAAAAATTAGTAGTTAATTGGTTAGAAGTTAGTATTGTTTTGCTTTTGCTTTTCATTTCAAGACATTCTTTGGAGAACACTCAACCCACTTATCACAAGCATGAATCCTTGAGCCAAAACATCTTCCAAAAGAAGGAAATAAGGCCAAGTTTCCACATAATACCATGAAAGAGGGGACACTTACAATCTCACTAACTAGAATACTTATGCCTTTTATGTCACAAATTTAGCGCTATGTTAAGCAATCGTAATTGGACTTATGTAGACGTCACAACTATTTGAGGCCGGGCAATAGAATTTTGGTGTTAATGCATGTTAGAGACATACTATAATGGATTATGCTCATGAAACATACCACACACAAAAAGAATATGCAAAAGGTGTGACCTAATCTCCTTCATACTCATGTTAATTTTTCAATCAACTAGCATTAGGACTTTGAGATGTCATAGGCCAAATGGAATGAATGAATGAAGAAGAGGAATGAGATGAAGAGGGAGGGGGATGGATCAAAACACAAATTGGTCAAAGGATGATTTTTACCAAATTAATATCATCCATTTAATTTGGGATATGGAATGTACATTCCATCAATCCCCTAAATCCAATGATATTAATTTGACAAAGTCAAATCAACCTTGACCAAGGCCCAACAACAAGAGTCAAACATAAATAAAATCATCACAATTGGTCAACAAATATATTTGGAATTTATTCAAATTAAAATACTAAAATAGTGTATTTAAATTAAATATGGTTTGTCCAATTCCTAAAATCTCATCAAAACACCAAAGAAATGGCCATGAGATTTATCATAGGTCAAACAAGGTCAAAGGACCTTGGAGAAAATTTTTCATAATTTTTGGACATTTAAAAATATTTTTAAACAACTAAAAATAAATGCAAAATCAATTAATTCATGAAAAACACTAATAATGATCCAAAAAATAATTTTAATTCAGAATATGAAATAGAAAAATATTTGAATTTTTTTGGTGAAAGTCCCATATTTTTTGGATCAATATTGAATTTAATATGAATTATTAAAAATAATGCAATTAAAATACCAAAAAAAACGTGGACCACTTGATCTCCCTCATTAATTGAGGTGGCATATCAAGTGGCCAGAAACACGCATTCCACCATGCACATGAGTCAGCGCGCAATAGGCATGGTATTCAAAAGGAATGAACCAGATTAAAACAAATGAGATGGATCCTATGGATGTGAGAGATGTCAACACATCGCCGAAGCTGTAGCTCCGGTCTTCTTCTCCGGTGGACCTCACCGGACTGGTCCACCATCAACCATCACCAAAATTAAAAACAAGGACATGATTTCAAAGTAAAAATGGCACTGAGCTCGAATTTGGCCTCAATTCACTCTAACTCCAAGTATATTGAGAGATACATGGAGTTGAAATTTGAGGTACATGAACTGAGTTGCTTCGATTTGGCCTCAAATCAACTGAATCTTCTTGCCTACATTGGTAAGACTTCAGACAACCAAAGAATCAATAGAATTGAGCAAGAATTTGAGAGAATCGAAGAGATCAATTTTTCTGGAAAATACCTTCAATGGAGGTCTGGATTCAATTGATCTTGATCTTGCTCGTGCTTGATCTTACTCCACTTGCTTGCAGAAGAAGGATTGGATGCTTACAAGGTTGTGGGTTCCTGGAGATTTAAATTTCAAAATAGTGGAAATTCAACCTCAAATTCAAATGAATTTCTCAGGTTTATCCTTTGCAAAGTGAGGGATAGAGATGGGGGATCAAATCTGGCGTGAAGGGGTCTCCATTGCTGAGCATATGAGGATCTATTTATAGCTAAAACCATTGATATTTGCACACTTGAAATCACTTTCCAAATTTGGTCATTGATGATGCATGGGTGCATGGGCGCGCATAGGCCCATAAAATCATTACAATAAGTCCACAAATGAATGTTAGATAGTCTGCATTCAGCTTGGATTGCAAGGCAAGTGTGCATTTGGATTTGAAGTTTGATCCTTGCCAAGTGATGTCACCATGTTCATGTCATGCGCATCCTATGCATTCCTTGTCCAAAATGAATGAATTTGAGCTCTTTGAAAAGGTGGGATCAAGAGGAACAACTTTCATGTTCAACACTTTTTTGTTTAGAGCTTGGAGATTTAAGAAATTTAAGGTGGAAGTTTGGAAATTTTTGACATATCAAATTTTACCTAAGTGTCAAGCCATATGTCTCAATGTTCCATCTTGCTTAACTTTTTATATGAGCTTCAAATGAGAAAAGTGTCTTCATCAAAGTTATAGATCTCTCAAGGACCTTAAAAATGGTCACCAATTTAATGTCATTTGGATTTGAAATGATAGAGTTATGCATTTTTGAAGTTTGGAAAAATCACTTGGTCAATGGTATAGGTCAAAAGTGACCTATAATGTAACCTCATATCACATGCTCAAAAAAGTTGAATTAGCTCCCACTCCAAACATAAATGTTGAAGTAAACACATTGTATTTGATTTTGCAACTTGGAAATCTTTCATCTCATAAAAATTGAGCAAGTTATGGCCTTGGGAAGTTGACTTTCAAATTAGGGTTTAGACAAAATGACCTATAATGTTTCAACTTAGAAACTGATTTTCCAAGCAAAAATAGCTCTATCTCTCAACATGAAAGTTGTTCGGAATGTCATTTAGCATAATGTTACTCTTGGAATCATTTTCATATTGTGAAAATTGTAGGAGATAGGGTCTAGGGAGACCCAGTTTTGATCAGATGAATTCATCTGGCCAACCACCATCAACCAACTTGCTAACTTCCAATTATCTTGACTTTATTGGCTCATGGTAGATCATATATGCATAAGATGATGAATTTTGAAGTGTCCCTTGACAAATTTGATCAATTGGTGAGGTAGCTTATTGGAGAAGTTACTCAAGATACCCAGTCAAACTAGGGTTTCCAAGGCAAATCTACCTCAAACTCTTGAAGAAAACTTTATCAATATAACATGTAGAGAACATTGGGACTCATATATGATGTTCATAACCTTATTGAGTCAATTCTTGGTTGTGCTCTTTGTTCATGAGGGTCTCAAACCCTAGATATGAACTTGATGAATCAATGGAATCATGCCCTTCCTAAAAAAGAGTTAGACAAATGCAAAAACATATCTTTGATATTTTGTTTAGTGAAATGATAAAATACAAGTATGATATAATCACAAAGTTCTTGGTGATCTCTCTCAAAACAAACCCAATGAAAGATGGGTGAGGAGGATGCCAAGATATGATCCCAATGTTAATGCTTATAATGGAGTTACATGAGGGATCTTAGGGTCAAAATTGGGGTCTTACATCACTGTGTCAGAGTTGCCTGCAGATAAAGAAATTCTTTGGTATTTAATTCGTTAGAATTCTCCCGACCAAATATAGTATCTTCCAACAGTTGTCAAAAAACACGTATGGTCGAGCTATGGATATCAGACTTCAAATTTCCCTCAAAGGAATCAGTGGTGGTACCTGTCAGATCTCTCCACAATTGGAATGCCTCAACGGCCCTGGCAATGTCTAATGGTGCCTCACATAAAACACCATCCCCATGGGGAAATCCCAACAAACCTACAAGTTGGTAAGTAGTAAATTCATATTCCACATAGAACATGCGGAACTTAACCGTGCCAGCGGTACTCACAGTGTTTGGTCTAACAGTATACATGAGGGAACTAAAAAATTCCCCAGTCAGAGTCTCATAGGTGTTATCTCTACGGTTAAACAGATGTTGAAGATTTAAATTCTCTAACAGATAATACACACAATTGTAAATATTTAATTTATATAAGAATTTATTTTCGATATACCTAGTAGAGAAAACTTCTCGGGTCAGTGTAATTCTTGATATTTTTGCATCTGTTTGTTGTCGTCCTGTAGCGGTGCATTCATAACCATTGAGCTATGAATAAACCTGACGTCAATGAAAAAATCATAGTCGCCACCACGCTTTATTTGTTCCCAAAGAAAAGGTGAAAAGTACGAACAAAACCCAAAGATAAGAAGTTTTCAAATCAAAACTATTAAAATGCCAAAGATTACAAGTAAGGGGGTTGGTTACACAAAGGGAAGGTATTAGCACCCAAAGTGTCCTAGGTACTCCTAGGGAGCCCTTTTTCGTGTGCAAGTGTTTTAGTTGGAAAGATGTTTGATAAAAATGGAATGGGGGGATGAGAAAAGAATTCATTTATTATATTTTTGTGTTTGACAAGACCTTCGGTCTTATGCCTACGTACCAACATAAAAACGAGGGATCAAAACCCCGTAGTTCTTGGTAAAAATTTCAAAGAGATTGGTGAATTGATTTTAACAAAAGTTTAAATATCTTTTGTTATTAATGGGAGAATACTCAACCAAACATCCACCGATAATGAGAGATTTACAACACTTAAGAGGGAGGACTCCAATTTGGATTCAATCAACAAGTATGCCACTAACCCCTAATAAATGGAAAGACTTATAAGCAAAATATCATGGAATGGATGAATTATATCTCAACCAAATTTAATTCAAATCTAAATACTTTCTTTTGCAAAAGTTTTGAAAGAAAAAGGCACAAAGGTCAAAAGAGTTAGATGATGTAATTAGTTCTTTTTGTCTTTTGAAATTAAAGTCAATATGATTAAGTTTATTTACAAGTTTGATTAAAGAAAATATTTTGAAAATCAATGGCATAAGGCCAAAGTTTCTACTTATTAAAACATGTATAAGTTGAAAACACAAACAAAGAAAGATTTTAAAAGGAGGGAGATATTTTGAAATTAAAGAAATAAGGGAGGAGATGAAGGGACTACCCTAAACAAAATTAAAAGTTAAGAGTTGAAAATATCTGGCCTATAGGAAGCAACCCACAAGAAAAGAATGTTACATAGAAACCCATTTCCATTGGACTATTGAGCAAGCAACAAGCATAAGCAACATCCAAGCAAATAATAATGAAGACCAAGGGATCAAATAAAGATAGTCATAACATACAAGTAAGAACTCCAAAAGCAAGCAGTCTGCAATGTCTTCAAATGTGTCAGATGAAATATTTCCTTGTGGCAAACTCACAGAAACAATCATCATACATAAGAAATGATAACAATATAACAATTTATGCACAGAGACAAAGTAACAGATAAACCAAGTGATAACCCCAGGCTTGCATCAGATGAAATGGATTGTTAAGGATAGCTCAGCTTCAAATAGTG
This sequence comes from Lathyrus oleraceus, assembly GCF_024323335.1. NCBI lineage: Eukaryota > Viridiplantae > Streptophyta > Magnoliopsida > Fabales > Fabaceae > Lathyrus > Lathyrus oleraceus. Next base: position 293,758,387 of record NC_066580.1, read on the forward strand.
GCATTGGCCAAGTCCTTTAAAGCATAGGGAATGTTGCCTACTTCTAAGTCCAAGAGTTTAAATCAAGTCAAGAGCAGAGGTCCAACAATCCACCAACATATTTTTTTTGGGTTTTTTTTGTTATTAGTATATTAAGGTCCTAAGACCACAAACAGAAAATCACAAGTGTAACACCCCAAAATTTTCCCTCCTCATTCATGCATTCATTTTTAGGTCATTTAGCATTTCATATTGCATTTCTTCATGTCAATAAGGATCAGATCCAAGAAGCTTGAACATCATCCAAGACATTTTGTGGTTTCTATCCGGGTAATCAGTTAACACAAGGGAAAGACTCGAGTTACTTCCAACAGGTTCAAATGGGGTCTATTCACCATTCAAAACGCCAATCTTGAAGAAGCAAAAATCCGTTCCTGAGCTATCATGTTCGCTAGGTGAGCAGAATGGTTCGCCTAGCGAACCTTGAACTGTCATGTTCACTAGGCGAGCAGATCCTTCGTTAGGCGAAGCACGCGCATTTATGTAAATAACAGAAGTCATGGGCTTGAGCTGCCCTCATTTGAGCCCACAAAGTCACAAAAATCAGGTTATAAATACCAAAGCTTCAGTAGAACAAAGACAGACAGAAAAAAAGACAGGAGAAAGAAGAGAGAGAAAAGGAGAGACCTAGGAACTAATCTGCGGCAGCCTCCAGACAGCTCTGAAAAGTTCACTCTGACTCACACACTTTTTTGCCCCCATCTCACGCAAACCCTAACACTGCTTTGCAAACCCAACCGGGCCATTCAATTCCGTTCGATCTCTCCAATCAGGTTTTCCCTATTCCCATTACATTATGTTTTTAATTTGAATACTTTGAATGTATGAGGTATTATCGTGAGGTTTTGCCCACGGTTTTAGATGTGCATGAATGTGTAGGACAATACCTTGAATGTTTGATCACTTGATTTTTGAAAGGGATACCATAGGGTTTGGAGTCCCTAAAATTGTACTGTTATCAATGGGAAATCCAAAACCCACAGGCGTTCGCTAGCACCATCATTAGGCGAGCCTGTAGCGAGGCTTCGCTAAGCGACGCAGCAGCGATCGCGACAGCAATTGTTTTTTTCCTGTTCGCTCTAACCCGTTTTGTGTTTGTTATGGCATTGTTTTCTCCTGATTCCATCCTGTTACACTAACCTGTTTGTTGAGTTTTTGTGAGGGCTCACATACTCTTGCAGGGATAGCTTGCTTGGTGTTCCACTTTATTTGTGGGATACCATCTGGAGGCTTATTCCGATTACCTGTACTGACTCGCTTTCTTTGATGGTGCTAGCTTGAGAAATCTCCGGGGTTCTTGTGTCGTTAGTTGCTATTACTTCGGATCTTTATCCGTACGGTAGACCTCTTGATCCCTTTATTTTTACCGCTTTCTTAGCTGGAAGACCTCAATAGGAGGCAATGTTTTCTTTTGTTTGTTTACTTGATGCATGTTTGTTTTGTATGATGTGATCGTATCCCCATAGGATTGTTAGGCTTCGTATAGTCTCCCGTTTGCATGTCTATTAAGGTAGCGCGGTTCCTTCGTCTAGGACTGCCTTTTTGCATGAGCATCCCTAAAACACCAACAACTCATTGATTTTTCTTCTCCTAAGAACACGTTAACTCCTTCTACTACAGGAGAGTAAGTCTCCAAAGGTCGAGCATCCGGTAGATTGCGTAGTAACGTCGTTCACCCTAAAACACAACCCTTAACCCCTAGTTAGCCGAACTACGGCTTGCTCTGATTCTCATTCCAGATGAGATACGTAGGCATAAGACGTAATGTCTTACCGAGCACACTTCCCCTTAACCCCTAGGTAGCCGAGCTACGAAGACTTTGATTCTCATATTCAGATGAGATACGTATGCAGTGGATGCGACATCCGTGCGAGTCATTTTCTTTTGACCCCCTCTTTTGGCAAATAGTACATTAGATAAACCCACACCCTTTAGACAAGAACAACAAAAGTGGATCCCGTAGAGTACTACGGATGCGTAGGGGTGCTAATACCTTCCCTTCACATAATCGACTCCCGAACCCAAGATTTGGTTGCGAGACCTTGTCTTTTCCTTTCCTTTTTCCAGGTTTACTTCGAGCGTTTCCTTTCCCTCCTTTGGGATAAATAACGCACGGTGGCGACTCTTCTGTCTTTTCTTTTTTCGCCGGTTGTTTTTTTTCGCATTCCTATTTTTTAGGTTGCGACAGCTGGCGACTCTGCTGGGGACCCTGTTTCCCTAAGCGAGTCCCTCCTAGCTTTTGTAGGTTGTTTGTTTGTTGGGTGTTTGTTTCTTTTGTACAATTATTTATCTGCTTTATTGCATTGTGTACATATCATTGTTGTATCTGTTGGCTCTGTTGGTTTGTTTGTTGGGATGGGATGTTCTCTAAGAGATAAGCCAATTACCCAGGCTTGAGTTTATACACAAGTTTTAGAGTGGATAGTCATGAGGCTTGCGTGGTGTGTTGCTACGTTAAGTCGTTCATGAAGAGCCACACCCAGACGAGGTTTCTTTTGGATATATTATGTCCTATGGGTGTTCCATAATGACATGATGTTCCTCTAGAAATCGTCGACTCTGGTGACCATTTCCCGAGAACTCAGTCGAGGCCTCTCCTCCGAGACGCGTTTATGTTAGCTCTGGTGGGCGCATTCTCACTGCTCAATCCGAGGACCCCGAGACTGGGAACTTGCTATTAGGATACCTTGTTGAGGGGAGTCAATGGAGGTCTTTTATCCCGTAATAATGCCAAACCTTCAGTGTTAAACGTATTATTCTCGACTGAAGGGCCAAAGTTGACAAACTTCTGTTCTTAGAACCTACCAGTGAGGGGCGGGCTAAATTCAGGAAACCTTAATCTCCAACCAACCCGGTTTTCTTGAGCAGAGTTCTGATCTTGTATTGTATTCTTCAGTGGGTTTCTCTTCAGACAGTGCAACCTTACAGATGTTCAAGCGGATCCAGCAATCCTGATTTCCATGTCACTGCATTGCACCACATCGTTTTGCATTCATTTTGCATTGCATCACATAATTTTGCATTCATATCATTTAACACATGTTTATCCATTTCTAGGGGGTTTACATCTTCTTCTTGATTCTAGTCGGGGTTTTCTTCTTATATTGTTTATCAAATGTGAGACTGGAATCAAGGGGGTAGAATGCCCTTTGGAATTGATAAACATGTCAGTGCATTTGCATATCCCATAACATGTCACAAGGCTAGGGAAGTCTCTTCAACTTTACGTCAGAAGAGTAAATTCCCAGTCAATGGAAGGTCGTCACCGTCTGTGGTGAAGAGGATAGTTTTGTTAGCCACCTGTCTACATTTAAGTATGTGGAGATGGATGGCGAGATGCATGAGATGCTGTGTCAGGGCTTCGAAGCCATAAACATTAGTGACATCGCGCCCGAAGATGTCTTTTCACCTAAGTCCGAGAAGATCGGAACTTCTATCTCTTCATACAAGTAAGCTGTTGAAGTGGTTAAAGCTGGTAATGCCCAAGGCTGGGGCAAATTTGTGGAGCCGATCATCAAAGAAGACAAGTTTGGATTGGGGTTTACCCCGGGGTCTCAGAAGAACGAAGCCAGTACTTTCTCCAGCGGGGGTTTGGTTTCTCCTCACATCGTCAATGTTGCAGATGAAGACAAGGATGACAGCGACTGTGACTTAGATAGCTAGATTCACCCGTGTGTCCCGGGAGAAAAGCTCAACAATTGGTCGTCTGAAAAAGTTGTCCGGGTTACTCTACTGAAATAGTAATTTTTATTGTTTTCCTTTTATTACATGCATAATAAAGTCTTACACTTTGGCCAAGGTGTAATGACTCATCTGTAGGGCCATCCATTTAGTCGCATTTCGCAATTATTTTCATTATCAATAAAGGACAGCTTTTGCAAACAATTTTGTGTTCTCTTTCTTTCAATTTTTTATTTTTTACTTTTAGAAATGGCAATGTTTCTTTTTCGTTTTTTCTTTCCAAAAAAATCTCGTTCTAAGCTGATCACCCGGATCTCACTGCTAACGACACTGCTATGGCCAAGTATGACTTCGACAATCCTATTTATCAAGCCGAAGAAGGGGTTGAGGAAGATTGTGAATTGTCTGAAGAGTTAGCCAGGTTGTTGAAACAGGAGGACCGAGCTATTACACCTTATCAGGAGGTGATTGAGACCGTCAACATTGGTACCGAAGACGACAAGAAAGAGATCAAGATCGGGGCCAGTCTACAGGCCGAGGTGAAAGAACAATTGATCAGTATGCTTCGTGAGTTACCGTTGAATGAAGATATGCTGCCGGTGAAGCAAAAGTTACGCCGAACTCATCCTGGAAAGGTCAATGGGTTGTGTGCTCGGTCAGCATGACGAGCCAGGTCGAAAAGAGCATGCAATATACTACCTTAGCAAAACGTTTACCGACTGTGAACAAAGATATTCACTGCTCGAGAAAACTTGTTGCACTTTGGCATGGGCTGCTCGCCGACTAAGACAGTATATGTTGACTCACACGACTATATTGATATCAAAGATGGATCCAGTCAAGTATTTTTTTGAAAAGCCAGCACTTACCGGAAGGGTTGCTAGGTGGCAAATGATACTAACAAAAATATTAAGAAGATTGTGCAAAAGATGGTGGTAACGTACAAGGACTGGCATGAGATGTTACCATTTGCATTACATGGGTATCGAACTTCAATTAGAACGTCCACCGGGGCAACACCTTATCGGCTTGTATATGGCATGGAAGCAGTTCTTCCGGTGGAAGTCTAAATTCCTTCTTTGCGGGTCCTGATGGATGCTAAGATGGACGAAGCAGAATGGGCCCGTTCTCGATACAATCAGTTGAGCCTAGTTGAGGAAAAGAGACTAGCAGCCCTATCCCATGGCCAACTATATCAGAGACGGATGAAGAGAGCGTTTGATCAGAAAGTACGCCCTCGGGAGTATCAAGTCGGTGAATTGGTACTCAAAAGAAATTTTCCTCCCAACACGGATCACAGGGGCAAATGGACACCGAACTATGAGGGTCCATATGTGGTTAAGAGAGTTTTCTCTGGCGGAGCTTTGATGATAACCACCATGGATGGCGAAAACCTCCCATCCCCTGTCAACTCAGACGCAGTTAAAGAATACTTCGCATAATTGACCCGCTGGACAAAAAAAAAGAGTCCAGGCAAAAAAGGGCATCCCGACGAACCAAAAACAGAATAAAGAAGGTTCGGGCAAAAATTAGGGATATAGAAAATAATAAAAAATGTACACCCGGTGAGTCGAAAACCCGAAAGGGCGGCTCAGGCAAAAAAGGGTATCCCGGTGGATTGAAAACCCGAAAAGGGCGATCCAGACAAAAGTTAGGGATTAAGCGAATGACTGTAATCTGAGTCCATCCGTGTTATATCACCGTTTCATTCAATCCGACAATCTTCGAAGGTTAAAGATCGACTAATCATCCACTTCAGAAAGCAAGATAAGCATAGCGTCTTGAGGTCATACGAGCCATAGCAGAGTCAAAACTCAGTGGGACCCCGTTTCCACATTGCCATTAGGATAGTTTTCTTTTGTTCAAATTATAGCGATCGCCTCTTTTCAGGGATCAACTTCCTGATGTACTCGCCTATTCCTGGCGCAAATTTTTTCAACCAATAAAAATCTAATAGTTCAGTTAAAGAGCCTTTTTATTTTTCATTTATCAGTTTGTTTACAAAAGATGTCTGAATTCTTGATTAAACATATTGCATCTGAACATAATGGTGGCTCTTACAGATAATTTGCACAGGAAAACATTTAAAATTGCTTTGAATGTGCTTAATCCCGGACGGTGAATTCAAACCGAGTAATTCCCCCGGGACATACGTGTGTGATTGCAGGTCACAGGAGCCGGATGCCAAGTCATGAATCCTCATCCCCAAGCGGTTGACAAAGTCTCTCCTCAGCAGAACATGTCCCCCAGTAGAGTTGCACCTTGTATCCCCAGCAACAGCGGAGTAGTCGTATACCCAACAGACAAGAGGGTGGTGTTCCCAGGGTTCATCTCATTCCCCAGCAGATTATTTTTTAACAGATTTGTTTGGATCCTCAGCCTGAGGACGATCAGCAAGTTCATATCCCCAACAAGGGTCGATTCCTATGACATTTCCCCAGGAAATGCTCTCCCCGCAGACTCTCCTCGCAGAGCCTCGCCAAACAAAGTTCCCATAGTTGATACTCCCCCAGCAAGGTCAACTTTTCAAAAAAGAAGAAGTCGATTTATTTTCAGTGGCTCCCCGGTCCCGGAAGACGGATCATTCCCCACAGAGCATTCAAGGATTGATACAGCGATCTGTTCCCTACCGGAGTTTGCTTCCCCAAGCATATTTCTTTTCACACTATGCATAACATTTGCATTTGCATGCATTTCATATCAAGCATACACATAAGCTGATAAACAGGTTCTTCAAAGCAGACTGAAGAATCACCTTACAACCAAAGTCACGAGATTCAGCCAGAGGATCAAGTGTATGTGATCCAGCATGAGGGTCATTTCGAATATTCAGCCTGAGAATCATCTTCCAAAGAGCCAGCCTGAGGTTCAACTTGAAGATTCAGCCAGAGAGTCGCCTACAAGTGTTATTTCCCCAGCAAGCCAGCTAGAGGAGTGGATTGACACCTACAAGAGGATCCAGCCCACGGATCGCAAAAAAAAAAAAGTCTAATTGAAGAGTCGCTACAACATGTTCTAGCCTGAAGAATATGTACGAAGTCCAAAAAGTGGAACAATCTCAAAGTTGCATATCTAACACGAAAATCGAGTGTAGTTTTTGAAAGAGGGTCAACTAGTACATGCCTCAGATGTGAGATCCTAATGATGGGAATTTATCATCAATCCAGATCTAGCCAGAAGATCGAAGTCAGGTCTAGCCCGAAGTCCGAAATAGATTCAGCCAGAGAATCAAAGAGAATAGATTCAGCCAGAGAATCGAAACAAGATAGATCTAGCCAGAAGATCAAAAATAGATTCAGCCAGAGAATCGAAACAAAATAGATCTAGCCAGCAGATCGAAGTAGATCTAGCCAAAAGATCGAAGTCAGGTCTAGCCCGAAGACCGAGAATAGATTCAGCCAGAGAATCGAAATCAATCCAGATCTAGCCAGAAGATCGAAGAAGATCTAGCCAGAAGATCGAAGTAGATCTAGCCAGAAGACCGAAGTCAGGTCCAGCCCGAAGACCGTAAATAGATTCAGCCAGAGAATCAAAGAGAATAGATTCAGCCAGAGAATCGAAACAAGAAGATCTAGCCAGAAGATCGAAGTAGATCTAGCCAGAAGATCGAAGAAGATCTAGCCAGAAGATCGAAATAGATTCAGCCAGAGATTCGAAACAAAGTAGATCTAGCCAAAAGATCGAAGAAGATCTAGCCAGAAGATCAAAATCAGATTCAGCCAGAGAATCAAAGAGAATCGATTCAGCCAGAGAATCAAAACAAGAAGATCTAGACAGAAGATCAAAGTTGTATCCAGCCCGAGGATCAAAATCGTATCCAGCCCGAGGATCAAAATTAATATCCAACCAGAGGACTAAATTAAGTATAGATTCAGCCAGAGGATCGAAACTCCAGATTAAGTCAGGAGACTGATTCAGATTCAGCCAGAGGACCAGAAGAAGAATAAACAGCGCGGTGTATTTCAACATTTTTGTGTTGTTCTTAGAGCGCAAATTTTCGGTCTGTCTTTGGTATTCAATCACAGCCCACACTGTTTGTCTGATAAGCTGTTCGCTTTCATCCCGCTCGGGTTAGCTGATGATTGAATAGGGGCAGGTGTAACACCCCAAAATTTGCCCTCCTCATTCATGCATTCATTTTTAGGTCATTTAGCATTTCATATTGCATTTCATCATGTCAATCAGGATCAGATCCAAGAAGCTTGAACATCATCCAAGACATTTTGTGGTTTCTATCCGGGTAATCAGTCAACACAAGGGAAAGACTCGAGTTACTTCCAACAGGTTCAAATGGGGTCTATTCACCATTCAAAACGCCAATCTTGAAGGAGCAAAAATCCGTTCTTGAGCTGTCATGCTCGCTAGGCGAGCAGAATGGTTCGCCTAGCGAACCTTGAACTGTCATGCTCGCTAGGCGAAGCGCGCGTATTTATGGAAATAACAGAAAGTCATGGGCTTGAGCTGCCCTCGTTTGAGCCCACAAAGTCACAAAAATTAGGTTATAAATACCAGAGCTTCAGTAGAACAAAGACAGATAGAAAAAAAGACAGGAGAAATAAGAGAGAGAAAAGGAGAGACCTAGGAATTAATCTGCAGCAGCCTCTAGACAGCTCTGAAAAGTTCACTCTGACTCACACACTTTTTTGCCCCCATCTCACGCAAACCCTAACACTGCTTTGCAAACCCAACCGGGCAATTCAATTCCGTTCGATCTCTCCAATCAGGTTTGCCCTATTCCCATTACCTTATGTTTTTAATTTGAATACTCTGAATGTATGAGGTATTATCGTGAGGTTTTGCCCATGGTTTTAGATGTGCATGAATGTGTATGACAATACCTTGAATGTTTGATCACTTGATTTCGGAAAGGGATACCATGGGGTTTGGAGTCCCTAAAATCGTACTGTTATCAATGGGATATCCAGAACCCGCAGGCGTTCGCTAGCACCATCGCTAGGCGAGCCTGTAGCGAGGCTTCGTTAAGCCTTCGCTAAGTAACGCAGCAGCGATCGCGACAGCAGTTGTTTTTTTCCTGTTCGCTCTAACCCGTTTTGTGTTTGTTATGGCATTGTTTTCTCCTGATTCCATCCTGTTACACTAACCTGTTTGTTGAGCTTTTGTGAGGGCTCACATACTCTTGCAGGGATAGCTTGCTTGGTGTTCCACTTTATTTATGGGATACCATCTGGAGGCTTATTCCGATTACCTGTACTTACTCGCTTTCTTTGATGGTGCTAGCTTGAGAGATCTCTGGGTTTCTTGTGTCGTTAGTTGCTATTACTTCGGATCTTTATCCATACGGTAGACCTCTTGATCCCTTTATTTTTCCCGCATTTTTTCCGCTTTCTTAGCTGGAAGACCTCAATAGGAGGCAATGTTTTCTTTTGTTTGTTTACTTTATGCATGTTTGTTTTGTATGATGTGATCGTATCCCCATAGGATTGCTAGGCTTCGTATAGTCTCCCGTTTGCATGTCTATTAAGGTAGCGCGGTTCCTTCGTCTAGGACTGCCTTTTTGCATGAGCATCCCTAAAACACAAACAACTCATTGATTTTTCTTCTCCTAAGAACACGTTAACTCCTTCTACTACAGGCGAGTAAGTCTCCAAAGGTCGAGCATCCGGTAAATTGCATAGTAACGTCGTTCACCCCAAAACACAACCCTTAACCCCTAGTTAGTCGAACTACGGCTTGCTCTGATTCTCATTCCAGATGAGATACGTAGGCATAAGAGGCGATGTCTTACCGAGCACACTTCCCCTTAACCCCTAGGTAGCCGAGCTACGAAGACTTTGATTCTCATATTCAGATGAGATACGTATGCAGTGGATGCGACATCCGTGCGAGTCATTTTCTTTTGACCCCCTCTTTTAGAAAATAGTACATTAGATAAACCCACACCCTTTAGACAAGAACAACAAAAGTGGATCCCGTAGAGTACTACGGATGCGTAGGGGTGCTAATACCTTCCCTTCGCATAATCGACTCCCGAACCCAAGATTTGGTTGCGAGACCTTATCTTTTCCTTTCCTTTTTACAGGTTTACTTCGAGCGTTTCCTTTCCCTCCTTTGGGATAAATAACGCACGGTGGCGACTCTTCTGTCTTTTCTTTTTTCGCCGGTTGTTTTTTTTTGCATTCCTATTTTTTAGGTTACGACAACAAGCACACAATATATACAAGCACAAATGATATGGCTCAAGTGAGCAAAGTAAAAATGAATGAAACATAAACATCTTGCATGAAATGTAAATGACAATGAATGATAAAGATACTGAAATTTAAATTACATTAAGTAAAAGACTTGGAATTAAAGCAATAATAAGGAGAAGTTAGTGAAATGTTGGTTGAAGAGTTTTAATTGTTTAAGCCATTCTTTGGAGAACACTCAACCATTCATGCACAAGTATGAAGATATAAACCAAGACATCATCTATGAGAGGTGCTCCAACTTGAATAAATCAACAAGTATGTCACTAGCTCTCACAAATGGAGAAAAGGTTAAGTCTTCACACAATTCCATGAAGACTGGGAGACTTACAATCTCACTTACAAGAATTATATTCCTTTTGGGACAAATTTATCTCTATGTTAAGAAATCGTAATTGGATTTATATAGAAGTCACAACTATCTAACGTCGGGCAATAAAAATATTGGTGTTAATGCATGTTAGAAACATGGTACAAAGAACCAAGCTCCTAAAACATATCACACACAAAAATAAAAATAGGAGGGACCTATCTTAATCGGGCTCATGTTGATTCATCTGACACAGGGTCATTGATGAATCAACTAGCATTTGACTTATAGAGAAATCATTGGTCAATGATGGATTAGGGAAGAATAAGGATGAAGATGAAGATGGAAACGGAAATAGAAACCCAAATTGATCACACGAGGCAATTCATCTGATCAATATTATCCATTCATTTTGAGGGATGAAATGTACATTTCATCAACCCCCTACATCCAATAGTATTGATCAAATGGAAGTTCAAATCAACCTTAATCAAGGCCAAACAGAAAGTCAAACATCACAAGGTCAACCAAATGGCTCAACAATATTTTTAAACAATTAAGCAATTAAAAATAAATTTAAAAATGAATTAAAATGTATTTTTCAAAAGTAAAAACCTCAAATGCCTTCAAATCACCAAATAAATGGCCAAGAGATTTATCCTAGGTCGAAAGACCTTAGACAAAAAAAAATTAGAATTTTTATAAAGTCATAAATATTTTAAAATATTTAAAAACAAGTCAAAAATCATTTAATTCACAAAAAATATCAAACTTAATCTAAAAAAAAATAATTCAAAATATGGAAGAGTGAAATATTTAAAGATTTTTGGCGAAAGTCTCATATTTTTTGGATTAAAAATAAATTTAATATGAATTAAACAAAATATGGCTAATTAAAATAAAAATTAGAAAATTAAAATAAAAGGAAAAAACATGGGCCATCAGATCTTCCTCATTAATTAAGGTGATAGATCTGATGACCACACACTTAGGGACTACCAAACACTTTAGTCAATGTGTGGTAACATGAGTCAAACAAACCAAAGGCCCTGATTAGAACGTGGTAGAGGATCAGAGGGTTGAGACTGATGCCAACACACCACCGAAACCAGGGCTCCAATCATCTTCTCCGGTGGACCTCACCGGACTGGTCCACCACCAATGTTCATGAAAATTAAAGATGCATACACTATTTTGAAGAGAAAAATGCCAGGAACTCGAATCTGCCCTCAAAATGTCCCAATTCTCACTATATAGAGAGATGTGTGGAATTGAGAATTGAGGTGCATGAACTGAGTTGCTTCGATTTAATCTCAAAGCAACTCAATCTTGTTGCCTACATTGGTAGGTTTTCAGAGAACTAAAGATCAAGAAAAATGGTGGAGAATTGAGGGAGAATCGAAGAAGAGAAAATTCATAAAAATCACCTTCTGTTTGATGTAATTGAGCTCGGTGTCTCTTCCAATTTGGCTTGCCTTGCTCCTACCAACTTGTAAGAAGTGAATTGGATGATCAAATGGCTTGGATCCTTGGAGTTTCAATCCCAAAATAGAATGGGAATTGAAGCTCGATTTTAAATGAAATCTTCAAGGTTATCCTATCAATGGAAGGTAGGGAGGATGTAGTTCAAAGCTTGGGCCAAGGGATCCTCATTTTGAGCAGCAACACAATGTATTTATAGCCATGAAGATTGCTTTCCACACACTTTCAAATAAATGCCAAAAATAGCAATGTGAGATTGCATTCTTGCATGGGTGTGCCCAAGTCCCATGAAATGATTTAACCATGTCCAAATTCGTGTTCAAATGATGCTGCAACTTTAACATAAAGCCATGCAATGTGAATTTGAAAAATGATCATGAAACTTTCCAATTAGGGCATGCATTGCACCCATGCGCAAGTCACTCAAAAATAATCCAAATGCCATGATCTTAGACTCTTTAGAAAGCTAACATGAAGGGGAACAACTTTGTTGTTGAAACGTTTCCCATTTGAATCTTGGATCATGATGAATTTTAATGTGGAAGTTGGAAGAATCAAACATAGTTGAAAATTTTCTAAGTTAAAAGTCAAATGACCACTTTTTCCACCTTGAATAACTTTTTCTATGAGCTTCAAATTAAAATGGTTCCTTCTTAAAAGTTGTATCTGTTTCAATTATATTCAATTTGGTCACAAATTTGATATCATTTGAATCTTGCATAAGGGAGTTATGGATTTTAGAAGTTGAGGAAAGTTGCTTATTCAATGATGATGGCCCAAAATGACCTATAATGTTTCCTCTTGGTACATGCTCTTGCAAGTAGACTTTGACATTTCTCAAAGAAGAAAATTTGGAGAAGACATATTGAAATTAATCATGAAACTTAGATAGTCTTCATATTATAAAAATTTATCAAGTTAAGGTTCTTGGAAGTTGACCTTCTATCTAGGGCACAAACAAAATGACCTATAATCTTTCACCATAAAAAATGACTTTCAAAGCAAAATTAGATCTTTATGCCAACATGGAAGTTGTTTTTAATGTCATATACAGTAATGTTGCTCTTGGAATCATTTTAATATGACAAAAAATTGTAGGAGATAGTGTCTAGGGAACCCCAGATTTGACCAGTTGACTTTCTCTGGTCAACCTCTTTGAACCAACTTGCAAACTTGAAGTTCTTTTGATCTTTGGGTTTCATGGAGGATCATATATGCTTGATATGATTCATAATGAAGTATCCCTTGAGATCTTTGACCAATTGTTGAAGAAATTTGCTGAGAAAGTCACACAAGATACCCAGATGAATTAGGGCTTCCAAGTCAAACAAGCTTCAAACTCTTGATGAATTCTTAATCAAAATGACAATTAAGGAACATGAGGATCCATATATGATGATTAGAACAAATGGTGAACCTTTCCTTGATTAATCTTTTGCATTGAGAGTCTCAAACCCTAGATATGAACTTGGTGAGGGACAGATGGACACACACAATACCTACAAAAGAAACAAAGCTACAATATACATATTTTTTGGTATTTTGGTTAGTAAACAAACAAAAACAAGGTATGATACAATCAAATATGCTCGGTGATCTCTCCCAATGCAAACCCAATGAATGAGGGGTGAGGAGACTACCAAGGTGTGATCCCAAAGTCAATGCAAATGATGAGATAACATGAGGTATCTTAGGGTAAAAATTAGGGTCTTACACGTCCCTTCCCTCACGGAAGATAATTCCTCTTATGGCTGCCATTGTTGTGAAGAAATTAGGGTATTTTGGTGAAAATTAGGAATGGGTTTTTTGAGAATTTTAGTGAGAAAATGAGGAATGTATGAATTTAAAGTGGATGGATGAGTAGGGAAGGTAATGCGTATTAAGGTTTTTGTGATTGGATGTGAGTAACTGGGATTTGATGTGGCTTAAAGAGGAGAAAATGGGTTGAATGAAGTTGAAGATGACTTAAAATTGGGAGAAATGGGGGTTTTCCGGTTGTGTTATGTGTTTTCATGTTCACACCATATGGCGAACGCCATATAGGGATGGCGAACGCCATCTTCACATACTAGGTCGTCTTTGGGATTTGGCTTCGGATTTGGGCGTTTGAGGCATGTTTTTTCATTTTGATCCGGATGGTTGGTATGTTAGCACAAATGAACCTTGAATTTGACACATTAAAAATAATATGACACATAATGAAATTAAAAATAAAAATATGTTAAATGATGCAATACGAAAAAAAAAAAATTGAAGTAAAAAAAAAAAATAATAAAAAGATAATAAGTATGAATAACATTAATAGTAATGATAATAGTAAAAATAAAGTCTTCTTCCATTATGAATGACTTTGCAGCAAATGCTATTGGTGGGATTGCAGTGGATATCCTGGGATTTGGGGTGGTCTGGATGCCTGAGCTATAGTAACCTGGTGTTGAAGACTACAAAGTTCACTCCATAGGAAATCTGTCTCCACTGTGTGAGTGGCGTTAGCCACTTCCATCTGTGAAGTGAGGTCGCGAACTTCTTTGAGAAGGGAAACAATCTCCTGGCGCATGACATTGAGCTAATAGTCAGTGATATGCCTCTATGTTGTTCATGTGGAGGAAAACACAATAGGCCTATCTGAGAGAGATGATGGATGGTATTATGGAGTGGAATGGATGGTGGGTCTGGTCGGTGTCTCTCTTTGTCCTTCTAGATTATATTTCCAATTTTCCTTATTATAAATGTTGGTTCTTTCTGGGTTGGGCAAGGTATAGTGGTGGACTTCCTCGTTATTAATGAGTAGTTTGTACTCATTAATCCTGAAGTACACTCATCTTACCAGGACATGGTCTAAGCAATATTCTATATCGAGGAGGTTGGATACACAATCCATGACAAGGTGGGAGAGTTAGTTTTGGAGGTTCAAGGCATAAGTTATTTGTGTTACAGTTCCTCTTACAAGGATTGGGCCTTCCGTAGACCTAGAAACTCCTTCAAGGTTGGCTATAAGGAAAGTTCCAGATTCAATTGGTTCTGACTCGGCGGCCCGACAGAGAAACAAAAATTCTTTTGCACTAATAGGCTCGCTACCCTCACTCCTACCAAAGAAGGTCTGGTCTAAAATCATCTGGAAGTACCTAAGTGTCGGGTCATGGATGTAAGTGGAGGGTTGGGTAGATAGGTCAGGATTACCTCATATGGTAATATCTCCCCAGAAAGTGTCAAGTTTATCATGTGTATCCTTATCATAAAATACCTCAGCTACAACGGCTGGGCCATACTGGAATCCTAGCAGTTTTGAAAAATCGATATGGTTAAAGGTATATTTACGTCCAAATAGTCTAAATGTGATGTTCCCTCTATTAAATCCATGACCACTATAAGGCTCGTAGGTCAGTGAACTTAGGAACTCCAAAGTAAGGTTCTGGTATGTAACATTTTTTCTCTTTGAGTATTCATCCCAGTCTAACTAGCTACACATGGATCTAATATTAGGCTCGATCCCTAGGGTCTCTAGGCAGTGAGAATATGGGTATCTGGTGGGTATCATGGGTCTCTCAAATAATGCCAAATAATGTTTCTTCTGGGCTTCATCTCTAAAGTGGACGTGCATATCATCCAAGTTCTGCATCCTGAAAGTGTGGTTAGTAGGAACAAAGAGTGATGATACCTAGAGTGAAATCAACCAACAATTAGTCTCGTTAGTAGGAAGAAAATAAATCATCATTATATATAAATAAAGAAACTATGCATAATAAAGAAAATGAAATCATGGATTACCTCTCACGCAACACTTTGTTTAATGTCGGTAGCTCGATAAAGTTGAGAGATGTGGATGTTCATGGGGTTTATTTAGAGGATAATTCCTCGATTGAACTTTCAATAGTCTTTGGTTTCCATGGCCACTTATCGAGCCATCTCTCATACCCTTCACCTTTTCTTTTTCCCTTTCTGCAAGGTGGTTCAGGTATGATTATAATATTAGCCTTTTGAGTTCATATTTTTCTTTCCTTGCCTTAAAAGCTAATAATCCTCTATTTTTGTTCGTTTTATGGTCCTTTAGCATTCTATTTTTGTGCGGGACCTTGGATAGAGGCAGATTGGTGCAGATAGTTTTTAGGGTCTCTATTCTTTTCTCATCTAAAATTTCTTTAACCTCATTATTGCTCTCCTTAGGCTTTTCGATTAGTTTTTCACTACAGGTTGCTACTATAATCGTGTGTTTATCAAGGTAAAGGCCTAAAGGTGTTTATGCAAGTAGGGAGCTTTTATTCTCCAATGCTTTGCTTCTTGTGACCAGGGAGTCGACCAGTGTGTCCAGTTTCTTAAGGTTTCCTTTAGTGTTAAAAATTTGGTTTATAAACTCCTTATTTCGCATGGTTTGTGTTGTCATAAAGATTCACATAGTATACTCTATATTGGATAGAGTCAGTATTTCAATGTAATTATTCTATATAATCTTAAGATTGGATTTATGAGACTCGTGTAGGACTTCAAAATATTGCGAGCGATAAGAGTCAAGGTGTCGCTTCCCGTTTACTACATTTTCTACTCGTGTTTGACCTGCGTGTGACAGCGAATCAAATTAGCAACGTTGTCGGGGAATCTTTTTGATTTTAACAAATATTAGAGTCATAGGTGTTGCGTTTTAACATTTTTGCCCTAACTTTCTTACGTTACGGCCTTTTCGCGTTTTAGCGTAAAAGTGTATGTTATTAGGAAAATCGTCTCAGATTACTCTGATTCCTTGTCGATTCATTAAAAAAAACAAGGATCTAAAGCCTCCATTAGGAACTAAATAATGGACGCCCCACTAAAAATCCGAAATTTCTTATTTTTCTATTTATTTTGATTTATTTTTTGTTTTCATATTTTCAAAAATATCTGAAAAAATTTATGTAGTCATATTTTGATTTTATTTAATTTGTAGATATATTTCCAGATTTTATTTTATTTTATTTTATTTTGTTTTAATCATTTTTTCGTTTTAAAACTATTTTTCTCATTAGGGACGTTGTTGGTATTTTCATAATTGTTGCATTGCTGACTCATGATGCATAACTTCTAGTGATTTTGATTGTGTTCTCCCGTAATTGTTTTATTCTTATTTTGAGTTTTTTTATTATAATATGGTTGAACAAAGAACTTTAAGAGAACTTGTTGCAACATATGTGAATTATAATGCACTTTATATTGAGTATCCTGAAGTTGTTGTACGTTTTGAATTGAAATTTGGTTTAATACACTTGTTGCCAAGGTTTAGTGGTCTTACAGGTGAGGATTCTCATAGGCATCTAAAATAATTCCAGGTTGTGTGTTCTACACCATTGAGGCCTCAAGGAATTACCGAAGATCATGTCATGCTTAGAGCATTTCCGTTCTCACTACAAGGTCCTGCAAAAGATTGATTATATTATCCTGAGTCAAATTTTGTTACAAGTTATAATAATATGAAGAAAGTCTTCCTAGAAAGATTTTTCCCTGCTTCAAGAGTTGTTTCAATCAGAAAAGAAATATGTGGTATTAGATAGGTTGACATGGAATCATTGGCCGTGAGAGAGATTTAAGCAGTTAGTGTCGAGTTGTCCTCACCACCAAATGTTTGAACAATTGCTAATAGAGTACTTTTATGAAGGATTGTTACCTATGGACATAAATATCTTGGATGCTGCTAGTGGATGAGCACTTGTTAATAAGACCTCAAGTGCAGCTAAGACCTTAATTGAGAACATGACACTCAACTCCCAATAATTCACAACTAGAAATAATTTTGTGGTTCTAACAAAAGGAGTGCATGGAATTCAAGCTTCTTCTTCCGACAAGGCTTTAGAAACCATAATTGATGAGCTTACTTCATTGGTGAGAAAATTAGTAGTAGGAAAAACTCAATCTGAAATATTGTGTGGCATTTGCACCTCTCATGTACACACAACATATACCTGTCCTACCTTGCAAGAGGGTGTAAATTTTGTCTTGCCTCAAGCATACACAACAAACATCTACAACCCTTAAAGCAACAACTAGTACATGTATAACAACACTCCTGACCTATCCACTAATAGGTACCATCCCAACTGGAGAAACCATCCAAACCTTTGGTATGGGAATCCATCCATACAACAACCTAGTCAACAACAGTTGATGCTACCACTGCCACAACCATAAAACACCCCACAAGTAACCACTTATGTATCTCCCATACCTTCACTAGAAGACCTTGTCAAGCAAATGGTTGTAAATAGTCTCCAATTTCAGCAACGAACAAATTCTAGTATTCAGAACTTGCACACACATATTAGACAACTTATCAGTTCAATGAATGCCATGAAACAAGCTAAAGGATTTAACCAACTACCTACCCAAATAGTAGTGAATCCAAAAGGCCTTAATATGAGTGCAATTTCCTTGAGATACGTAAAAGTTGCAGAACCAACCCAAGAAAAAAAATTTAAAAATTGTTAGTGCAACATCTGAACCTTCTATTGTTGTTGAGGCTGAAAAAGAGCATGTACCACCAATCCCTTTCACATAAATTGTACTGAACAATAAGAAGATTGATGAGGAGGGTAAAGAGAGAGATAGAGGTTTTGGATGTATTCAGAAAGGTGGTAGTGAATATTCTACTACTTGGTGTGATTAATCACGTTCCAAAATATGCAAAATTTCAGAAAGATTTATGCACACACAAGAGGAGGATCACAGGAAACGAGAAAGTCAACTTGGGAGGAAATATTTCGGCCCTTATTCAACCTAAACCTTTACCAGAAAATATTATCAATTCAACCCTTAATCAGACCATGCCATATAAATGAAAGGACATAGGAACTTTTGCTATTCCATCTACCATTGGAGGTAGTAAATTCGAAAATTGCATGTTAGATTTAGGAGCTTCTATTAATGTTATGCCTACTTCTATTTTTAACAATCTTGATCTTGGTCCTTTGCATCATACATGTCTTACAATTTAGTTGGCAAACAAAAGCGATGCTCACCCTATTGGAGTAGTGGAAGATGTGCTTGTTCAAGTTAATGACTTAATTTTTCCTGCAGATTTTTACATTCTGGACATGTATGGAGAAACAAATTAAATCAGATCACCAATCATTTTGGGCAGTCCATTCATGAAAACAGCGAAAACAAAAGTTGATGTTGACGATGAAATCATGTCCATGGAATTTAGTGACATTGTCGCAAAATTCAACATTTTTTATGCTATGAAATATCCATTTGAAGAACATTCTATTTTTCAAATAGAGTTGCTTTCTGAAGTTATTGATAAAGCTTATTCTGATCTATTTTCAGCTGATTTTCCAACTTTATCTGGTTTTGATGATATATACTCATGTGATGATTATACTAACACTAACCTTTGTGTTATTTGTGTTGAGATTGAGGTTACCTTGCATGTTGGTATTTTTCTTACAAATGAAGTTATAGATGAAGTTGAAGCTCTCGACATCCCGACTGCCCCAACCAAATCATCCATTAAACAACCACCTTCTCTAGAACCTAAACCACTTCCTGAAGATTTATATTGTTCATCAAAGGTCCAATTTGAGCAGGAAGAGAAATTATTGCAGGAACATAAGAAGGGAATTGGATGGACCTTAGTTTGAAGTCATGATACACTACGCCAAAAACTGGAATAGACAGCGCACCTTAGAGGGCGCTTTATTACAAAAGCGCACTCTAAAGTGAAGCGAAAAAGTAAGGAGCGAACAACTGGAATAGACAGCGCACTTTAGAGGGCGCTTTTGTAATAAAGCGCCCTCTAAGGTGAAGCGAAAAAATAAGGAGGAGATAGAGGGACAACAATACAGGGCGCTTTTTAGAAAGCGCCCTCTAAGGTTACCCTTAGAGGGCGCTTTTAAAAAAGCGCTCTATAAGTCCATGTGCATTTTCAGTTTATAAAGCGCTTTTGGAAAGCCTTAGAGAGCGCTTTCATAAGCGCCCTCTTAGGCCCCCTTTAGAGGGCGCTTTTTTTTCCACAAGCGCCCTCTAAGGTCCCCTTTAGTAAACATTAAAATTATAACATACTGCGCGTTTTGTTATTTCACTCTATGTTATTTTCGTTTTTTTTCACGTTAGGGTTCTCACTGCTACGATTTTCGCTACTTCTAAGGCGTTCTCCTTCCACCTCTGTTAGATCTACGACGTTTCCTCCTTCTATTAATTCGTTGTTAGTTGTTCGATTTTGACACCATAGGCATTTTTCTAATCTTCATATTACTTGGTTTCTCTTCTGACGTTCGCTATTGTTCATTTTTGGTTTCATTTTTCTTGGTTCATACATTTATTGAGTATTCTCAACAATAATTATTGTGTTGCAATGCTAGCAATGGAGACTAGGAATTATGGGTTAAATTTCACCAACTGTTCCATTTGTTTCTCGATGTAGAAAAAGGTGGCAGCAATATCTAAAACACCTTCTACCAATCAAAGGTACACTATGCAGCTTATGAGTGTATTTATTCTAGCATACATAGCGTAGCTAGTAACTTAAGAAGTTTAGGTATAGATGTTATTTGATAGAGTAAATTAGAGTCGACTATTCTTCTGTTAGCTTTCAGTTAGACCATTATACAATTCTACATATATATTTTCTAGTCAATGTTTATCTTTTGTAAAAACTATATGATGATATATAACTATGCTACAAATTAGTGCATACCACTAATGCTTAATGCATGGTTCATACATTCTCATGCTATTGAAGTCAGAGATATCTGAAAATGTTGAGAAACTAACTCAATAAACCAAAATTGTTTTGGTTTTGGGTTGTTGTTGGAGACATGAATGCCCTGCACAGAGACTAACTCAATAAAGCGAAATTATTTTGTCTCATCCCATTTTTGGTTTCTCTTCTGAAATTGCTTTTTGTTTATTCTAATTAGTAATGGATAATACATGGATGTCTTCCAATCGATTGTCGAGAGAGTACGAGAATGGGGTATCAGAATTCGTTAAGTTTGCCGTTGCGCACGCCGAAGACCCCAGTAGAATGATATGTCCTTGCTTGGGTTGTTGTTATGGGAAACGGGTTGACGCATTTCAGTTGACATCGCATCTAATGAGGCATGGAATTGATCGAAGTTATACATGTTGGAATTTGCATGGTGAGAACACTAACGAGAATGTTGAACCGGGGGATAGTACGACCTATGCGTCAAACTATAGTGGCGCAGATACATACGATTGTGATCGAGTTGAAGAGATTGCAGAAGCACTTGAAGGAGATCTTAAGGATTGTCCCGAAATGTTGATGATAAAAGTACTATGTAGAATAGTGGTGTCACCGTGGTAGCTGAAGCAATGCACATATCAAGTGTGAAGGACTTAAACCCCAAATTTGCAAATCTGTCGTATTTTGGTGTTATCGAGCGCATTTGGGTGTTTGATTATAAGAAGTTTCAGATTCCTATATTTGGTTGCAAGTGGGTTGAAAATAATAACGACATTCGAATGGATAAGTCAGGATTTTTGCAAGTGGATCTTAATAGGGTGGGATACAAAGATGAGTCTTTTATTCTAGCCTCTCAAGCTAGACAAGTGTTCTATGTCAATGATCCGAAAAGTACGAAATGGTCTATAGTTCTTTTTTCGAACAAAGTAATTGATGAAAACACTGGAGATCAAGGTGATATTGATGTTGAGATTGAATCGTTTACCAGAAATGATCAAGATGAGAATATTATATCAAATGATTCATATATTAGAAATGATCATAATGAGGGTATTTGGATCAATCTAACCGTCCGTGTTGTTAAGAGACATGTAGAACATGTTCCAACCAAGAAAAGAAAGAGAACTTAGTGAAAAAGGTACAGGTCAAATGATTTTAATTGTTTTCTTTATTACAGGTAAAATGGCTTTTATTACAGCAAATCGAGTCAGTTGCATAAAAAAAAAAGGTATAAACACAATTATATGATATTTATGCATAGAAAATGTTAATTCTTGATCTTATACTTCACCTAACTAATTTTATGATATTTTAGGTTCATGCTATTAATATTGAACAAAAAGAGGTTGTTGCTAAGAAGACTGCGGCTAGCAAAAAAAACATACATCTCAGAGATGCTTTTGCTACTTAGTTTTATTTCTTTTTAAGTTATGAATTGGTTGTATATTTAGAATCTTTAGAAGTTAAACGATTATATATCAGTGGATTGTTGTATATGTATGGATTGTTGTATATAAGGCTTGTTGAATGCAATGTGTGAAAAAGGGCTTCAAATTATACATTTTTAGGTGTACTGCTTCAATATACAGGTTGTCTAAAATAAATAAAAAAATATAGCGCTTTTTAAAAAAAATAATTTAAATAACCACCCACTTTAGAGGGCGCTTTCCATTTACTTACTTATTTTCTTATTTATTTTTATAAAAAAAATTCATTCTTTTTCATTGGTTTTTTGGTTGCAAAGGTTGTGTGAGTAATTTCTCTATTCTATAGATTAAAGACTTGTGGTGTGATGTGATTAATTTTTTGTGCACTCTTAGTATGATAAGTAAGACTAAACATTGAATTGTCCAACATATGTGGTATATCATTTACCTTGTGATATTTTGAGCCTAATAATGGATAACATTCAAAAATCCATCTTTTTATTTCTTGTGTATTTCACTCGTGTCTGTTAGTCTCTAGAACTTGAATTAACTCTTGTTGAAACTTTTTGTTTACTTGTGCACTCTAATATGATAAAAGAAGATTGTTTTTGTTTTATATTATTTTTTAGCCAGTTAGCCAAAAAGCCAACTCTGAATATATTATCCCTTGTTTGAAAACCATTGAGGTTATTATCTAATTCTTTGTTTAAAACTCATTACAAGATGAAAAGTGAAAAACAATGGTATCACCCCATTGAACTTCCATTTGATCAATACTATTGGATTTAAGGGGTTGATGAAGTGTAAACTTCATTCCTCAAGATGAATGGATAGTATTGGTCAGATGAAATTCCTTCCTTGATCAATTTGGGATTCCATTTCCATTTCACTTCATTTTCATGTCCTTCTTCCCCAATCCATCAATGACCAATAATTTCTCAACAAATCAAAATGCTAGTTGATTCATCAATGACCTTGTGTTAGATGAATCAACATGAGCTTAATTGAGATATGTCCATCCCATTTTATTTTTGTGTATGGTATGCTTTAGGAGCTTGGTTCTTTGTACCATGTCTCTAGCATGAATTAACACCAACATTTTTATTGCCCGACCTCAGATAGTTGTGACTTCTACATAAGTCCAATTACGATTGCTTAACATAGAGATAAATCTATCCCAGAGGCATAACATTTTTGTAAGTGGGATTGTAAGTCTCCCATTCCTCATCGTATTGTGTGAAAACTTGACCATTTTTTCCATTTATGAGAGCTAGTGGCATACATGTTGATTTTATCCAAGCTTGAGCCCTTCTCATAGATGATGTCTTTGTTCATGTCTTCATACTTGTGAATGGATGGTTGAGTGTTTTCAAAAGAATGACTTAAACAATTGTTTCCTTCATTAACATGTCATTAAAATTTCTTTATTATTGTTTTATCTTTAGTGTCATTTACTTAATGCAATTTAAATTTTAGTACCTTTATCATCCATTGCCATTTACATTTCATGTAACTTGTTTGTATTTCAGTCATCTTCACTTTGCTCACTTGAGCCATATCCTTGTGCTTATGTACATTGTGTGCTTATGATTTTGTTCTGTTTGTGTCTTAGGACCTTAAAATACCTAATAACAATAAAAAAAACTAAAAATATGTTGGTGGACTATTGGGCCTCTTCCCTTGACTTGATCTAAACTTTTGGACTTAGAGTAGGCAACATCCTTATGCTTTGAAAGACATGGACAATGCCATTATTTGAGACTGAGTTATCTTGGCCAATGCCATTCATCTGATGCAAATCTTAAGAGCTCCATTGGTTTATCTGTTACTTTGTCCCTGTGCTTAAATTGTTATCTTGTTCTTATTGTTTATTATCTGATGATTATTTTTATGAGCTTGTCACAAGGAAAATTTCATCTGATACATTTGAAGACATTGAAGACTTCTTGCTTTTGGAATGCTTGCTTGGATGTTGGCTATCTTCATTTGATGCCATTTGGTCTTCTATTAATTGCTTGGATGTTGCCTATGCTTGTTACTTGCTCAATAGTCCAAAGGAAATGGGTTTCTATCTGGCATTCTTGTCTTATGGATTGCATCCCATTGGTTAGATCTTTTCACCTCTAAACTTTTAAATCTTGTCTAGGATAGTCCCTTCATCTCCTCCTTTCTTTCTTAAATTTCAAAATCTATCCCTCATTTTAAAACCTTCTTTGTTTGTATTTTAAACTTAGACTTGTTTTAATGAGTAGAAACTTTGGCCTTATGCCATTGATTTTCAAAATATTTTCTTAATTAAACTTGTAAATGAAATTAATCATATTGACTTTAATTTCAAAAAACACAAAAGAACTAACAACCTCATCTAATACTTTTGGTTGAGATATAATTCTCCCATTCCATGATATATTTGATTGTAAGTCTTTTCATTTATTAGGGGTTAGTGGCATACTTGTTGATTGAATCCAAGATGGAGACCTCCCTCTTAAATGTTGTAAAACACTCATTATAGGTGGATGTTTGGTTTAATATTCTCTCATTGATAACAAAAGATCTTTAGACTTTTGTTAAAATCAATCCACCGATCTCTTTGAAATTTTTACCACGAACTACAGGGTTTTGATCCCTCATTTCTATGTTGGTACGTAGGCATAAGACTAAAGGTCTTGTCAATTACAAAAATATAATAAATGAATTCTTTTCTCATCCCCCCATTATATTTTACAGCAAACATCTTTTTCAACTAAATCACTTGCGCACAAAAAGGGCTCCCTAGGAGTACCTAGGACACTTTGGGTGCTAATACCTTCCCTTTGTGTAACCAACCCTCTTACCTGTAATCTCTGACATTTTATTAGTTTTGATTTGAAAACTTTTTATCTTTGGGTTTTGTTCATACTTTTTGCTTTTCCTTTGGAAACAATAAAAGCGCGGTGGGGATTCTGGTTTTATTAACGTCGAGTTAACCAATAGCTCGATGGTCACGAATATACTGCTACAGAAAGATAGTGGCGATTCTGCTGGGGAGTAGTCCTTAGTGGGTTTAGCCTATTTTTTGTGCATTATTTTGTCGATATTTGATGTTTGTATGTATATATTGTGTGATACTCCTTGTCTGTTGTGCTTGGTGATCTTTGAGTGGTGAGATAAGTTCTAACCCAAACTTGAGTGCAATTAAGATAAGAGGATGGTATAGTCATGTTCGACTCGTGTGGAGTAGTCCTTAACGAGTTGGCTTGAGACCCATCTACTCAGTGGAGACCCCATTGGAATTACTGATCTCACATGAGTAAGTCGTGGATAGACATTAATTTTTCCAACCTGGAAGTCCGAGAAGCTGAGGATCGTAGAACATTTAACCCAACTTGGCCTATTTAGGACGTAGTGCAAAGACTATTCAAGTGTAGACTTGATAACAGTTGTTACGTGATACTACACTCATATGAGTTTCTCTTGAGAATACTATGGGTTGATGATTCAATCATCTAAACCTATAGTATCTGATAGATGGGATCACGACTTTGGGAAATTTTCTAGAACATGCTCTATAGGTTTTTATCCGTAGTACACTCCTTTGGGATGGTTCTTAACCCAACGCCATGCTCATGACTCACAACAAACCCGTTGATTCTCGGTTGATCTGATCGATCTCGTCAAAATCAATGGATCTTGGATGTTGATAAGGTGAAAACCATAATCCACCAAAATGGATGATTGATCTTGATCCATCCCTTGACCTTTGTTTGTGTTCGCCTTGTGTGTGATCCCTTGTGTGTGATTGTTGCATTCATGCATACATGCTCATCATAACATTCATCATAGAAAATAAATTTTCAAGGAACTAAGGTCATATTTGCAAATATTTTCAGACCATGGATTATGGACGAAGGAACACTAAAAAGTACAGTTTCAGATGTCCCGACTTGAAAGAGCTAAGGAAGTTATCATCCTTTGTAGTTGATCCCTTATATTTCAAGCAACGTCATGGGAAGCTTTTGCCCGTACTGTCTACCGATGTTGCGGAAGGACTCTTGAGTGTCTTGGTCTAATTCTATGATCCTCTTTATCGGTGCTTCACTTTTCCTGATTATCAGCTCATGCCCATGTTGGAAGAGTATGCTCATCTCTTGGGTATACCAGTATCTAACAAGGTGCCCTTCAGTGGGATTAAAGGAGATTCCTAGGTCCCAAGTTATAGCTGAGGCTCTTCATTTGAAGAAATTTGAGATTGATGCTAATTTGACGAAGAAATGAGGGATTTAAGGATTGCCTTATGAGTTTCTCATTGGTAGAGCTGTTGTTTTTGCTAAAGTTGGTAGCATGGACGCTTTTGAAGCTATCTTTGTCTTGCTCATCTATGGTCTGGCTTTGTTCCCCAACATTGATAGCTTCGTTGATGTTAACGCCATTAGAATATTCTTGATTGGGAATCTTGTTCCGACTTTATTGGGTAACACATATTTCTCTTTGCATTTAAGGAATTCTAAGGGTGGTGGAACCGTTGAGTGTTGTGTTCCTCTTCTGTACAAGTGGTTTATTTTGCACTTGCCTCAGACACCAGTCTTCATGCAGAACAAGAAATGTCTATGATGGTATCTGAGACTTATGTCTCTCACTAATGATGATATTGTTTGGTATGATTCCGTTTTTGATGGCTTGGAGATTATTGATAGTTGTGGTGAGTTCTCTAATGTACCTCTCATTGGTACACAAGGAGGAATCAACTACAACCCTGCATTGGCTCATCATCAACTTGGGTTCCCCTTGAAAGATAAACCTAATAACATTCAGTTAGAAGGTTTATTCTATCAAGAGGGTAGAGATCCCCAAAATTTGAAGAATGGAATGGTGCATGTTTAGCATAATGTTCATAGGAAGGGAAGAGTCGAGCTTGGTTCGTGCAACTGTGTAGCTTTTAAAGCTTACACTAATTGGATGAAGAATAGAGCTATATAGCTTAAGATGCCGTACGCCGGTGAGAGACCTATGTCTATTGTTGTGGTTGAGCCATTAACTCTCCCTAACTAAAATTTAGAGGAGTTGGAAGACGCACTCACCAAGATGAAGCAAGAAAGAGACCTTTGAGAAGAGCGGTTCCATGCTTTAAACCGAGAGCATGTGGAGTTGCAACTTGAGTTGAAAGTCAAGGATGCACTCATTAAGGTTCTTGAAGAGCACGCAATGAAGAGCCAGGGAGAGACATATGATTTATTTTCCTCTTGTATTCCTCATCCTTCTGGTGCCTGGAAGAAGATTGTTGATCGGCTCGTCCTCGAGAAAGCTCAAATGGAGATAACTTTTGAGTCAGAGATCAGACGTATCTGAAGGAAGTACATTCCCTTGGTCAGTTCAGCTGATTCAGTTGCTAGGGATCCTTAGGATGATATTTTCCTTTTCTCTTGTATTTATATTTTGGTTTCTGAAATTGTACTACGTGTAATCCTTCCAAAATTTTATGAATAAAAAAGAGATTTTATGGTCAATTGAATTGTTGTTATTGACTATTGTTATTGACTATTGTTATTAATTGAAATATTTGAAAATAGGACTTTGTATGTTCCTTGAAAAATTAAAATAAAAAACATTGTATTTCATGCATCATTTTCATAACAGGTTTCTTCATCCAGATGTCTTATGGTTCTTCCTCTTTGTATCAGACAAGCTGACTCATCACTATAATACTTGAGCTAATCGCTAGAGAAGAATGGAGCATCTAGAACAAGAAAACAAAGAGCTCAAGGACGAGATTGCCGGACTCACTGCTTTGATGGAGTCTGTCATTGCTGCTCATAATCAACCTTCTTCGCCTCCTGCAACTCCTCCTCCTTAAAGGACTATTATCTCTGAAGTTGCTTCGACGTTAGTGCCTGTAGTTGCTGCTAGCCAGTCTGTGCCAGCCATGCCTGCCGAATTCCCTTGGGGATTGCCGCCAAACTTTGTGCTTGAAGGATATGCTTCAACGTTTGCTCCTATGCCGACATCTAGCCCTGTCATGTTTGTTCCTCCTCCTGTCGTGCATAGTTTTCCCCGTGTTGAGAAAACCATCTATCATTTTGAGCCGTCTGAGGGACTCGATTTTTATGAGAAGATAGACGAGATGAAAGACCAATTTCTGGAGCTGAGAAAGGAATTGAAGACTCTAAGGGGAAAATACATGTTTGGTACAAGTGTTGATGAGTTGTGTTTGGTGCCCAACGTCATAATCCTTGTCAAATTCAAAGTCCCAGACTTTGAGAAGTATAAGGGAAATACTTTCCCTTTGAATCATATTGTAATGTATGCTCGCAAGATGTCAACTCAGACAGACAATAATCAATTACTCATCCATTACTTTCAAGACAATTTAACTAGTGCTGCACTCAAATGGTATATGGGCTTGGACAATGCTAATGTTCGTACGTTTAATGATTTGGGCGAGGCTTTCATCAAGCAATATAAGTATAATGTTGATATGGATACCGATCGAGATCAATTGTGAGCGATGTCTCAAAATGATAAAGACACATTCAAGGAGTACACCCAAAGATGGAAAGAGTTTACTGCTCAAACTAGCCCACCCTTGGAGGAGAAGGAAATGACCAAGATCTTTTTGAAGACTCTGAGTTTATTTTATTATGAACAGATGATTGAAAGTGCTCCTAATGACTTCACTGAAATGGTGAACATGTGATGCAGTTAGAAGAGGGTGTCCGAGATGGCCGTTTGTCTAAAGATGAAGCTTCTACGAGTAAGAAATATGGTGGTAGTTTCTCCAAAAGGAAGGAAGGGGAAGCTAATGCAGGGTCTGTAGGGAGGCAGAGGAGGCCTCTTGTGAGTAAAAATTTCCAATATCGCTAGCAACATCATCAGGTATCACCAGTTATTCCGGTATTGACCAATAACTCAACAAATCAATCAGTACCGGTTCAGCAACAACCATAACAACATACCAACAATCACTACAACAACAACAATCATCAGAATTTTTAGAGGAAGAAGGTAACTTTTGACCCTATTCCAATGACTTATGCAGAATTATATCCTTCTTTGGTTGTCAAGAATCTGATCCAACCAAGAAATCCTCCACATACTCCTGAACCATTGCCATGGTGGTTTAAGCCTGATCTGCAATGTGCTTTTCATCAGGGAGCTCCCGACCATGATATTGAAAACTTCTTTGGTATGATTTCCTTTGAGGACCGCATGTAACACCCCGATAAAAATAAGATAATTATTTAATTTAAGTTAATATTATATTTATTAATTTAATTAAATAATTGGAATTTTGGAATATTATTATTATTATTATTATTGGAATAATAATTATTGGAAAATATATATAAGTTGGGAATAAGGAAAAAGAGTTCCATTTTGGTAAAAAGAGTTTTCACGTGAAAGCAGAGAAGCGGCTGAAAAGAGGAAAAGGGCAAAGAGACAGAGCAAGAGGAAGAAGGTTGGAGAAGAGAAGAGCTTGAAGCTAAAAGCTTGCCGGATTAATTCAGGTAAGGGGGGTTTATCGTCGTTTAATGGGTATTATAGATTAACATGTAATGGGTAGTGATAAACCGTTGAATTGACCCTAATTGGGATGTTTAATGCTGCAAAATTGTGTTGGATAAGTTGTGTAAAAACTGTAATTGAATCTGTAATTGGATGGGTAGTGATTTCCCGAACGTATAGCTTTTTACGGAATTGGAATCGGAGGTCCGGAAGTCCTCCAACGGCGGAAAATGCGGAGAATTCTGCATTCTGCTTCGTGTTAGCGCAGGAACAGCTTTTTGTCTTGCGTTAACCGGTTAACCCAGGGTGTTAACCGGTTAACACTGTTAGGAATTGTGAGGTATTGCTGTTTTGCTTGCGTTAACCGGTTAACCCAGGGCGTTAACCGGTTAACACTGTTGTGAGTTGTGAAAATATTGCTGTTCTGTTTGCGTTAACCGGTTAACCCAGGGCGTTAACCGGTTAACACTGTTGAGTTTTGCCAGAAAGCGTGTTCTGTCTGCGTTAACCGGTTAACCCAGGGCGTTAACCGGTTAACACTGTTGGAAATTGGAAAAATTAATATTTGAATAATGTGTGCATAATTGGTGTTTGGCCTATATTGGCGTATGATGTAATAGGGATTAATTCCCGCTGTTTTGAGCAGTATATGTATTAGTAGAGTGTGCTAATACTGTGATTAATTATTTGACATGATATGATGTTTTGATACATGTGTTGATGATGTATGATGGTATGCATAATGCTGTGAATGTATATGTTATGTATGCAATTGTGAATGGACTGTTTATGGCTTAGAGTGTGAGCATATGTCCATTGTGGATTATTGTTGATGATTTTGCATTGCTAGGTGAATTAGCATGCATATTGTGGCCTTTATGGTGGTAGCTAATTCCCATGGTGAGGAATTAGTGAGTTAGTCATTATGGACTGTTGTTGATGTTTGCATGCTAGGTGAATTAGCGTGCATAGCATAGCCCTTGGGGTGGTAGCTAATTCCCATGGTGAGGAATTAGTGAGTGAGTCACTAGGTCTCAAATGAGTGGGACTAGTGAGCTTGGTAGCCGTATCTGGATTTGATCGGTGAGGTTGAACTATATGTTCACGAATAGTCGGTACCGCATGCATGGAGTCTCATTGCATAATGTATGTATTGTGTATAATATGAATGGATGTGTTCCAATATTATACGTGTGTTTTGATGTTTATGTTGAGCATGATTATGATGTTTGAGTGGATGTTGCCGTTACCGAATGTGTGATATGATTAGGGTGATTAATGTGTTATTTACTTAGCATTACATGATATTTTATAATGCTTATTATATCGATTGAGGAACTCACCCTTACAACTATTTTTCAGGTAACGAGCAGTGATTGAGTAGAAGCTAGAGCTTGGAGTCTAGTGTAGTTTCTTAGTGGGTCATGCTCTGATAGATGTAACATCGGGACGGGATGTTTTACCTTGTTGAATAATTTTACATGTAATGTGTTACATGTTTTGCATGAATGATTTGATTTCTATCCGCTGCGTATTGTGCAAATGATTTATGTTTGAATTAATAAAAGAGCATGACAGTTATTTTGATGATTGGTGTGAAGTGATTGTGTGACACCCTTAATTGCACCTTTACTCTGATGTATATATTTGCTGTTTTAATTAAATATTTGGGGTATTTTAGAAGGGTGTTACATTAGTGGTATCAGAGCATAGTCGGTCGAGTCGAGTCGTAATTATTCTGTTTCCCCTGTACGGGATAGGTGTTGTGTAACCCTATCAGTACTTATTGTTTTAGCTTGTTGGGTTTTCAGAATAGAGATGGCTGGAAGAGGTAGAGATGATGCTGCGATTGCTGAGGCTCTGGGTATGCTAGCTGGAGTACTTGGGGGAAATCCGAATGTTGTGGGAATGGGAGCTGCTCGTCAACTCAGTGAGTTCCAGAAGAACAATCCTCCAATGTTCAAGGGAGCATACGATCCAGATGGTGCTCAGAAGTGGTTGAAGGAGATCGAGAGGATCTTCCGAGTGACTGAGTGTGCCGATAACCAGAAGGTCAGGTTCGGTACGCATATGCTGTCAGAAGAAGCGGATGATTGGTGGGTTGCTACCCGCACTGAGTTGGAATCTGCTGGGAATGCTGAGATCACGTGGGCTGTGTTCAGAGAGAGATTCCTGAGGAAGTACTTTCCAGATGATGTCAGAGGAAAGAAAGAGATAGAGTTCTTGGAATTGAAGCAGTGCAACCGGTCTGTTACTGAGTATGCCGCTAAGTTCACAGAGCTGTCGAAGTATTACACTCCCTATGATGAGGCTACTGGGGAATTTTCAAAATGTGTGAAGTTTGAGAACGGGTTACGTCCCGAGATCAAGCAGGCTATTGGGTATCAGCGGATTAGAGTGTTCTCTGATTTGGTTGACTGTTGCAGGATTTTTGAACAGGATACCAAGGCTAGAGCAGAGAGCTATCAGCAAAGGGTTGATAGGAAAGGCAAGAATCAGAATGATCGTGGGAAACCGTATGCAGCTGGCAAAGGTTTCCAGAGACAGAGTGGGATGAAGAGGCCTAGTGGGGGAGACTCCAGTGCCCCTGCTAAGTGTTACAGATGTGGTCAGGCTGGACATCGTTTCCATGAGTGTACCAGTGTTGAGAAGAAGTGTTTCAAGTGTGGCAAAGGTGGTCACTTGGCTGCAGAGTGCCGGTTGAAGACTATGACTTGTTTCAACTGTGGAGAGGTGGGTCATATTAGCCCACAGTGTCCTAAGCCGAAGAAAGAGAACCAGTCAGGAGGCAAGGTCTTTGCTTTATCGGGTTCTGAGACTTCTGCAGATGATCGTTTGATCCGAGGTACGTGTTATATTAATGGCTTTCCTCTTGTAGCTATTATTGACACAGGTGCGACTCATTCCTTTATATCTTTGGATTGTGCTGTGAAACTTAAGTTAGAGATATCTGAGATGCTTGGAAGTATGGTGATTGATACTCCTGCGAAGGGTTCAGTGACTACTACTTCAGTTTGTTTAAATTGCCCTTTGAGTATTTTTGGTAGAGACTTTGGGATGGACCTCGTATGTCTTCCACTAGTGCAGATTGATGTTATCTTGGGTATGAACTGGTTGGTGTTTAACCGAGTTTATATCAACTGTTTTGATAAGACTGTGATCTTTCCTGAGATTGAGGAAGGACAAAGTTTGTTTCTATCAGCAAGGCAGGTGAATGAGGCAGTAGCAGATGGGGCAGAGTTGTTTATGCTGTTAGCGACTTTGGAGGCTAAAGATAAACTGGTGATTTGCGATCTAGCCGTAGTGTGTGATTTTCCCGATGTGTTCCCGGAAGAAGTGAATGAATTACCACCAGAGCGTGAAGTTGAGTTCTCGATCGATTTGGTACCTGGTACTAGGCCGATATCGATGGCTCCGTACCGTATGTCTGCTGTTGAGTTAACTGAATTGAAGAGTCAGTTGGAAGATCTGTTGGATAAGAAATTTATTCGTCCGAGTGTGTCACCGTGGGGTGCACCAGTGTTATTGGTTAAGAAGAAAGAAGGTACTATGAGGTTGTGTGTGGACTACAGGCAACTGAATAAAGTGACGATCAAGAATCGGTATCCTTTGCCGAGGATTGATGATTTGATGGATCAGTTAGTTGGTGCGAGTGTGTTCAGCAAAATAGATTTGAGGACGGGATATCATCAGATACGTGTGAAAACTGAGGATATTCAGAAGACTGCTTTCAGAACAAGGTATGGACATTATGAGTATTCCGTAATGCCTTTTGGTGTGACTAATGCGCCTGGAGTATTTATGGAGTATATGAATAGGATTTTCCATCCGTACCTAGATCAGTTTGTTGTGGTGTTTATTGACGATATCTTGGTGTATTCGAAATCTGAAGAAGAGCATGCTGAGCATTTGAGAGTGGTTTTAGGAGTTCTACGAGAAAAGAAGTTATTTGCTAAATTGTCCAAGTGTGAATTTTTGTTAGAAGAGGTTAGTTTTCTTGGTCATGTGATTTCAAGAGGTGGTGTTGCTGTT
Source organism: Lathyrus oleraceus (assembly GCF_024323335.1). Lineage (NCBI taxonomy): Eukaryota > Viridiplantae > Streptophyta > Magnoliopsida > Fabales > Fabaceae > Lathyrus > Lathyrus oleraceus. The sequence goes on from NC_066580.1 coordinate 293,791,717, forward strand.
GATCCTTCTAAGATAGAAGCGGTATCTAAGTGGGAAGCTCTGAAGTCAGTTTCCGAGATAAGGAGTTTTCTTGGACTTGCAGGTTATTATAGGAAGTTCATTGAGGGATTTTCTAAGTTGGCGTTACCGTTGACGATGTTGACTAGAAAGGGGCAAGCTTTTGTTTGGGACTCAAAATGTGAAGAAGGTTTCCAAGAGTTAAAGAGAAGGTTGACTACTGCTCCTATTTTGATATTACCGAGTTCGTCGGAACCATTTGAGGTTTACTTTGATGCTTCATTGTTGGGTTTGGGTGGTGTTTTGATGCAGAATAAGCAGGTTATAGCTTATGCTTCGAGACAACTGAGGGTTCATGAGAGGAACTATCCGACGCACGATTTAGAGTTGGCAGCTGTGGTGTTTGTTCTGAAGTTATGGAGGCATTACTTGTACGGGTCAAGATTTGAGGTTTTCAGTGACCATAAAAGTTTAAAGTATTTGTTTGATCAGAAAGAGCTGAATATGAGACAGAGGAGATGGTTAGAATTTCTGAAGGATTATGACTTTGGTTTGAATTACCATCCGGGTAAAGCAAACGTAGTAGCTGACGCATTGAGTCGGAAATCATTGCATATGTCTATGTTAATGGTTAAGGAATTGGATTTAATTGAGCAGTTTAGAGACTTGAGTTTGGTATGTGAGAGTACTCACAATAGTGTTAAATTGGGAATGTTGAAGTTAACAAGTGGTATTCTGGATGAGATTAGAGAGGGTCAGAAATCCGATGTGCTTTTGGTTGATAAGTTGACTTTAGTAAATCAAGGTCAAGGTGGTGAATTCAGAGTTGATGAGAATGGTGTTTTGAAATTTGGTAATCGGGTGTGTATTCCGGATGTTACCGAACTTAAGAAGAGTATTCTTGAAGAAGGACATCGTAGTGGTCTGAGTATTCATCCTGGAGCTACGAAGATGTATCATGATTTGAAAAAGTTATTTTGGTGGCCGGGAATGAAAAGAGAAATTGCGAGTTTTGTTTATTCTTGTTTGACTTGTCAGAAGTCAAAGATTGAGCATCAGAAGCCGTCTGGGCTAATGCAACCGTTGGCCATTCCAGAGTGGAAGTGGGATAGTATCAGTATGGATTTTGTTTCTGGTTTACCGAGGACGATTAAGAATTTTGAAGCTATTTGGGTGATTGTTGACAGATTGACAAAGTCGGCTCATTTCATTCCGATCAGAATGGATTATCCGTTAGAGAGATTAGCCGAGTTGTATATTGAGAAAATTGTAAGTTTGCATGGTATTCCGTCGAGTATTGTTTCGGACAGAGATCCTAGATTTACATCGAAATTCTGGGAAGGTTTGTAGAAGGCTTTGGGAACTAAGCTGAGATTGAGTTCTGCATATCATCCGCAGACTGATGGTCAGACTGAGAGGACGATTCAGTCATTGGAGGATCTTTTGAGGGCTTGTGTTTTGGAAAAAGGAGGTGCTTGGGATTGTTATTTACCTTTGATTGAGTTTACCTACAACAATAGTTTTCATTCGAGCATTGGTATGGCACCGTTTGAAGCTTTGTATGGTAGGAGATGTCGGACACCGTTATGTTGGTATGAGTCCGGTGAGAGTGCTGTGGTTGGACCGGAGATTGTTCAACAAACTACGGAAAAGATTAAGATGATTCAGGAAAAGATGAGAATTGCTCAGAGTCGTCAGAAGAGTTATCACGACAAGAGGAGGAAGTCACTTGAGTTTCAAGAGGGAGATCATGTGTTTCTTCGTGTTACTCCGATAACTGGGGTTGGTCGAGCTTTGAAGTCGAAGAAGTTGACAGCTCGATTTATTGGTCCTTATCAGATTTTGGAGAGGATAGGGGAGGTAGCCTATCGTATCGCTTTACCGCCGTCACTTGCGAATTTGCATGAGGTTTTTCATGTGTCTCAGTTGAGGAGGTACATTCATGATCCGTCGCATGTAGTCCAAGTAGATGATGTACAGGTGAGAGATAACCTGACTGTTGAAACATCACCTATGAGGATCGAGGATCGAGAGTTGAAGCAGTTGCGGGGTAAAGAGATTGCTTTGGTGAAGGTAGCTTGGGGAGGACCAGCAGGTGGCAATGTGACTTGGGAACTTGAGAGTCAGATGAAGGAGTCCTATCCAGAGTTATTCGCTTGAGGTATGTTTTCGAGGACGAAAACTCTTTTAGTGGGGGAGAGTTGTAACACCCCGATAAAAATAAGATAATTATTAATTTAAGTTAATATTATATTTATTAATTTAATTAAATAATTGGAATTTTGGAATATTATTATTATTATTATTATTGGAATAATAATTATTGGAAAATATATATAAGTTGGGAATAAGGAAAAAGAGTTCCATTTTGGTAAAAAGAGTTTTCACGTGAAAGCAGAGAAGCGGCTGAAAAGAGGAAAAGGGCAAAGAGACAGAGCAAGAGGAAGAAGGTTGGAGAAGAGAAGAGCTTGAAGCTAAAGGCTTGCCGGATTAATTCAGGTAAGGGGGGTTTATCGTCGTTTAATGGGTATTATAGATTAACATGTAATGGGTAGTGATAAACCGTTGAATTGACCCTAATTGGGATGTTGAATGCTGAAAAATTGTGTTGGATAATGTTGTGAAAAAACTGTAATTGAATCTGTAATTGGATGGGTAGTGATTTCCCGAACGTATAGCTTTTTACGGAATTGGAATCGGAGGTCCGGAAGTCCTCCAACGGCGGAAAATACGGAGAATTCTGCATTCTGCTTCGTGTTAGCGCAGGAACAACTTTCTGTCTTGCGTTAACCGGTTAACCCAGGGTGTTAACCGGTTAACACTGTTAGGAATTGTGAGGTATTGCTGTTTTGCTTGCGTTAACCGGTTAACCCAGGGCGTTAACCGGTTAACACTGTTGTGAGTTGTGAAAATATTGCTGTTCTGTTTGCGTTAACCGGTTAACCCAGGGCGTTAACCGGTTAACACTGTTGAGTTTTGCCAGAAAGCGTGTTCTGTCTGCGTTAACCGGTTAACCCAGGGTGTTAACCGGTTAACACTGTTGGAAATTGGAAAAATTAATATTTGAATAATGTGTGCATAATTGGTGTTTGGCCTATATTGGCGTATGATGTAATAGGGATTAATTCCCGCTGTTTTGAGCAGTATATGTATTAGTAGAGTGTGCTAATACTGTGATTAATTATTTGACATGATATGATGTTTTGATACATGTGTTGATGATGTATGATGGTATGCATAATGCTGTGAATGTATATGTTATGTATGCAATTGTGAATGGACTGTTTATGGCTTAGAGTGTGAGCATATGTCCATTGTGGATTATTGTTGATGATTTTGCATTGCTAGGTGAATTAGCATGCATATTGTGGCCTTTATGGTGGTAGCTAATTCCCATGGTGAGGAATTAGTGAGTTAGTCATTATGGACTGTTGTTGATGTTTGCATGCTAGGTGAATTAGCGTGCATAGCATAGCCCTTGGGGTGGTAGCTAATTCCCATGGTGAGGAATTAGTGAGTGAGTCACTAGGTCTCAAATGAGTGGGACTAGTGAGCTTGGTAGCCGTATCTGGATTTGATCGGTGAGGTTGAACTATATGTTCACGAATAGTCGGTACCGCATGCATGGAGTCTCATTGCATAATGTATGTATTGTGTATAATATGAATGGATGTGTTCCAATATTATACGTGTGTTTTGATGTTTATGTTGAGCATGATTATGATGTTTGAGTGGATGTTGCCGTTACCGAATGTGTGATATGATTAGGGTGATTAATGTGTTATTTACTTAGCATTACATGATATTTTATAATGCTTATTATATCGATTGAGGAACTCACCCTTACAACTATTTTTCAGGTAACGAGCAGTGATTGAGTAGAAGCTAGAGCTTGGAGTCTAGTGTAGTTTCTTAGTGGGTCATGCTCTGATAGATGTAACATCGGGACGGGATGTTTTACCTTGTTGAATAATTTTACATGTAATGTGTTACATGTTTTGCATGAATGATTTGATTTCTATCCGCTGCGTATTGTGCAAATGCTTTATGTTTGAATTAATAAAAGAGCATGACAGTTATTTTGATGATTGGTGTGAAGTGATTGTGTGACACCCTTAATTGCACCTTTACTCTGATGTATATATTTGCTGTTTTAATTAAATATTTGGGGTATTTTAGAAGGGTGTTACACCGCACGTCTAATGTCAAAGCAAATTTGCTGCCTGCTCATGGCAATGCTTTTGTAAACATGGTAGATGGTTGTCTTGAGAATTATAGAGTTTTCGATGTTCGTCATATTCGCCAATATTTGGTAGAAATTCATAGAACTCTGTGCTTAATCAGTGATTGTGAACATGACCATGATGGTTGTCTTATCTACAACATCAACCCTCGAGGATGTGTGATTTTCAAGAGGGATATTCAGAAATTGGTAGATGAAGGTTGTAGCGGTAAATTCATGACCATTAAGCTATGGATAAACTTAATGTCAATAAAACCAGAGTCGCCACCGTGCTTTTATTGTTTCCAAGGGAAAAGAGAAAAGTACGAACAAAACCCAAAGATAAGAAGTTTTCAAATCAAAACTAACAAAATGCCATTGATTACAGGTAAGGGGGTTAGTTACACAGAGGGAAGGTGTTAGCACCCAAAGTGTCCTAGGTACTCATAGGGAGTCTTTTTTTGTGTGCATATGTGTTTTTGTATAAAATGATGTTTGCAATAAATAGAGCGTGGGGATGAGAAAAGAATTCATTAATTATATTTTTTGTGTTTGACAAGACCTTCGGACTTGTGCCTACGCACCAACATATAAATGAGGGATCAAAACCTCGTAGCTCGTGGTATCAATTTCAAAGTGAATGAGTTGCTTTTAACAAAATTTTAAGTTTGAAAGAGGCACAAAGGGGCCTAAAGGGCTTGAATGAGTGTTAGTTCTTTTTGGATTTTGAAATTTTAAGTCAATATCGTTAAGTTCATTTACAAGTTTGATTAAGAAAAGAGTTGAAAAATGCAATGGCGAAAGGCCAAAGTTTCTAATTTGCAATCAAGTCTAAGTTTTGAAATCACAAACAAAGAAGATTTTTTAAAAGGACGGAGAGATTTGAAATTTAAGAAGTGGGGAGGAGATGAAGAGACTAATCCTAAGCAAAAATTAAAAGTTAAGAGTTGAAAAGATTTGACCAATGGGAAGCAATCCAATAGACAATAATGTCATATAGAAACCCAAATTTCCCTTGGACTTTAGAATCAAGCAATATCAATACACAAATAGCAAGATGAAGAGCAAGACATCAAATAAAGATAGCCACATCCAAGATTAGAAACTCCATGGTCTTCTTCATAATCTCATATGTATCAGATGATCTACTCTTTAAATGGCTTAGAATAACTCACTAGACACAGGTTCAAAGTAATAGCTTCATTAAAATCATGTTGCAGATGAACTCAAATGGATCTCAATACTTGCATCAGATGAATATTCACTTCTCAAGCACTAGGTTTCATGAAAGTTGGCATTGGCCAAGTCCTTTTGCATAGGGAATGTTGCCTAATTCTAAGCCCAATGTCTCAGATCAAATCCAACAGTCCACACAAATGTCTTTTAGGGTTTTAGTTGTTATTATGTACATTAAGGTCAAAGGACCACAAACACAAACAAGTATATACAATCACAAGATATGGCTCAAATGAGCAAAGTGAAAATGGCATTAAAATAAATAAATTAAATGGTATGAAAAATGGCAAATGATAAAGACTTGAATTTAATGTGCATAAAGTAAATGGCTTGAAATTAAAAGTTAGTCAAATGTTAGTTGATTAGAAGTTAGTATTGCTTTTGCTTTTCAATTGTTTAAGCCATTCTTTTGAGAACACTCAATCCTCTATTCACAAGCATGGATCCTTGAACCAAGACATCTTCCAAAGGAAGGAAAAAAGGCCAAGTTTCCATACAATACCATGGAATAGAGGAGACTTACAATCTCACTTACTAGAATGTTATGCCTTTTTGTGTCAAAACTTAGCGTTATGTTAAGCAATCGTAATTGGACTTATGTAGAAGTCATAACTATTTGAGGCTAGGCAATAGAAATTTTAGTGTTAATGCATTTTAAAGATATCGTATTATGAACCATACTCCTAAAACATACCACACTTAAAAGAAAATGCAAAAGGGGTGGATCTAATCTCATCCATACTTATGTTGATTTTGCAAACAACTAGCCTTAGGATATAGAGATATCATAGGTCCATGAAATGAATGAGAAGAGAATGAGATTGAGATGAAGAGGGAAGGGAAATGGAATCAACACAAATTGGTCAAAGGAGGACTTTTATCAAATTAAAATCATTCATTCATTTTGGGAGATGAAATGTAGATTTCATCAATCCCCTAAATCCAATCATTTTAACTCAACAAAGTCAAATCAACCTTGACCAAGACCCAACAACACAAGTCAAACCAACAAGTCAATACAAATAGCTCCACACACTTTATTTTGCAATTAAACAATAAAAATCAATTAAAAAATGCATTAAATTAAATAATGGTTGGTCAAAATCCTAAAACCTCATCAAAACACCAAATAAATGGCCATGAGATTTATCATAGGTCAAACAAGGTCAAAGGACCTTGGAGAAAAAATTTCAACATTTTTTGGAAACTTAAAAGTATTTTTAAATAATTAAAAATAAGCACAAAAACAATTAAATAATGATCCAAAAAATAATTTTAATTTAGAAAATGAAAGAGGATTATTTTTTTTTTGATGAAAGTCTCATATTTTTTGGATAAATATTAAAATTAATATGAATTAATGAAAATAAATCAAACAAAATGAAAATCGGAAAATGCTAAAAAACGTGGACCACTTGATCTCCCTCATTAATTGAGGTGGCAGATTAAGTGAATCTCAGCGCGCGTTCCACAATAGACCTAAGTCAATGCGCTGCAGGGATGGTAATTAAAACCAAAGCGTGAGATTAAAACAAAATGAGAGGATCCTATGGTCTGAGACATGCCAACACACCACCAGAGCTACAACTTTGGTCTTCTTCTCCGGTGTACCTCACGGGACTGGTCCACCTTCAACCATCACCAAAATAAAAAATGAGGACATGAATTTAAAGTAAAAATGCTCAGGAGTTCGAATCTGTCCTCAATTTCATCTAACTCCAAGTATATTGAAAGATACATGGAGTTGAATTTTGAGGTTCATGATCTGAGTTGCTTCGATTTAACCTCAAAGTAACTCAATCTTGTTGCCTACATAGGTAGGACTTCAGGCAACCAAAAATCCAGAAGAATTATGGAGAATTGAGTGAGAATCGAAGAAATGAAAAAAATGAGAAAATCACCTCCACTGCAGGTTCAGATGGCCACGATCTTGCTTCCAACTTCACTTAGCCTTGCTCCGGATGCTTGATAGAGTAGAATTGAATCAAAAAGGAAGTAGAGCTCTTGGATATTTGAATCTCAAAACAATGGAGATTCAAACTCGATTTCAATGGAAATCCTCGAGGTTATCCTTTGAATGAGAGGGTTTAGGGCTGGGGATTCAAAGCTGGCGTGCAAGTGTCCTTAATTCTGATCATGGAGGGTTCTATTTATAGCCAAAGCACTTGATATTTGCACACTTGTTTCAAAACTCCAAAACTAGCAATTGCCTTTGCATGGATGCACGAGCATGTGATAGGCCCATGTAATCATTCAATCATGTCCAAAATCATGTACAAACATTGTTGAAGTCATGTTAGCAAGCCATGCATTTGTGTATGGAAGATGCAAGTTCAATTATGCCAAATGGTCATCCAACTTTAAGCCATGCGCAAGCCACTCATACTTTGTCCAAATGGGATGAAATTGTACTTTTTAGAAAGGTTAGATCAAGAGGAACAACTTTCATGTTGAACACCTTTTCATTTGAAGCTTGTATAATGATAAATTTTGAGGTGGAAGTTTAAAAAATCAAACATATCAAAAAAAAAATCTAAGTGTCAAGCCATATGTTCACTTTTTCCACCTTGAGTAACTTTTTCTATGGGCTTCAAATGAGAAACGTTCCTTAATAAAAGTTGTATCTCTCTCAAAGTAATTCAAATTTGTCAAAAATTTGACCTAATTTGGATTTAGCATTAAGGAGTTATGCATTTTAGAAGTTGAGGAAAATCATTTGTTCAATGGCATTGGTCCAAAATTACCTATAATCTCTCCTCATACCACATGCATTTAAAAGTTGAATTTGCTCTTCCTACAAACATCAAAGTTTAAGTATACATCATGAATTTGATCATTCAACTTGAATGGCTTTCAGATCATAAAAAATGACCAAGTTATGGTCTTGGGAAGTTGACTTTCAAATTAGGGTTTAGACAAAATGACCTATAATCTTTCCCCATAAAAAATGACTTTCCAAGAAAAACTAGATCTAGACCTCAACATGAAAGTTGTTTGAAATGTCATTTAGAGTAACTTTCATCTTGGAATCATTTTCATATGATAAACATTGTAGGAGGTAGGGTCTAGGGAGCCCTAGTTTTGATTAGTTGAATTCCTTTGGTCAACCACCATGAACCAACTTGATAGCTTGCTATTATCTTGACTTTTGGGGCTCATGGAGGATCATATATGCATAATATGATGAATTATGAAGTATACCTTGAAATATTTGATCAATGGTTGAAGAAGCTTGTTGAAGAAGTTACACAAGATACCCAGATGAATTAGGGTTTCCAAGGCAAACCAATTCCAAACTCTTGATGATTTATTGATCAAAATAACATGTGAAGATCATGGGGATCCATATATGATGATTAGATCCATAGTATACCAATTCTTGATTGAGCTCCTTACAATGAGAGTCTTAAACCCTTGATGTGAGCTTGATAGATCAAAGGTGAGCATGTGCATTACCTACAAAAAAAGTCAAACTATACAATGACATATTTTTGGTATTTTGGTTAGTAAATGATAAAATACAAAGTATGATATAATCAAATGGTGCTTGGTGATCTCTCCCAATGCAAACCCAATGAATAAGGTGTAAGGAGGATGCCAAGGTATGATCCCAATGCTAATGCATATGATGAGAATAACATGAGGGATCTTAGGGTCAAAATTGGGGTCTTACAAAGGTGTAATTCAGAGCCAGTAGTCCCGACATATGGGAAATAAGGTGAATGTTATCGTACCAGTATTCAAAACCCCCGAGCGGGTAGTTATTCAGTTTGACAGCAACAAGAATGTTAATAGATCGATATTGTCGTTGGTAATACGGTTAGCGGACCCTTTCCCATATTCATCCGATAAAGTTGTACCTTATAAATACCATTCCACCATGATTGATAAGGGGCAAGAGGTTCCTCTTCCCACCACGAATTCAGTGGTAAGCATTGCAGATGTCGTTAAGGTGACCCGTAGCGGTCGTGTATTTGGCACAGTATCTCCAAAAGTTGCGGAAGATGTTGTGATGGGCAAGAAGGCAAATATTCTTGCAATTTATCCTATTAACGCTCCAACTTGTCAGTCTGGTGAATCCAGCAGGTTGAAGGTTAATCATGATGATGATGAGATTCTGCATTTAATCAAGAAGAGTGAGCTCAACGTTGTGGAGCAGCTGCTCTAAACGCCATCAAAGATTTCTATGTTATCATTATTGATGAACTCCAAAGCACATAGGGAAGCTTTGTAGAAAATATTGAAGCAAGCCTACGTAGAACATGATGTTACTATGGATCAGTTTGATGATATTGTCGCCAATATTACTTCATGCAATAACCTGAGCTTCTCTGATGAAGAGCTTTCTGAGGAAGGCAGAAATCACAACTTGGCGCTCCACATTTCAATGAATTGCAAAAAGGACGATTTGTCCAATGTATTGGTGGATATTGGTTCATCCATGAATGTGTTACCTAAGTCAATTTTGACTAGACGATCTTATCAAGGCGTCCCTATGAGGTATAGTGGCGTGGTGGTAAAAGCGTTTGACGGTTCCCAAAAACTGTCATTGGAGAGGCATACCTTCCAGTTAAGATTGGTCTGAGTGACTTTCAAATTACTTTTCCAGTAATGGACATTAACCTGGTCTACATCTGTTTGTTGGGAAGTCCATGGATCCACAAGGCTGGTGCTGTAACGTCTACTTTGCATCAGAAGCTGAAATATGTTAAGAACGACAAGCTCATTGTTTTTGGTGGAGAGAAAGCGCTTTTGGTGAGCCATCTATCATCCTTCACCTATGTAGAAGCCGAAGAAGAGGTTGGAACTCCGTTCCAAGATTTACTTATTGCTGATGAAATGTAGAAGACTGGGTCATCCATGTCTTCTCTAAAAGATGCACACGAGATTGTTCAGGATGGTAGCACCAATAATTGGGGTCGTCTTGTAGAGGTTATTGAGAACAAGAAAAGAGAGGGTCTAGGATTTCGACAAGAGCCGTTAAACAGTAGTGTCAAGGCTATGAAACAAGTTTTCCACAATGGAGAATTCACTCATGGAGATGAACAACACTTAGTTGCAGTTATTGAAGATGACGATCAAAACAAAGCTTGTGCCATCTTTATGACACACGGACAAACTTGCAACAATTGGGTTGTTGTTGATGTACCTGTTGTTATGCACCATTCAAAGTAATTTGTTTTATTATAAAAAGAAAACTCCTTCTCATATGCCTAAGGGAGAAGTGAAACATTGTTGGGCATTTTCATTATTATCATCAATAAAAATACAATTTTATTCATCCACGTCTATGATGTTTGCTTTTACTTTTTGCTTTTTCTGAAAATGGTAATCACAAAAAAACATAAATAAATAATAATTATCCCATATCTGCATAATATTTGTTCGCACTTTATTTCTCTAAAAATCAAAATATCAAATTACTATGCAGGTTGGTTCTCAAACCCATTGAATGTAATGATCCTACTCTCTCTCGAAACTTTGATTTCCCTGTGTTTGAAGCCGAGGAAGAGAATGATGATGAATATGTGTCTGATGAGTTGTCCCATTTTCTTAAGCACGAGGAAAGAACCATTCAACCATTTGAAGAGCAGATCAAATTAGTCAACTTAGGTTCCAAGGATGATGTAAAGGAAGTCAAGATTGGGTCGTAGCTTTGTCCAGAGGTTAAGAAGGGGTTGGTTGATCTTCTCTGAGAATACTCTGATGTGTTTGCTTGGGCCTATCAAGATATGCCAGGTCTTGATGCCGATATCGTGGAGCATAGATTTCCTTTGAAGCCAGAATACCCGTCGATCAAGCATAAGTTGAAAAGAACTCATCCTGATATGGTAGTGAAGATTAAGAAGGAAGTGCATAAGCAAATTGATGTTGGTTTCCTTGTTGCCTCCGAGTATCCGCAATGGGTGGCCAATATTGTACATATTCCTAAGAAGGACAGAAAAGTTCGTATGTGTGTTGATTACAGAGATTTGAATAAAGCTAGTCCGAAAGATGATTTTCCTCTGCCACACATCGATATGTTGGTAGACAATATAGCTAAATTCAAAGTCTTTTCTTTTATGGACGGATTTTCCAGTTATAATCAAATTAAGATGTCACTTGAATATATGGATAAGAACATATTCATTACACCTTGGGGAACATTCTATTATCGAGTGGTACCTTTCGGTTTAAAGAATACTGGTGCAACGTACTAGAGAGTCATGACCACTCTTTTCCATGATATGATGCATAAAGAGATTGAGGTCTATGTTTATAATATGATTTCTAAATCAAGGAATGAAGAAGAGCATGTTGAGCATTTATTAAAGCTATTCCGGCGTTTGAGGAAGTATAAACTCCGCTTGAATCCCAATTTGGTGTTCGCTTTGGTAAGTTAATGGGCTTTATTGTCAATGAAAAGGGTACAAAAGTTGATTCTGCCAAGGTCAAAGCAATACAATAGATGTATGTGCCCAAAACTGAGAAGCAAATCATAGGTTTTCTCGGCCGCTTGAAATATATCTCAAGATTTATATCGCATACGGCTGCGACATGTGCACCTACATTCAAGCTCCTTCAGAAAGATCAGTTTTGTGATTGGACCGAGGATTGCCAAAAAGCTTTTGACAATATCAAAGAGTATCTGCTTAAGCCTCTGATTCTGTCTTTGCCTGTTAAAGGAAGACCGCTGATTATGTATTTGACTGTGCTTGAAGAAAGTATGTGATGTGTTCTTGGTCAGTAAGATGAATTTGGTAAGAAAGAATATGCAATTTACTACCTCAGTAAGAAGTTCACCAATTGTGAGTCTCGGTATTCTATGTTTGAAAAGACATGTTGTGATTTGGCCTGGTGTTAGCTGACCAATTTCGACCAAAGAGGGAAATCAGTTTGACTAAGGAATCTGTCGATGCAACATCGACATGAAGGTGAACACTTTCATGGGTCAACATTGGTAGGTTTAGTCGAAGTCAAAATGCTTGAATGGTGAAGGCAGTCGTGGGCAACCAAAGAACGTGGGTAGTTATTTACCAACATGGGGGAAGTGGACCGACATGTGGCATTACGAGATGGTTTTGTAACCCCCATAAGGTTACTTTTCATTAGTATTTAAACCAGTGTTAGGGGAGATTCTAAAGGTGGCATTTTGAACATTTGCAATAGGAGTAAAACTTGAAGTACCAAAGTGTTTACGATAAAAGAGTCAATCTCCTTACAAAAAATGCATTTTGCCTTCATTTTACATTCATAAGTCATTTAATCTTACCAAATTTACCTTTGATTTCTTGCTTTACTATTTATACATTCTGTTTTGTAATTCTTTTCCCATACCCCTAACTTATCAAAAGTTACATTTACACTTTTTTAAACCTTTCAAAACATTATTTACCAAAACACCATACGCTCAAACACTAAGTTCAGGACGTTGTAGCCGGTCCTGCAAGTAACCCTCTTATAGGATGGCTAGAGATTGTTGACGAAACAAAAAATTGGTACACCCGGTGGGACCTCGACAGTGTTAGGTGTGTGTGATTGTGCAGTGGAAAAATGACGTCTCCTAGACCCCATGAAGAAACGTCTTCGGTGGGAGACACAACGACGCCCCAGGTTGCCGATATCGGCTCTAGCACGGTGTTGGCAGTTTCAACAGCATTTATAAGGCCAATATTGACGTCATGTCAGCCACAAATGCCGACACCAACAACCATGGGAACTATTGGGCAACATATGCCCTGTTTCACGATCCCCATGCACCGAAAGCTGGGAATGCGCACTGGGTTTATGGCAAGTATGCATAACCTCAGTTCTACTTACAGCGACACCTCATCATCACCATTCCCCCATTACCAGGGGTTTGGACCTTTGGCAATCCCATTTGGTCGACCTGTAACACCCCAATTTTGACCCTAAGATCCCTCATGCATTTCATCATAAGCATTAACATTGGGATCATACTTTGGCATCTTCCTTACCCCTTTTCATTGGGCTTGTTTTGGGAGAGATCACCAAGCAATTTATGATTATATCATACTTGTATTTTATCATTTCACTAACCAAAATGCCAAAAATATGTTTTTGTATTTGCCTAACTCTTTTGTAGGAAGGGCATGATTTCCTTGATTCATTGATCATATCTAGGGTTTAAGACCCTCACGAACAAAGAGCACAACCAAGAATTGATTCAAGAATTGTTTTAAACATCATATATGAGTCCCAATGATCTCTACATGTTATATTGATCAAGTTTGCTTCAAGAGTTTGAGGGTGATTTGCCTTGGAAACCCTAGTTGGACTGGGTATCTTGAGTAACTTCTTCAACAAGCTATCTCACCAATTGATCAAATTTCTCAAAGGGCACATCAAAATTCATCATCTTATACATATATGATCTACCATGAGTCAAGAAAGTCAAGAGAATTGGAAATTAGCAAGTTGGTTGATGGTGGTTGGCCAGATGGATTCATCTGATCAAAACTGGGTCTCCCTAGACCCTATCTCCTACAATGTTTACCATATGAAAATGACCCCAAGAGAAACATTACTCTAAATGACATTATAAACAACTTTAATGTTTACACCTAGAGCTATTTTTTCTTGGAAAATCATTTTCTATGTTGAAATATTATAGGTCATTTTGTCTAAACCCTAATTTGAAAGTCAACTTACCAAGGCCATAACTTGCTCAATTTTTATGAGATGAAAGATTTCCAAGTTTCACAATCACATTCAATGTGTCTAATTCAACTTTGATGTTTGGAGTGGGAGCTAATTCAACTTCTTTAAACATGTGATATGAGGCTACATTATAGGTCACTTTTGACCTATACCATTGATCAAGTGATTTTTTCAAACTTCAAAAATGCATAACTTTATCATTTCAAATCCAAATGACATGAAATTGGTGACTATTTTGAAGGTATTTGAGAGACCTACAACTTTAATGAATACACGTTTCTCATTTGAAGCTCCTATTAAAAGTTAAGCAAGGTGGAATATTGAGACATATGGCTTGACACTTAGAAAATTTTTGATTTGTCAAATATGTCCAAACTTCCACCTCAAATTTCTCCAAGTTCCAAGCTCCAAATGAAAAAGTGTTCAACATCAAACTTGTTCCTCTTGATCTCACCTTTCCAAAGATCTCAAATTAATTCATTTTGGATGAGAAATGCATAGGCTGCGAATGGCTTAAACAGGCTGATGTCATTTGGCTTGGATCAATCTTCAAACAAAAATGTTCAATTGCCTTGCATTCCAAGTTTGCTTCAACATATCTGAACTTCAAATTTGGACATTCAACCATAATTTCATGGGCCTATGCGCGCCCATGCACCATGCTACCATCATTTGCCAAATTTGGAAGGTTGAAAAGAGTGTGCAAATATCACATGGATTTGGCTATATATACAACTGCATTTGGTCAAAAATCACACACACATGTCGCCAGCTTTGAATCCCCATTGAAAACCCTTCACTCTAAGAGGATAACCCTGATAAATTCATTTGAATTTGAGCTTGAATCTCCAATATTTTGGAATTCAATTCTCCAGGAGTCCATTTCTTCTAAGCCTTTCCATTCCTCTCCTGCAAGCAATTGAAGTGAAACCAAGCACAATTCAGATCAAGATCTAGCAAGTTCAGACCTCCATTGAAGGTAATTTGCAGAAATTTTAAACTCTTCGATTCTCTCAATTTATTGCTCAATTCCATTGATTCTTGAGTTGACTGAAGTCCTATCAATGTAGGCAAGAAGATTGAGTTGCTTTGAGGCCAAATCGAAGCAACTCAGATCATGAACCTCATTTTTCAATTCCACATATCTCTTAATATATTTGGAATTGGAGGTCATATTCGTGCTCAGTGATGTTTTCTCTTTAAAATCATGTCCCTGTTTTGCATTTTGGTGATGGTTCATGTTGACCAGTCCGGTGAAGCTCACCGGAGAAGACAACCGAAGCTCTGGCTCCGGTGATGATGTGTCTTGATTTTGAGCCACTTGATCCAAGTCCCACGTTCTAATCTTAACCATTCCTTGTGATTACTCCTTTTGCCACACAGTTGACTCAGGTGTACATGGAACGCGTGTTTTGGATCATCAGATATGCCACCTCAATTAATGAGGGAGATCTGATGGTCCACGTATTTTTGGATTTTCTGAATTTCATTTTAATTCCATTTTTTTCAATAATTCATAATAAATTTAATATTGATCCAAAAAATATGGGACTTTCACCAAAAAAATTCAAATATTTTTCTCTTTCATATTCTGAATTAAAATTATTTTTTGGATCATTATTAATATTTTTCATGAATTAATTGATTTTTCATTTGTTTTTAATTGTTTAAAAATATTTTTTAAGTGTCCAAAAATTATGAAAAAAAATTCCAAGGTCCTTTGACCTTTGTTTGACCTATGATAAACCTCATGGCCATTTCTTGGGTGTTTTGATGAGATTTTAGGATTTGGACAAAACATATTTGAATTTAATGCATTATTTCATTATTTTTAATCGAATAAATGTCATTTTAATTGTGTTGACCATTTGTATTGACTTAATTGAGTTTCTTATTTGTTGTTGGGCCTTGGTCAAGGTTGATTTGACTTTGTCAAGTTAATATTATTGGACTTAGGGGATTGATGGAATATACATTCCATCTCCCAAAATGAATGAATAATATTAATTTGGTAAAAGTCCTCCTTTGACCAATTTGTGATCTCATTCATCCCTTTCCCTCTTCATCTAATTCCCCTTCATCATCCATTCATTTCCAATTGGCCAATGACATCTCAAAGTCCTAATGCTAGTTGATTGAAAGTTTAACATGAGTATGGATGAGATTAGGCCACATCTTTTGCATATTTTTTGTGTGTGGTATGTTTAATGAGCATAGTTCATAATATTATGTCTCCAACATGCATTAACACCAAAAGTCTATTGCCCGACCTCAAATAGTTGTGACTTCTACATAAGTCCAATTACGATTGCTTAACATAGCACTAAATTTGTGATACAAAAGGCATAAGCATTCTAGTTAGTGAGATTGTAAGTCTCCCCTCTTCCATGGTATTGTGTGGAAACTTGATCTTCTTTCCTTCCTTTCGAAGATGTTTTGGTTCGAGGATCCATGCTTGTGGCAAGTGGGTTGAGTGTTCTCCAAAGAATGTCTTGAAATCAAAAGCAAACAAAACTAACCACTAACTTACTAACTATTGACTTTTAATTTCAAGCTTTTACTTTTAATGCAATTTACTTTTAGCACTTTATTATCATTTGCTATTATACATATCATTCTAATTGTTTATGTTTATGTAATTTTCCCTTTGTCCATTTGGACCATATTGTGTGATATTATTTTGTTTGTGTATACTTTGTTTGTTTGTATGGTCTTTGACCATTAATGCACATAATAATAACAAAAACCCTAAAAGACTTTTGAGTGGACTGTTGGTGTGATATTACCCAATTGGACTTAGAACTTAGGCAACATTCCTTTGTTAATGGACTTGGCCAATGCCAAGTTGTTGAAGAACCAAGTGCTTGCAAAATTTGAAATTCATCTGATACTTTATTCAAGATCTCTCCAGTTCATCTGCAACATTGATTATTGTTAAGCTGTTATGTTGAACCCGTGACTTGTGGAATTCAACTGCTACATGGGCTATTTTGAAGAAGATCATGAAGTGGATGAGCTTGGATGAGGCCATCTTTATTTGATGCCTTTGCTATTCAAGATTGACATAATTGTGCATTTGTGTGTTGCTTGATTCTGAAAGTCCAAGGGAATTCTGGGTTTCTATTGACATTTTGTCTATTGGATTGCTCCCATTTGGTCAGATCTTTTCAACTTTAAACTTTTAAATTTTTGTACATAGGGTAGTCTCTTCGTCTTCTCCCCATTTCTTTAATTTCAAAATCTCTCCCTCCATTTTCAAAGCTTTCTTTGTGTGAACTACTTTTGTTCTAAACTTTGACCACTTTCACAAAAAGATAGAAACTTTGGCCTTATGCCATTGCATTTTCAAACTTCTTTTCTTAAATCAAACTTGTAAATGAACTTAACTATACTTGACTTAAATTTTCAAAAAGAAGCCAAAAAAGAACTAACTCATTCAAATCATTTTCAGGCATTTGTGCCTTTCAAACTTAAATTTTGTTAAAACCAACACACTCATTTTGAGATTTATAGCACAAACTACGAGGTTTTGATCCCTCATTTATATGTTGGTACGTAGGGACAAGACCGAAGGTGTTGTCAAACACCAAAATATAATTAATGAATTCTTTTTTCATCCCCCTATTCTATTTGTTTGTAAGCATCACTTTGTACAAAGTACATATGCACACAAAAAGGGCTCCCTAGGAGTACATAGGACACTTTGGATGCTAACACCTTCCTTTTGTGTAACCAACCCCCTTACCTGTGATCCTTGATTTTTTAGTAGTTTTTATTTGAAAACTTCTTACTTATTGGGTTTTGTTCGTACTTTTTCCCTTTTCCCTTGGAAATAATAAAAGCGCGGTGGCGACTCTTGTTAATTGATCTCTAGCTTGTCTATAGCTTGATGATCATGAATTTCCCGCTACAAAAATTAAGTGGCGATTCTGCTTGGGAATAGTCTCCAGTGGGTTTAGCCTACTTTTTGTGTGAATATATTTGTATATATGTGATGTTTGTATATATGTATGTGTGATATAATCTGCTTATTGTGCTTGGTGATCTCTGAGTGGTGAGATAAGTTCTAACCTGAACTTGAGTGCAATTAAGATACGAGGATGGTATAGTCATGTTCGACTTGTGTGGAGTAGTCCTTAACAAGTTGGCTTGAGATCCATCTGCTAAGTGGAGACTCATTTGGATTTGGAAATGTCACACAAGTATTTGTGGTTTGGCATTACTACTTCTAATTGGGTTTGAGAAGCTGAGGACCTTAGAACACCTAACCCATCTTGGATTATTTGGGACGTAGTGCGGAAACTGTTCAGGTGTAGACTTGATAACTGCGATACTACACTCAGACGAGTTTCTCTTGAGAATATTATGGGTCGATGAGTCAGTCATCTTAACTTGTAATATCCGATAGATGGAATTAAGACTCTGGGAACTTTTTAGAATATGATCTATAGGTTTTATCCTTAGTTCACTCCTTTGGGATGGTTCTTACCTAGACTCCATGCTCGTGACTTTCAACAAACCCTTGATTCTTGGTTGATCCAATCAAGTCTTGTCAATATCAATGGAACTTGGGTGTTGATAAGGTGTAAACCATAATCCACCAAAACGGATGATTGATCTTGACAATGATTTGATTCATCCCTTGACCTTTGTTTGCCTTGTGTGTGGTCCCTTATTTGTGATTGTTGCATTCATGCGTTCATGCGCATCACAACATTGATCACACGAAAATTTCAAGGAACTAAGGTATCATTTGCAAATGTTTTCAGACCATGGATTGTGGACGAAGGAACACTAAGAAGTACAGTTTCAGAAGTCCCGACATGAAAGAGTTAAGGATGCTAACATCTTTTGTATTAGATCCCTTAGACTTCAAACAACTTCATGGGAAACTTCTGTCCATTTTGTTTGCCGATGTAGTTGAAGGACTCTTGAGTGTATTGGTGTAATTCTATGATCCTCTCTACCATTGTTTCACTTTCCTAGATTTTCAGCTTGTGCCTACCTTGGAGGATGATTCTCATCTTTTGGGGATACCTGTTTCTAGTAGAGTGCCTTTTAGTGGATTGTAGGAGATTCCCCGGTCTAGTATTATTGCTGAAGCTCTTTGCTTGAAGAAGTCTAAGATAGAGGCTCATTGGGTGAAGAAAGGAGGGTTATTTGGGATACAATCTATTTTCCTCATCAAGGAAGCTACTACTTTTGCTCGAGCCGGTAGTGTGGATGCTTTTGAAGCTATCTTTTTGTTGCTCATCTATGGATTAGCTTTGTTCCCTAACATTGATGGTTTTGTTGATGTTAACGCCATTAGACTTTTCTTGATTGGGAATCCTGTGCCTACTTTGTTGGGTGATATGTATTTTTCTTTGCATCTAAGGAATTCTAAGGGTGGTGGAACTATTGTCTGTTGCATTCCTCTTCTGTACAAGTGGTTTATTTTGCACTTGCCTCAAACACCTGCTTTTGTGGAGAACAAACAATGTCTAAGGTGGTCTCAGAGACTTATGTCTCTCACAAATGATGATATAGTTTGGTATGATCCATCTTTAAGAGGTTTGGAGATTATTGATAGTTGTGGTGAATTCTCTAGTGTGCCTCTCATTGGTACATAAGGAGGAATTAACTACAACCCTGCTTTGGCTCGTCGTCAACTTGGGTTCCCCTTGAGAGACAAGCCTAATAACACTTTGTTAGAAGGTATTTTCTATCAAGAGGGTAAAGATCCCCAACATTTAAAGCAGAAGATTGTGCATGCTTGGCATAATGTGCATAGGAAAGGAAGATCCGAGCTTGGTCCGCACAATTGTGTAGCTTTGGAAGCTTACACTCTTTGGGTGAAGAAGAGAGCTATGGAGTTGAAGATGCCTTATCCTTGTGAAAGACCTATGTCCATGGTTGTGGTTGAGCCATTGACTCTCCCTAACCAAGATGTAGAGGAGTTGGAAGACGCGCTCATTAAGATGAAGCAAGAGAAGGATATGTGGGAAGAGCGTTTTCATGCTTTGAGCAAGAAGCATGAAGAGTTGCAGTTGGAGTCTAAGGACAAAGATGCACTGATTGAGCTACTTGAAGACCGAGTGACGAAGAGACAGAGAGAACCAAAGGTTTCATCTTCTAGCATGCCTCAGCCTTCCGTTGCTTGGAAGAAGATTGTTGACCAGTTTGTCCTCGAGAAGACTCAGATGAAGGCTTCTTTTGAGACCGAAATCCGTCGCATTCGAAGGAAGTACGCGCCTTCAGCCAAATCTTTTGACACTGTTGTTAGGGATCCTTAGGATGACTAATTTCCTTTTCTCTTGTATCTTTTATTTTGGTTTCTGAAATTGTACTCAGTGTAATCCTTCCAATTTATATAAATAAAAAGAAATATTTGGTCATATCAAAATTATTGCAATTGCCATTTCAATTATATATTTGCAAATGATATAGTAAGTTCCTTGGAAAATAAAAATAATCAAGCATTGCATTTCATGCATCATATGCATAAGCAGGTTTTTTCTAGGTGTCTGATTGGTGTTCTTCTGTGCTTTAGCCAAGCTGACTCACCGGTACAACACCAGAGCTAATCATTCAAGAATCATGGAACACCTTGAGCAAGAGAACAGAGAGCTGAAGGACGAGATCGCCCGGCTGACTGCCATGATGGAGTCAGTTCTTGCTGCCCAAAAGTCAAGCTTCTCCAACGCCTGCAACTCCTCCCGCGAGGACTGTCATTTCTGAAGTGGTTATCTCTACAGTGCCTGCTGCCTCCGCCCACTTCGCTCTGAACCTGCCTGCCGGATTCCCATGGGGAATGCCACCCAATTTTGTGCCAGAAGGTTTAGCTCCCACATTTGCTTCCATGCCGGCATCTAGCCCGGTCATGTCTGTGCCACCTCCAGTTGTGCACACTTTGCCTCGTGTAGAGGACACCATTTATCATTCTGACCCGTCTGAGGGCCCGAATGTCTATGAGAAGATGGATGAGATGAAAGACCAATTTCTTGAGCTACGCAAGGAATTGAAAACGCTGAGAGGCAAAGCTATTTGGGAAGAGTGTTGCCGAACTTTGCTTAGTGCCCAATGTGAAAATCCCAGTAAAATTCAAAGTGCCTGACTTTGAGAAGTATAAGGGAAATTCTTGTCCACTTAGTCATCTTGTGATGTATGCCCGCAAGATGTCAACCTAGACAGATAATGACCAACTGCTGATTCACTATTTCCAGGATAACCTGATAGGTGCTACGCTCCGTTGGTATAAGGGTTTAGATAGTGCAAGCATCCGCACTTTCAATGACCTAGGTGAGGCTTTTGTGAAACAATATAAGTACAACGTGGATATGGCGCCGGATAGGGACCAACTGAGGTCCATGTCTCAGAAAGATAAGGAGACATTCAAGGAGTATTCCCAACGTTGGAGGGAGTTGGCTGCCCAGATCACTCCTCCTTTGGAGGAGAAAGAGATGACAAAAATCTTTCTAAAAACCCTGAGTTCATTTTATTATGAACATATGATCTCCAGTTCCCCCAGTGATTTTACCGAAATGGTAAATATGGGGATGAGACTTGAAGAAGGGGTCGGTGAAGGACGGTTGTCAAAAGATGAGGCGTCGACAAGCAAGAAATATGGGAGTAGTTTCAGCAAGAGGAAAGATAGTGAAACAAACACAATTTCTAGTGGGAGGCAGAGGAGGCCTCAAATCAGAAGAAATCCACCACCCCGTCAACATCATTATCATCAAGTGTCTTCCGTTATTCCAGTATTTTCGAATCAGCAAACAACACAAATTCAACAACAACAACAACATCAGTATCAAAATCAACGTCAACAACAACAACCGCAACAACGAACAAACACCTACAACAACAACAATTCCAACAACAATCATCACCAACAACAGAATTTCGAGAGGAAGAAGGTCTCTTTTGACCCGATTCCTATGTCATATGCAGAACTGTACCCATCATTGGTCCTCAAAAATTTGATTCAACCGAGGAATCCACCGCAGATCCCAGAACCACTTCCTTGGTGGTATAAACCCGAACTTCGCTGTGCTTTTCACCAGGGTGCACCTGGGCACGATATTGAAAACTATTATCTGCTTAAGTATGAGGTGCAAAAGCTTATAAAGAGTGGCATGGTGTCTTTTGAAGACCGCGCGCCTAATGTGAAAGCTAATCCTTTGCCTGCTCATGGGAATTCATTAGTGAACATGGTGGACGGCTGTCCAGGTGAATTCAAGGTTTTTGATGTCCGGTTTATCCTAAGATCTTTTGAATTCAAGGTGTTATAGTGAAGAGGGACATCCATCGTCTGATGGATGAAGGCATGATTCAGATTTTCAATCCCGTCATATAGATGACGATGTTAATGTCATAGTGCCCATTTTCAAACAACCAGAGCGATTGGTGATTCAGTACGATAGTAGTAGTAACCAGAACGTCAGCAATAGATCAGTTTTGCCGTTGGTAATACGGTAAGCGGGCCCAATCCCGTATGCATCTGATAAGGTTGTACCATATCAATACAATGCTACGATGATGGAGAATGGTCAAGAGGTCCCGTTACCTATGACCAGTTCAGTGGTGGGCATTGCAGATGTTACGAAAGTGACCCGCAGTGGTCGAGTTTTTGGACCGGTGTTCCCGGAGAATAAAGAAGAGTTGAGTATTGGTAAGAATGCGGAGGTGCCTATTGTGGCTCCAGTGGGTTGTTCAAGAGATAAGTCTGGTGAGTCCAGCAATTTGAAAGCCAATGGTGATGATGATGAGGTACTCCGACTGATTAAGAGGAGAGAATTCAACGTGGTTGAGCAGTTGCTCCAAACTCCCTCAAAGATGTTTCCGTGTTGTCTCTGCTTTTGAATTCTGAAGCGCACAGAGAAGCACTCCAGAGAGTTCTTGAACAAGCATACATGGAGCAAGATGTTACTGTGGATTAGTTTGATCACATTATGGCTAACATCACTTCATGCAATAATTTGAGCTTTT
The DNA here is from genome assembly GCF_024323335.1 of Lathyrus oleraceus. NCBI lineage: Eukaryota > Viridiplantae > Streptophyta > Magnoliopsida > Fabales > Fabaceae > Lathyrus > Lathyrus oleraceus. Next base: position 293,814,803 of record NC_066580.1, read on the forward strand.
GCGATGAAGAACTCCCTGAGGAGGGAAGAAATCACAATCTGGCTTTGCATATTTCAATCAATTGCAAAGAAGATTCTTTGTCAAACTTGCTAGTTGACACTGGGTCGTCACTCAATGTGCTTCCGAAGTCAACATTGTCAAAGTTATCTTACCAAGGAGCTCCCATGAGGTATAGTGGAGTAATTGTTAAAGCCTTCGATGGCTCGCGCAAAACAGTTATTTGAGAAGTGGACTTTCTAGTCAAGATAGGTCAGAGTGATTTTCAGATTACTTTCCAGGTAATGGATATTCACCCGGCCTACAACTATTTATTGGGAAGGCCATGGATTCATGAAGCAGGGGCTGTTACTTCCACTCTGCACCAGAAGCTCAAATTTGTCAAGAATGGCAAGTTGGTGATTGTGGGAGGTGAGAAAGTGTTGTTGATCACCCATCTGTCATATTTCTCCTATGTGGAAGTTGAGGATGAGGTTGGAACTCCGTTCCAAGCCTTATCTATTGCTGCTGAGAAGAGAGTTGGGGCACCTATGTCCTCTCTGAAAGATGCGCAGAAGCTTGTTGAAGAAGGTCCTGTTGATCAGTGGGGGCGCGTGGTAGAGGTCGCTGACAACAAGGGAAGAACTGGTTTGGGGTTCTAGAAGGGCTCGTCAGCTGTTAGATCTGAAGAGATGCAACTCAGTTTCCGTAGCAGAGGGTTCATTCATGGGAATGAACAACATTTAGATGTTGTGCTAAAGGACAATGAAGAAGAAGACTGCACCAACTTTGTGACGCATGGAAAGACATGCAACAATCGGATTGCTGTTGATATTCTTGTTATTTTGCATTGATCTAATTAATTGCTTTATATTTTAAAAATCCTTCTCCTATGCCTAAGGGAGAAGTGAACATTGTTTGGGCATTTTAAATTGATCATCAATAAAATTAATTCTATTCATCCACATCTTTGATGTTTGTTTTACTTTTTTGCTTTATTCTGAAAATGGTAATCACAAAAAACATAAATAAATAATATAATTGTCCATCTGCATAATATTTGGTCACAAATTCACTTCTCTAAAATCAAAATATCAAATCATTATGCAGGTTGGTTCCTAACCCCATTGAATACAATGATCCTTCTCCTTCTCCAAATTTCGAATTCCCTGTGTTTGAAGTCGAGGAGGAAATTGATGTAGAGGTGAGTGAGAAATTGTCTCGTCTTCTTGAGCAAGATGAAAAGATTATTCAGCCGTTCGAAGAGCAGATTAAGCTAGTCAACTTGGGTTCCGAGGATGATGTGAAGGAAGTCAAGATTGGGTCTCGACTGTGTCCAAATGCTAAGAAGGGGTTGATTGATCTTCTTCGAGAGTATTCAGATGTGTTTGCTTGGTCCTATCAAGACACGCCTGGGTTGGATTCTGAGATTGAGGAGCATAGATTGTCGTTGAAGCCAGAATGCCCACCAGTTAAGCAGAAGTTGAGAAGAATGCATCTGTATATGGTTGTGAAGATCAAAGAGGAAGTTCAGAAGCAGATTGATGTCGGTTTCCTTGTAACTGCTGAGTATCCGCAATGGGTGGCCAATATTGTGCATGTGCCGAAGAAAGATAGAAAAGTCCTCATGTGTGTCGACTATAGAGATTTGAATAAAGTCAGTCCAAAAGATGATTTCCCTTTGCCACACATTGATATGTTGGTAGACAATACTGCTAAATTCAAAGTCTTTTCGTTTATGGATGGATTTTCCGGATATAATTAGATTAAGATGGCACCCGAGGATATGGAGAAGACCACATTCATTACACCCTGGGGAACATTATGTTATAGAGTGATGCCTTTCGATTTAAAGAATGCTGGTGCGACTTACCAGAGAGCAATGACCACTCTTTTTCATGATATGATGCATAAAGAGATAGAAGTATATGTCGATGACATGATTGCTAAATTTGATGAAGAGGAACATGTTGAGCATTTGTTGAAGCTATTCCAGCGTTTGAGGAAATATAAACTCCGCTTGAATCCCAATAAGTGTACTTTTGGTGTCCGTTCTAGTAAGTTGTTGGGCTTTATTGTCAGCGAGAAGGGTATTAAAGTTGATCCAACCAAGGTCAAAGCAATACAAGAGATGTCTGCGCCCAAAACTGAGAAGCAAGTTAGAGGTTTTCTCGGCCGCTTGAATTATATTTCCAGATTTATTTCCCACATGACTGCCACATATGCGCCTATATTCAAGCTTCTTCGAAAAGACCAGTCTTGTGATTGGACCGAAGATTTCCAGAAAGCATTTGATAGTATCAAAGAATATTTGCTTGAGCCTCTGATTTTGTCTTCACCTGTTGAAGGAAGACCGTTGATCATGTATTTGACTGTGCTCCAAGATAGTATGGGTTATGTTCTTGGTCAACAAGATGAGACTAGAAAGAAAGAATTTGCAATTTACTAACTCAGTAAGAAGTTCACCGATTGTGAGACTCAGTATTCAATGCTTGAGAAGACTTATTGCGCATTGGCTTGGGCTGCTAAGCATCTGCGTCAGTATATGTTGAATCATACCACTTGGTTGATATCCAAAATGGATCTAATCAAGTATATATTTGAGAAGCCTGCTTTAACTGGGAGGATTGCCCGTTGGCAGATGTTGTTATCAGAGTATGATATCGAATACCGATCTCAGAAAGTGATCAAAGGTAGTATCTTGGCTGACCATTTGGCTCACTAACCAATTGAAGATTATCAGTCAGTGCAGTATGACTTTCCCGATGAAGAGATTTTGTACTTGAAAATGAAAGATTGTGATGAACCATTGCTTGAAGAAAGGCCATAACCTAGTTCCCGTTGGGGCATGGTATTTGATGGAGCTGTTAATCAATATGGAAATGGCATTAATGCAGTGATTATTACTCCTCAAGGCACGCATTTACCATTTACAGCTAGATTGACTTTCAAGCGTACAAACAACATGACAGAATATGAAGCTTGCATTATGGGGCTTGAAGAGGCCACGAATCTCAGAATTAAGTATTTGGATGTCTTCATTGATTCGGCTTTGGTTGTGAGTTAGATCAAAGGAGAATGGGAGACGAATCTGTTGGTGTAAGCCCTAGAGGCCAATACTTTTGGTACTTGTATCGAATTATTTATTAATAATAAAAGGCATTTACTTTAATATGGTTGATTAATAAAGTCCCTAGAATAGATAGTCCGTTTAATGTATTAAGTGTGATTTAATCATGAGAACACATTAAACATAAGGGCACTATTCTTAAAGTATCCGTAGTCGAGCTTTAATGTGAAGTGGGATAACATTAAAGCATTAAGACTATTATGTTTGTAGACTGATGATCACATCTCATGGATTATGGATAAAGAGTTATCAAGTCTTAAACATAGGTATGAATATTAGGAGTAATATTTATACCGGATTGACCCGCTATGAGAATACTATATAGAAAGTTATGCAAAGTGTCATAAGTTATTCTCATGGTGATAATAGTGTATACCACTCTTCGACCTGAAACCACTATGGATCCTAGATGTAGAGTCGAGTGCTTTGTTGCTGATCCAAGGTTGTCCGTAACTGGATAACCATAAAGATAGTTGATGGGTACTCCACAAAGCATGTTGAGGGACATGAGTGTCCTAGATGGAATTTGCCCATCCTGCGTAACAGGATAAATGTCTATGGGCCCAATATTGAACTGGACAAGGGTGACACGGTCTATACCTTGTGTTCAATATAGACATAAGGGCAAAGGGGTAATTATACACATAATTATTATCACAGGAGGTTTTGTCAAATCACATGACATTTTCGTGACTTGGGTAGCAGTGATGTGTTGCTAGATACCGCTCACTATTTATTATGTTAAATGCGTGATTTAATATAATTGCCAACGCCGCGAAAACCTATAGGGTCACACACAAAGGACGGATTGATGAGAGATAGAGTAACTAAGGAACACCGTAAGGTACGGTGCACTTAAGTGGGAGACGAAATATGGTAAGGTACCAAATACTTAAGTGATTTTGGGCATATTATAAGATATGGGCCAAAATACACTTAAGTGGGCTTTTTAGCTTGAAGCCCACACAAGTGGTTCTATAAATAGAACCCCTTGGGTAGAAGCATTGTCACTCCACTCCACTCAGACTGAAATTCAAGTAGAGACTTGGAATTTTGTTTCCCTCTTTCTCTCACTCAAAGCCTTCATTCATAACAGCTAGCACTGCGATTGAAGGAATCCGTTCGTGTGGACTGAATAGAGACGTTGTCATCGTTCAACGTTCGTGATCGCCCCGTGGATCTGTATCAAAGTTTCTGATCATTATCAGAGATCTGCACCAAAGGTTTGAATCTCCACAAGAGGTAACGATTCTATCACTGATCATGCCCATTCGTAAGGATCACTAAATGGAGAAATTTTTAAATTCCGCTGCGCCTTGGATGGCTATTCTCCGTCAGTGGTATCAGAGCCACTTACGAAACCATGAATCTGATATTTGGTTTTGTTCTGTAATAATATGATTAAAGACAAAATGAATCAAAGGTTAAATTGAGATCGATCAAGTTACATATATGTGATATATGTAATCCTGATGCAAAATACATTATATATGATATAGTGTTCTCGTTTCGTTCATTCAAACCCTCAATGATTGTTTTCCTTTGAGCGATCAATGGTCGTTTGCTTCTTGATCCGACATTAGTATGGTGAAGCAATGACGTATTGATCAATCATACTGAATTAACAATCGAGATGTGTTTGACGGTCTAAAATTGGTGCACCAGGGTTAGTGACGGCACAAGGGTTGTGTTGTCAGAGAGTTATGCCATTGGGGTTTGACTGCACAAGAGTTGTGCGTTCTAAACACTTTTCCGAGCAGTGTTAACCGGTTAACGCGTATGGTTAACCGGTTAACGAGAAACTGAATACAGCCTTCTAAACATTTTTGGAACAGTGTTAACCGGTTAACGCATATGGTTAACCGGTTAACGCAATGCGAAATAAAATTTTTGAGATTTTCAAACAGTGTTAACCGGTTAACGCATTTGGTTAACCGGTTAACGCAAGGCGGAAAACAGTTTTCCAAGACATTTTCAAACAGTGTTAACCGGTTAACGCATATGGTTAACCGGTTAACGCAAGGCAGAAAAGAATTTTCTAAAAGTTTTCAAACAGTGTTAACCGGTTAACGCATATGGTTAACCGGTTAACGCAAGGAAAAATTCAACCGTTCGGCTAGAAAAAAGTGCTTTGAAGTATCAAGTGTTGATACGAAAAACGACGTCAATAAAGTGTTTATTATTGTCTTGTGGTGATCGGTTATAGCCTTAGTTTTCCTTTGTTTTGTTTTGGGTTTTTAAAATACGACCTGCGTGTCGTGCCTCTCTCTTAATCTCCCAAATGTAACTTCTTTTCTCATCTCACTCCCTCGTATGTAAAACGAGTTTCTTTCATGTAATGTAATGATATGAAGAAAGCAAAGAAGTCAGTGCCAAAGGAGGACAACCTTGAAGATCTTGCTTGGAGAAGCTTAGATCGTTGTAGGTTAGCTTAGGTTCTCTCATTGGCTTGGGAGAACAATTGCGCTAGGGGCCATAACTGTTTCATTATGTATGTATGTATGTTGATGCATGTGAATGTATGTTGATGCATGTGAGAGACGGTTTATATGATAAACAAGCCGGTGAGATCAGAAAAATTGCAATTCCCTCAAAATAAATATTAAGTTTTAAGCTTTCCAAGTTTTAACACTCATCAAGACTAGTATCAAATAATGTAGGTTTCGCCTACGCGAGGTGCATGTTCTATATTAGTAAGGTGCGATGGGATAATTGTAATATCCAACTGTTAAAACAATGGGTCAAACTTAACTAAACAAATTATAATAAGATTATATATATGTTTAGAAGCAAGAGTTGGGAATGATCCATATGATGGATTGGAATAAGGAGTTATTCACCCAACTGAAATTTTCGAGAGTTGTATGAGATACAATTGGAAGGAGTTCCTACCTAAATAACCTAGTTTTGTGTAATCCGCCTACGCGGACTTAGAACGAAGTGAAATATGGATCTCGACCCACTAGAAAATCTTCCAACGGGATTTTCCGAATCAAATGATGAGGGTCATTTGTTTTGAATAAAATAGTGGGAGCATATTTAATTAAAGGCCTAATTGAATATGTCAATGATACTTATATTTTCATTAATCCTTATGTAGATTACCATGACAGCAAACACCTCTAACAACATCCTGCGATCAATCCTTGATAAGGAAAAAATGTCTGGGACAAATTTCCTGGATTGGCACCGAAACCTGAGGATTGTCCTTAAACATGATAAAAAGTTGTATGTCTTGGAGACACTTGTTCCTGAAGAGGAACCTCCTAGTTCTACACCTAAGGCAGAAAGAGATGCTTATAAGAAGCATGTCGATGATGCCAATGAAACTGCTTGTCTCATGCTAGCTACCATGAACTCAGAATTGCAAAAGCAACATGAGAACATGTCAGCGTTCGATATGATCGAACACCTGAAGTTGCTCTATCAAGAGCAAGCAAGGCATAAGAGGTTTGAAGTTTCAAAAGCCCTTTTTCAAAGCAAGTTAGCTGAGGGAGCCCCTGTAGGTCCCCATGTACTCAAGATGATTGGGTATGTGGAAAACCTTGAGAGATTGGGATTTCCCCTCGAAAAGGAACTTGCAACTGATTTGATCTTGCAATCGTTGCCAGATAGTTTCAGTCAATTTGTCCTAAATTTCAATATGATTGATATGGACAAATCTCTTCCCGAACTGCTCGCCATGTTAAGAACTGTCGAGCAGAATCTGAAGTCAAAAGGGAAGTCCATTCTGATGATCGGAAATGGAAAGAGACAGAACAAAAGGCCCACTAAGCAGAGTGATAAGGGGAAGGGTAAGGTAGTTGCCAATCCCAGATCCACTGCTGCTTTGAAGCCTAGTGGAGGCATAGCAAAAGAAGGCACCTGCTTCCATTGCGGTAAGACCGGACACTGGAAGAGGAACTGCCCAAAGTACCTGGAAGATAAGAAGAATGGAGTAGAGACTTCAACTTCAGGTATTTTTGTTATTAATTTATCTACTTCTGCATCATGGGTATTAAATACTGGATGCGGTTCTCACATTTGTACAAATGTGCAGGAACTAAAAAGGAGTAGAGATTTGGCAAAAGGTGAAGTCAACCTACGAGTTGGCTATGGAGCAAAGGTTGCTGCTTTAGCCGTAGGAACTTTTGTATTGACTTTACCTAGTGGTTTAATAATTCAGTTAGAGAACTGTTATTATGTACCTGCAATTAGCAGGAATATTATTAGGTAAGAATATTAAAACTCTTCGATCAGATCGAAGTGATGAGTATTTAATCCTAGAGTTTGATGACCATCTGAAAGAGTGTGGGATCCTATCCCAACTTACTCCTCCTGGAACATCCCAATGGAAGGGTGTATCTGAGAGAAGAAATCGAACCCTGTTGGACATGGTCCGATCCATGATGAGTCACACCAATCTTCCAAACTCCTTTTGAGGACATACACCATTGACATCAGCTTACACACTTAACCGTGTTCCATCCAAAAGGTTGAAAAGACACCATATGAGATATGGAGTAATAAGAGACCACATATGTATTACATGAAGATTTGGGGTTGCGAAGTTTATGTGAAACGACAAAATTCAACTAAGCTTAAGCCCAAATCTGACCAATGCTTATTTGTGGGGGTATCCTAAAGAAACAAGAGGATATTACTTCTATAATCCTTCGGAGGGCAAAGTGTTTGTCGCTCGAACTGGAGCTTTCGTAGAAAAGGATTTTAATTCCAAAGGAACCAGTGGGAGGAAAGTAGAGCTTGAAGAAATTCAAGAGTCACAAAGCATCGATACACCTATGGAGGAATTAGAGCAAGAAACACAAGTAGTTGGGTAAGAGCAACCTGCTCAAGTAGAACAAGACCAGCATAGGTCAGGAAGGATACGTCACCTACCTGAGATATATGGATATCTGATCAAGGTGATGTATTACTCATGGATCAAGATGAGCCTGTGACCTACTCATGGAATCTTCGCCTTGATGAAACAGTAAAACTGTATGGATTCATCAAGAACGAAGATGAGCCTTGTGTCTACAAGAAGGTTAGTGGGAGCATGATCGTATTCCTAGTATTATATGTAGATGACATATTACTCATTGGAATCGATATCCCTACCCTGCAACAAGTAAAGTCTTGGTTGGGGAAATGCTTTTCTATGAAGGACCTAGGTGAAGCAGCCTATCAGAATCTATAGAGATAGATCATGAAATGCTTGGCCTAAGTCAGAGTACATAGACAAAGTGCTGAGACGCTTTAATATGAATGATTCCAATCTGGTTATGTGTTTTGCTTAAATGGTGGCACTGCGAGCTTGAAAAGTTCAACGCAAGATGCAGTTGCTGATTCTACAACTGAGGCCGAGTATATTGCTGCCTTAAGTGCAGCAAAGGAAGCTGTTTGGATCAATAAACTTGGCATAATCCCTAGCATTGTGGATCCCATTGGTCTCTATTATGATAACAATAGTGTTATCGCACAAGCTAAGGAGCCCAGATCTCACCAACGATCCAAACACATACTTAGGCGATGTGCGAAAATATGTAAAGTACCTACACTTGACAATATAGTTGACCCACTGACAAAGCCTCTTGCGCAGCAGAAGCATGATGGCCATACTAGATCAATGGGCATACGGGGTATGCCTGATTGGCTCTAGTGCTAGTGGGAGATTGTTGGTGAAAGCCCTAGAGGCCAATACTTTTGGTACTTGTATCGAATTATTTATTAATAATAAAAGGCATTTTCTTTATTATGGTTGATTAATAAAGTCCCTAGAATAGATAGTCAGTTTAATGTATTAAGTGTGACTTAATCATGAGAACACATTAAACATAAGGGAACTATTCTTAAAGTATCCGTAGTCGAGCTTTAATGTGAAGTGGGATAACATTAAAGCATTAAGACTATTATGTTTGTAGACTGATGATCACATCTCATGGATCATGGATAAAGAGTTATCAAGTCTTAAACATAGGTATGAATATTAGGAGTAATATTTATACCGGATTGACCCGCTATGAGAATACTATATAGAAAGTTATGCAAAGTGTCATAAGTTATTCTCATGGTGATAATAGTGTATACCACTCTTCGACCTGAAACCACTATGGATCCTAGATGTAGAGTCGAGTGCTTTGTTGCTGATCCAACGTTGTCCGTAACTGGATAACCATAAAGACAGTTGATGGGTACTCCACAAAGCATGCTGAGGGACAAGAGTGTCCTAGATGGAATTTGCCCATCCTGCGTAACAGGATAAATGTCTATGGCCCAATATTGAACTGGACAAGGGTGACACGGTCTATACCTTGTGTTCAATATAGACATAAGGGAAAAGGGGTAATTATACACATAATTATTATCACATGAGGTTTTGTCAGATCACATGACATTTTCATGACTTGGGTAGCAGTGATGTGTTGCTAGATACCGCTCACTGTTTATTATGTTAAATGCGTGATTTAATATAATTGCCAACGCCGCGAAAACCTATAGGGTCACACATAAAGGACGGATTGATGAGAGATAGAGTAACTAAGGAACACCGTAAGGTACGGTGCACTTAAGTGGGAGACGAAATATGGTAAGGTACCAAATACTTAAGTGATTTTACGCATATTATAAGATATGGGCCAAAATACACTTAAGTGGGCTTTTTAGCTTGAAGTCCACACAAGTGGTTCTATAAATAAAACCCCTTGGGTAGAAGCATTGTCACTCCACTCCACTCAGACTGAAATTCAAGTAGAGACTTGGAATTTTGTTTCCCTCTTTCTCTCACTCAAAGCCTTCATTCATAACAGCTAGCACTGCGATTGAAGGAATCCGTTCGTATGGACTGAGTAGAGACGTTGTCATCGTTCAACGTCCGTGATCGCCCCGTGGATCTGTATCAAAGGTTCTGATCATTATCAAAGATCTGCACCAAAGGTTTGAATCGCCACAAGAGGTAACGATTCTATCACTGATCATGCCCATTCGTAAGGATCACTAAATGGAGAAATTTTTAAATTCAGCTGCGCCTTGGATGGCTATTCTCCTTTAGAATCAACCCGGTTTAATATCATATAGAAAATGTGCGAGGAGGATTTCAACTTTCTTTACAAAGGTTGAATTTCATCATATTCCTCGAGATGAGAATCAGATGGCAGATGCTATGGCAACATTAGCATCAATGATTGTAGTGAAGTATTGGAATGAAGTTCCCAATTTATCTGTGATGCGTCTTGACAGGCCAACTCATGTGTTTGCTGTTGAAGAGATCAAAGATGAGAAGCCGTGGTATTACAACATCAAGTGTTTCCTCCAAAGTCAGATTTACCCACCTGGGGTGTAACACCCTTCTAAAATACCCCGAATATATAATTAAAATAACACATATCAATCAGAGTAAATATGCAATCAAGGGTGTCACACAACTACTTCACACCATAATAACTGTCATGCTCTTTATTTAATCAAAATAACATTTTTTGCATAATTCGCACCGGATAGAAATCAAATCAACCATTCAAAACGTATAACATATTACATGAAAAATGGGTCAACAACCGACAATAAAACAATTAAAACATCCTGTCCCGATGTTACATCTATCAGAGCATGACCCACTACGGAGACTACACTAGACTCCAAGCACTAGCTTCTACTCAATCACTGCTCGTTACCTGAAAAATAATTGTAAGGGTGAGTTCCTCAATCGATATAATAAGCATTATAAATCATCATGTAATGCTAAGTAAATTCACACATTAATCACCCCAATCTTATCACGCATTCAGTAACGGCACATCAACTCAAACATCATACTCAATACCAACACAATTCATACTCATATGAGACTCGACTCGTCATGCATGTGGTACCATTCGGAGTAAAACTCCCAACTTAAAATCATTGCCATTTTATTGGGCATCAAGGCATAAGCCTTCAACTTTCAACTTAAAATTTGCCAATCCAGGCCAACGTGGTGTGAGCAAAGCTCCGACTTAATGCATATGAATGTACATGGCATACACGACTTTAAAATTCCGACAACATAATAATAATAGCAACACAACAATGTTTTCAACATAATCAACTTATAATCAACTTTGGCCCACCAAGCCTACAACTCAGTATTTTCAACAACTTTCCGTACACGGGACAACTTAACAACTCAGTCATACTTGTAACGACACTTCATAACATAAACCCAACAAAATTACTCATCAAAATTGACTATAATATTACTTCATAACATACCCCAATCCCTACTATGTCACACATCGCTATCGGCCAATCACCAATTATGTTCACAACATTAAAATACCAATTTTTCCAATTTCCAACAGTGTTAACCGGTTAACGCCCTGGGTTAACCGGTTAACGCAGGACAGAACACGCTTTCTGGCCATTTACAACAGTGTTAACCGGTTAACGCCCTGAGTTAACCGGTTAACGCAGACAGAACAGCAATTTCTCAGACATCATAACAGTGTTAACCGGTTAACACCCTGGGTTAACCGGTTAACGCAGACAAAACAGCAATTATTTCACAATTCAACACAGTGTTAACCGGTTAACACCCTGGGTTAACCGGTTAACGCAAGACAGAAAGCTGTTCCTGCGCTAACACAAAGCAGAATGCAGAATTCTCCGCATTTTCCGCCGTTGGAGGACTTCCGGACCTCCGATTCCAATTCCGTAAAAAGCTACACGTCCAGCAATTTACGACTCACACAACTATCGATTCAATTTCAGCTTAAACACAGTTTATTCATCATAATTTTTCAGCATTCAACATCCCAATTAGGGTCAAATCAACGGTTTATCACTACCCATTACATGTTAACCCATAATACCCATTAAACGACGATAAACCCCCCTTACCTGAATTAATCCGGCAAGTCTTTAGCTTCAAGCTCTTCTACTCTCCAACCTTTGCTCTCTTGCTCTTCCTCTTTGCCCTTTCTCCACTTTTCAGCCGCTTCTCTGTTTTTCACGTAAAAACCCTCTTTACCAAAATGAACTCTTTTCCTTATTTCCCACTTATATACTTTCCAATAATTATTATTCCAATAATAATAATAATAATAATAATAATCCCAATTACTTAATTAAATTAATAAATATAATATTAACTTAAATTAAATAATTATCTTATTTTTATCAGGGTGTTACAACTCTCCCCTACTAAAAGAGTTTTCGTCCTCGAAAACATACCTCAAGCGAATAACTCAGGATAAGACGCCTTCATCTGACTCTCAAGTTCCCAAGTCACATTGCCACCTGCTGGTCCTCCCCAAGCTACCTTTACCAAGGCAATCTCTTTACCCCGCAACTGCTTCAACTCTCGATCCTCGATCCTCAAAGGTGATGTTTCAACAGTCAGGTTATCTCTCACCTGTACATCATCCACTTGGACTACATGCGACGGATCAATAATGTACCTCCTCAACTGAGACACATGAAAAACCTCATGCAAATTCGCAAGTGACGGCGGTAAAGAGATACGATAGGCTACCTCTCCTATCCTCTCTAGAATCTGATAAGGACCAATAAATCGAGGTGTCAACTTCTTCGACTTCAAAGCTCGACCAACACCCGTTATCGGAGTAACACGAAGAAACACATGATCTCCCTCTTGGAACTCAAGTGACTTCCTCCTCTTATCATGATAACTCTTCTGACGACTCTGAGCAATTCTCATCTTCTCCTGAATCATCTTAATCTTTTCCGTAGTTTGTTGAACAATCTCCGGTCCAACGACAACACTCTCACCGGACTCATACCAACATAACGGTGTCCGACATCTCCTACCATACAAAGCTTCAAACGGCGCCATACCAATGCTCGAATGAAAACTATTGTTGTAGGTAAACTCAATCAAAGGTAAATAGCAATCCCAAGTACCTCCCTTTTCCAAAACACAAGCTCTCAAAAGATCCTCTAATGACTGAATCGTCCTCTCAGTCTGACCATCAGTCTGCGGATGATATGCAGAACTCAATCTCAGCTTAGTTCCCAAAGCCCTATGCAAACCTTCCCAGAACTTCGATGTAAATCTAGGATCTCTGTCTGAAACAATACTCGATGGAATACCATGCAAACTTACAATCTTCTCAACATACAACTCAGCTAATCTCTCTAACGGATAATCCATTCTGATCGGAATGAAATGAGCCGATTTCGTCAATCTATCAACAATCACCCAAATAGCTTCAAAAATCTTACTTGTCCTCGGTAAACCAGAAACAAAATCCATACTGATACTATCCCACTTCCACTCTGGAATAGCCAACGGTTGCATTAGCCCAGACGGCTTCTGATGCTCAATCTTTGACTTCTGACAAGTTAAGCACGCATACACAAAACGAGCCACATCTTCTTTCATTCCGGGCCACCAAAATATTTTCTTTAAATCCTGATACATTTTAGTAGCTCCTGGATGAATACTCAAACTGCTTCTATGACCCTCTTCTAGAATGCTTCTTTTCAAAATCGCGTCATCAGGAATACAAATTCTTTCCCCTAATTTCAACACACCTCTCGCATCAATCTTAAAGTCACTCTTCTCTGATTGACCACAACGATTAAGGATATCTACTAATTTCACATCCAATTTCTGGGCCTCTCGGATACTATCCATAAAATCATTATTAATCCTTAGCATTCCTAGCATTACACTCTGTGGGGTTACTTCGCAAACCAAACTCATATCACGAAATTGCTCAATTAATTCCAACTCCTTAATCATCATTGCTGACACATGCAAGGTCTTTCTACTTAAAGCATCGGCCACAACATTTGCTTTTCCTGGATGATAATTCAACCCGAAATCATAATCCTTAAGCAATTCTAACCACCTACGTTGTCTCATGTTCAGCTCTTTCTGATCAAATAGATACTTTAAACTTTTATGATCGCTGAAAACTTCAAATCTGGAACCATAAACGTAATGCCTCCAGATTTTTAGCACAAACACCACAGCAGCAAGTTCAAGATCATGCGTAGGATAGTTCTTTTCATGAATTCTTAACTGTCGCGACGCATAAGCAATTACTTTATTATTTTGCATGAGCACACCTCCCAAACCCATCAATGAAGCATCACAGTAAATTATAAACGGTTCCTCCGGATTTGGCAAAGTCAAAACCGGCGCCGACGTCAATTTCCTTTTTAATTCATTAAAACTTTCTTCGCACTGAACATCCCACACGAAAGCTTTACCTTTACCAGTTAATTTAGTCAACGGAAGTGCTAACTTAGAAAATCCTTCAATAAACCTTCTATAATATCCAGCTAATCCCAAAAAGCTTCTAATCTCGGTAGCCGACTTAGGAGTCTCCCATTGCAATACAGCTTCTACCTTGGAAGGATCTACAGCAATACCTTTTCCTGAAATTACATGGCCGAGAAAACTGACTTCTCTTAACCAAAACTCACACTTGGACAGCTTCGCATACAATTTCTTATCTTTCAAAACATCCAACACTAATCTCAAATGTTCCTTGTGCTCTTCTTCGGACTTCGAGTAAATCAAAATATCATCAATAAATACTACCACAAAATGGTCCAGATAAGTATGGAAAATACGATTCATGTATTCCATAAATACTCCCGGCGCATTAGTCACACCGAAAGGCATCACAGAATATTCATAATGTCCATACCGAGTTCTAAACGCTGTCTTCTGGATGTCTTCATCTTTTACTTTGATCTGATGATAGCCCGATCTCAAATCAATTTTACTGAACACACAAGCACCCACTAATTGATCCATCAAATCATCTATTCTCGGTAGTGGATACTTATTCTTGATCGTTACTTTATTCAATTGTCTATAATCAATACAAAGCCTCATACTACCATCTTTCTTCTTTACTAGCAACACTGGGGCTCCCCACGGTGACACACTTGGTCTTATAAACTTCTTCTCAAGTAAGTCTTCCAATTGCTTCTTTAATTCATACAATTCAGATGCCGACATTCTATACGGTGCCATCGAAATAGGCCTAGTACCAGGTACCAGATCAATAGTAAATTTAACTTCCCTCTCTGGCGGCACACTAGGAATTTCATCAGGAAAAACTTCAGGGAATTCTTTCACCACTAACAGTTCCTCAATCTTAGCTTTACTCTCAACCGACAACGTCGCCATCAAAGAAAACATCTGAGCTCCCTCTTTCATCAATTTTCGCAATTCTCTGAAAGGTAATAAGTCAACTCCTTCCTCTTCAGGAGTGGAAAACCTCACCGACTTATGATGACAATTTATATGAACATAATTATACTCTAACCAGTTCATACCAAGAATTACATCCATCCCATCCAACGGCAAACATACTAAATCAACATAGAAATCTTTATCGAAGATCGACAAAGGACATTTTAAACATACCAAAGAAGTAGTTATTGATCCCTTAGCTGGGGTCTCAACAATCAATTCACCATCCAAAGCGGACAATTTTAGACCCAGTCTTCGAGCACAGTTAGCAGAAATAAAACAGTGTGTAGCACCGGTATCAATAATAGTAATTAAAGGAGTACCATTTATGAAACATGTACCTCGGATAAGTCTGTCCTCACTGGAGGTTTGAGTTCCGGTCAGTGCGAACACTTTTCCAGTTTGAGGTTTCTTTGGCTTCTGACACTGACTTCCAATATGCCCTTCTTCGCCACAATTAAAACAAATCATTTCCTTGTGCTTGCAATCAGCTATTGCATGGCCAGTCTTACCACAGCGAAAACACCTATTTACTTCAGCAGTGCATACATTACTCTTATGACCAGCCTGACCACATTTGAAGCAAACTATACCAGCAGGAGCACCTCCCCTACTAGTCCTCTGAGCCGGAGCAGCGCCTTGTTTCCCTTTTCCCACTGGGGCCTCGTACGGCTTGCCACGGTTTTGATGTTGCTTCCCCTTGCGGTCACTGACAATCTTGTAATGAGCATTATTGTCTTCTTCAAATATCCTGCAGCTATCAACCAATTCAGTAAAAATGCGTATCTTCTGATACCCAACAGCCTTCTTAATTTCAGAGCGCATTCCGTTTTCAAACTTGATGCACTTTGAAAATTCAGCACCAGCACCAGTGTAATGAGGATAAAATTTGGACAGCTCCACAAATTTTGCAGCATAATCAGTGACAGACATGTTTCCTTGCTTCAGTTCAAGGAACTCAATTTCCTTCTTACCACGGACATCTTCCGGATAATACTTTCTCATGAATTCCCTACGGAATACATCCCAAGTAATGACTTCACCTGCCACGGTCAACCTCTCGTGAGTCTCTAGCCACCAGTCATCAGCTTCGACTGCTAGCATGTGAGTACCATACCGAACCTTCTGAGCTGGAGTGCAATCCATAACACGGAAGATTCTCTCAATCTCTTTCAACCATCCCAAGACTGCATCTGGATCATGCTTCCCTTTAAACACCGGCGGATTCTCCCTTTGAAAAGTCGCCAAGCTACGTGATCCAGCATCTCCACCAGCATTTGGCAAGTTCTGCACAGCTTGTGCCATCGCTTGCATTGCGGCAGCCATTGCAGCGTCATTCCTTCCCGCCATTTCAACTTATCATTACAACACAACTTAAGGTTAGATTGGTAACAATACATAATTGTTAGACAGTAACGACACGACAACTGGTCGGACAGACCGACCTGCTCTGATACCACTAATGTAACACCCTTCTAAAATACCCCGAATATATAATTAAAATAACACATATCAATCAGAGTAAATATGCAATCAAGGGTGTCACACAACTACTTCACACCATAATAACTGTCATGCTCTTTATTTAATCAAAATAACATTTTTTGCATAATTCGCAGCGGATAGAAATCAAATCAACCATTCAAAACGTATAACATATTACATGAAAAATGGGTCAACAACCGACAATAAAACAATTAAAACATCCCGTCCCGATGTTACATCTATCAGAGCATGACCCACTATGGAGACTACACTAGACTCCAAGCACTAGCTTCTACTCAATCACTGCTCGTTACCTGAAAAATAATTGTAAGGGTGAGTTCCTCAATCGATATAATAAGCATTATAAATCATCATGTAATGCTAAGTAAATTCACACATTAATCACCCCAATCTTATCACGCATTCAGTAACGGCACATCAACTCAAACATCATACTCAATACCAACACAATTCATACTCATATGAGACTCGACTCGTCATGCATGTGGTACCATTCGGAGTAAAACTCCCAACTTAAAATCATTGCCATTTTATTGGGCATCAAGGCATAAGCCTTCAACTTTCAACTTAAAATTTGCCAATCCAGGCCAACGTGGTGTGAGCAAAGCTCCGACTTAATGCATATGAATGTACATGGCATACACGACTTTAAAATTCTGACAACATAATAATAATAGCAACACAACAATGTTTTCAACATAATCAACTTATAATCAACTTTGGCCCACCAAGCCTACAACTCAGTATTTTCAACAACTTTCCGTACACGAGACAACTTAACAACTCAGTCATACTTGTAACGACACTTCATAACATAAACCTGTAGCACCTCAAATTTGCACCTATCATTGTACATACATTTTCATATTAGGTCATAGCATATCATGGTCCACTGCATAGCATTGCATTGTCCCATTTGCCTCAAGTGCAAGCAAATCAAGAAATTAGGTCAAACTGGTCAAGAGATCAGTCAGTCAAGCAAGCAAGCATAATTCTCAAGGAGCCAAGGCCTCAGGGTTGGTCCAACATGTTCACATGACTTGGGGATCCATTTGAAGTGTTTTGGTCAAGGATTGGATGTTCAGAAGTCATCAGTCAATGCACAATCAGTCAGAAACCCTAAAAGTCAACTGTTGGTCAACTGTCCATTTAATCAGTGATTTGATGATGGAAATTGGTTTGAGAGGTCTCATTCATGTCCATATAGTCCTCATATATCATGTCAAACACCATCATGGAAGAATTTGAAGCCAGATCAGAAATTTCCAAAAATGGAAACTGGACCTGTAACTGAAACTTACCAAAAATGGAAAGTCTTGATCCTCAAACTTACATCATGATACAAGCTTCAAATGAATTTTTGCCCAACATGAAAGTTGAAGATCTTGTTCTCCCATTTCCAAAAAGTCCAAGAACTCTCTATTCCCATGTATGGTTGGCAAGTTATGATCAAATCATTTTCAAAAATTCTTGAACTTCAAAAGGCCATATCTCTCAAACCATTTGGCCAATTTGGGTGGGGTTTTTTCCTACAAACCACATTTGATCCCCTCTTTCCAAAAATGTAACTTTCATGTACCAAAACTTCACCAATCAAAATGGCATTTTTGGACCTACTTGAATTAATTTTAAGTAAGGTGAAAAAGTGAAGTTTTAAATTAATCATTTCCCACCATTCCTACTATCCAAACATGATCTGAAAATGCATTTGAAACTTGTTGGAAGTCCTTTTTGTGCAAGTACATACAGCCATGCCCTAGTTGCTTGAAAATTGGCAAAAGTACAACTTTCAACCACTCTACTCCATACTTCCATGGACCATGCTTTGTACCATCAAACAGCAGACTTTAACCTCATTTTCTGTCAATTGGAAAACCTCAGTTGCAGCCATAACACAGAAGTTCACTCTCTCTAAAAAATCCATCTTGCTTGCATTTTTCCAAGTTCTTCCAAAAACCTTCAAAGAGCACGACTTGGTTAGCATTGTTCCATCATCCAAGCAACCTTGTGACCTTGTTTTCACCATGTTTTCCCAACTGGAAGCTCCTTTTCCACTACTGTTTTAAAGAGGCATCATCAATGGCAGTCCAAGTTTGAAGCCATCTCAAGCTATCTCAAGCCAAGCCAACTTCACCATTCATCATTTGAAGCCTTCTAGCACACCTGTTTCAGCCATTGGAGGCCAAACAACATCAGAAACACGACTGTTCTTCCAAATTGGTAAAAATTCGACTTTCACCATTCCAAAAACCATGATATGCTTTAGTTAGATCACACCATGCTAATCATTTTGAAATTTGAATCAATGAAAATGGTTAAGTATGCTAGAAGATATGTTGACTTGAAATCTGATGTGTGAATATGTTTAGCTTCGATTCATGATTGTTAAAGTGTTTTAAGAAAAATGGATGATGGATTCTTAATGTGTGTGGTGTGCTGGTTCTAGTGATATGTTGGATTCCCATTTCTGGGCGTTTTTGAAAATCACGATTTGAAGGAGATGATGAAGCTTACTGTAGCATTGAACAAACCCTAATTTTCCAGATTTTTTGCCATTTCACGTGTTCTGCATGATGCTGTTTACTGTAGCATGGCCAACAACCAATCAGTTTATTTCGTTTTCCAGCCCAAAACGCAGTGTTTTAATAAGTGGATGGCTTATTTACAAAAATGCCATGGCCGGACCACATGACCTATTAAATCCATGTTGTTTTTCATTTTATTTCAATTTTGATACATCACCTTACAAAAATTATAACTTGTTCATTTTTAATCCAAATTTCATGGGATTTTTTGTGTTGTGTTCCTCATGATCTCTACTTTTTTATCATAATTTTTCCAGAATTTTGTGATCAATGGATTTTAATTGGTATTAGGGTTTGTGACATGTATGCATTTTTTTGTACACTTTGCCAAAACATTTGTGAAATGGTGATACTTTATCCAATGGCTCCCAAATTTTTTGTGCTCAAACTAGACACACCCATGGTGATTTTGGTGTAGAGTTTGTGAATTTATCATTTGTGGTTTGTGAGTTATGATTTTTTGAATTAGGGTGTGACAATTTGTGTCACACCATTGATGTCCAACTTGATGATTTTTGATACCATGCTTCTTGACCTCCAATTGATCTGACTTTTTGATGGTGATTGATATGAACATGAACCCAATTGGGTTTGTTTCTTAAATGTTTGAACTTGATTTTGATTGGGCATTGCTTGCTGTTTTGACTTTTTCATTCATTTTTGACCCTAGGCTTGTCCTAGTGGTCCTGTTACTCACCTTTGAGCTTATGTTTTCAGGTTGACCAACAAATGACCAATGAGACCAATTCTTTTGATTGAGCTTGCTTGAACATCATTGTCTAACTTGTTTGTTTTTGTAGGTGGCTTGGCTCACATGCCTTAAGCCTTGTGCCTTGCACATTCATTGGCTCCTGATTAACTGTTGATGTCTGTTTCATTTTGCTTTGTTTTGAAGTTGCATACTAACATCTGCTTGACTGTTTCAGGTGCTTTTAGTTGCTTAGTTCCTTGTGAACTTTTGCTTTGCTTTGCTTGATTAAGCAATTTGCATTGAGGTATAACTTCCTAACTTCATGTAGTCTGGAAGATCTGGCCTGTTACTTGGCCAGGCAACTGTCTGAAGTCCTCCTTAAGAGGCAATGCTGGTGGATGTTTAAATTTGTCCTTGTATAGAGTCAAAGACCTCCTAATTGAAGAGGCAATTGGCAGAACCCAAGGGATATGAAATCTATCCCCTGCTATTCTGTGTGTCATCTGCTTTGCTCACACCACTGTGTTGATGCATTGCAGATACAAACCCAAGATCTTGTACAATTGTACAGTTGAGTCAGTTTCAAATGTGTAGAAGGGTTCCCACTTTCTGAACCCACACATTCTTGTCTTAAGCTCTCCCAGGCCAGGGATAAGAGCTGTGAAGTCTTATCTTCACTCACCTTTCATCTGCTTCACCTTAGCCCCTCAATGGCAAGGTTAAGAGCACATTCACCCAGTTCCAGAGGTTTGTTTGTTGAGGTTGATATGACCCCTCGACTAAAACCTAACCCTTGTTTGAGCCCCTTGCTTGTGTATAGTGTGTGCTATCTGCGTTTGTATGTTTGACTTGCTTCCTGTGCAAGTTAGGATTGTTTGACTTGCTTCCTGTGCAAGTTAGGATTGTTTGACTTGCTTCCTGTGCAAGTTAGGATTGTTTGACTTGCTTCCTGTGCAAGTTAGGATTGTTTGACTTGCTTCCTGTGCAAGTTAGGGTTAGTTTAGACTTGCTTCCTGTGCAAGTTAGGTTTTGTTTGACTTGCTTCCTGTGCAAGTTAAGTGTGTGTGTGTGGCTTGCTTCCTGTGCAAGTCATGTTTAGGATAGGCTTGTTTCCTGTGCAAGTTAGCTAGAAACCTTAACTTAGGGTTGATTTTGCATGACAACATCTAGGCTCGAGTCATAGTCTCCCTAGTTGTGTCTCCCTCTGTTATCTGGTTAGGCTAGTCCTTTATCCCTCTGTAGGGGAACTACATCGCCCTGATCTTCATACCAGATGAAGTATGTAGGCAGGAGATTGAGCTGATCTCTCCGGGGGCCCTTTTTCTTTTGTGTGTGTTGTCTGACAATTGCTAGGCTCGAGTGCCTGACTCCTTAGCAATTTGTTGTTTGTTTGTTGTGTGTGTGCTTGACAGTTATAGGCTCGAGTCCCCGACTCCCTATTAACTTGTTGTGTTGTTGTGTGCTCGGAAGCTGATGTAAGTCCATCGAGTGGCAGTTAGGTTCCAGTGTGCGTTTTGGTTCGGATGCTGATGTAAGCCCAGTGATTGGCATTCAGGCTCCATGTTTGCCTTCTTGTGTGTGTTTTCGTTCTGATGCTGATGTAAGTCCAGTGATTGGCATTCAGGCTCCACGTTTGCCTTTGCCTGTGTTTGTTTGTGTGCGTGTCAGCCGAACTACGAATGCTCTGATTTTTCTTTCGTCCAAGGAGATACGTATGCATAGGATGCGATATCCTAGCGAGCATGTGTCGTTTCCCCAGTCCGAACTACTTCGACTCTGATGTCTATGCCTGATAGACTAAGTAGGCCCAGGATACGATATCCTGCCGAGTCAGTTTCAGTCTTGTTTTCTTGTGTCTCTTTCAGCCAGTGTGTGTGTGTGTTTGAGCAGTGTTATAGCAACCAATATTCCTTCCTTTTGTGCGTGGATCCCGTAGAGTACTACGGATGCGTAGGGGTGCTAATACCTTCCCTTCGCATAACCGACTCCCGAACCCATTCTCTTTGGTCGCGAGACCATGTTCTTTCCAGGTTTACTCTGAGCGTTTCCTTTCCCTCTTTTGGGATAAATAACGCACGGTGGCGGCTCTGTTGTTCTTGTTTTCCCGCTGGTTTTTCGCGTAATGCGACAGCTGGCGACTCTGCTGGGGATGTAGAGAAGTTGACCTGTGCTGGTCCATCTTCCCTGAGCGAGTCTCTCCTAGCGCTCTCTAGGTTAGGGTTTTGGTTGCTTTGTGCTGTGTTTATTTATTGCATTCATTATTTACTGTTTGCATTCATTGTCTATTGTTTGCATTTATGTTTGTAATTACGTTTGCATTCATATTCATTATTCATTCTGCCTCGCTGGTTGTCTGTTTTTCTTTGTGGGGTGGGAGTTACTTGAGGTAAAAGGCCCAATACCCAGGCTATGAGTGAAATCTAGGGAACCTAGGAATAGAGTGATTCATGGGAAGCGGGTGGTATTGCGCCACTTAGCGGAACATTGATATCACGAGCAGTTCAGACCCTGGTGGGATATTGTCGTTACATACTTCAGGTGTGTATATGATGGTATTCTGCGAAAGGTTATTTATGCTGTGTTTCTCTTCGACTTTACCCTGGCCTAGATAACACCCGTGAGTGGGGAGGGTTTGATCATTACAGGTACAGTTGCCGATTGGTTGGTGATTTGTTGGTGACTCTTGGTACTGATGGTGACTGTGAATTATGGGGCATTTATTTCTGGGACGCCAGAGTTCTGTCCGTGGTTTATCAGCGGGTTCCGTTTATTTCGGATCCCCGGGCTGAGTTGAGAGTACTCGTTCAGAGGATCTGTCTGTCACCCGTTCAGTGGTTGTTCCTGTGAAGTTAGTGATGTAATCTCCGGTTCCGTTTATTTCGGAACCCCCCCAAGTTGGATTTATGGTGACTTGATCCCACAAATATGACTAGTTCAGAGAAGTGTTGGGCTTTCAGATGACTTGGTGGCACAAGGGCCTGCATTCATGCATTTGCATCATATCATCTCGCATTCATCTGCATTCAACTCATGTCTGTCCGTACTCAGGGTCCATTATTTTTAAATTAAAAACCCCGGTTGAGAGACATCCAGATGTCAAAATGTTGTTGATGAAATTTCATCTGTCTCGATGAAACCAGAAAAAAAGAGGACTGAATATTCCTAGTACGGACAGACATTGCATGTGTGAGTCATACTAACCCATTTGCTGTTTTGTAGGTTTCAGTATTCAACCGGTACGCATAGCTCGTCTGTTCAGATAACCTGCTGGGGGTCAACAAATCCAAGCTGATGGATCTTCCCAACGCCGATATCCTTGAACTGAAAGAGATGATGAGGGAGTTGTTCAGTGTGGTGCAAGGACTTGCCTTGGGGCAGAAAGCCATGTCTGAGAGATTGGAAAAGATTGAGAAATGGCTGATAGTAGAGAAGGTTCAGGGGAAGGCTCCGTCCTCCGAAGTGAACAAACCTTCTGGTACTGTAGCAAGGAAATCCTCCGATAGTGGTCCATTCAAGAGGGAAGTTGAGCCAGTTGGTGTGCCTGCAAAGAAAGAGCGCAGTAAAGATCGTTATCATCCTTATGCTGCCACTGTAACCACTCCTGTCAGCAATCCACCTGCTCAACAGCAACAACTGCCACCTCAACAGAAGACACCGGGAGCTAAGAGCCAGGTGAAGAAGAAGAATGAGGATCGTCAGTTTGAGGAACCACCGGTGACTTATGCCTTTCTTTTCCAAAGGTTGAGGGATCTGGGATTAGTTCGGCCGAGGATTTTGATTCCTATAGAACAGCAGCGGAGGCCTGCCAACTATGATGAGAGTGCCAAGTGCGAGTTTCACTCTGGGGCACCCGGACACAGCATTGAAGGTTGCAGAGCTTTTAAGCATATTGTCCAAGATCTGGTGGACTCCAAGGCTATCAGCTTGGCCCAGATAATGAATGAGGATGTCAACCCCGTACTCGGGCAGGGACCAGTAAAGGTAAAGATGATGAAAAAGGTCAAGAGAGGAATATAAGTGATTGAAGAGGGTCAGCTAAAAGGTCCAATGGCTATGGTTCCAAAACTTCTGCTACGGGATGGAGCCTTCCCTGCTGTTGATAATGCTTGTGCGACTGTCACTACAGAAGGGTGTGTATTGATGAAGGACCCGACCCAGAAAATGAAGAAAGTAGAAATGGACAATGTAAGATGTAGAGCACCCAATCTGGCAGTTGAAACCGTCCAGGTAGAGAATGCCTTTGTCGTTGAGAAAGAGAAGAAGTTGTCCATTTCTTCTTATAAACAAGCTCTGGAGGTGGTGAAGAACCAAGAGGCCCAAGGCTGGGGAAGGATCATTGACATCGTAGTAAAAGCAGACATGTTTGGAGTCGGTTATCAGCCGGATTTAGAGTCGTCTAGACCAAATAGAGGATGTCGTCCACTGTACGCCTTCGTCAGTGCAGGAATGTTGGATCCTGGTCATGCCCGTTCAGTGGGTGAAGATGTTGACAGCGACCGCGAACTCGAGTTGTGGATAAAGTCGTGCGTACCAGGAAACTGGAAGGACTCCAAAAGCATCACTGTCACTCATTCTGAAGAGTAGTATTTCTGTTTTTCAATTTTTGTTTGCATGAAAGCCATACGTTTTGCCCGAAACGTAATGGTCCATTGTAAGGGCCATCTCATGTGTTTCATTATGCAACATTTTGCATCAGTAATGAATGGATGTTTTTTGTAATTAAAAGCGGCGTTCCCTGTTTTTCACTTTTTGCAGTTTTAAAAAAAAAACAAATAAAAACGGCAACGTTTTTTTTTCATTCTCTTTCCTTTTGATTTTGTCTCGTTCCAAAGTGATTACTCTCCTGATCTCACCGATAACGATTTGGTTACACCTCTGTATGACTTCGACAATTCGATCTATCATGCCAGAGAAAAAGGCGAAGAAGATTGTGATTTGCTGGAATTAGCCAGGTCATTGAAACAAGAGGAGAAGGTGATTCAACCGCACGAGGAGCGATTCAAGATTGTTACTCCAAGCTCCGCCGAGGTTAGAAAGCGAAAAGCTGAGGCCGCTTCAGAGGCAAGTCAAGAGCAGAATGGTAGCCCTTTTGGAAGAGCAGGTTAAATATGTCTGCCTGGTTATGTCTAGATACACCAAGGTGCGATGCCAATGTTCTGGTACACAAGCTACCATCAACAGAAGGCTGTTCTCTAGAGAAGCAGGAGCTAAGGTCAGAAAAGGATGAGAAAGAGAGGATGTGTGTGGGCTGTTAAAATGTGACTGGAGCTAATCTGAAAGATGGATTCCCGGTACTTCACAATGAGGTATTGGTTGATTATATGGCTCAGGTCTCAGTGTTTATCTTCATGGATGGCTTCTCGGCCAAGTCCAGATTGAATTGTTGCCAGATGATATGAAGTAAACCAGGTCCATCACACAAGGGGCACCTTCTTGTTCTGAGTGATGTCGTTCCGTCACATGAGGCCGGTGCCACGTATCAGAGGTCTACGGTGACTTTGTTTCGTGATATGATTCATCGTGAAAGCAAATGCCATGTTGATGACATGATGGCAAAGTCCCAAGCAGAACAGGGGCATCCGGTAGACTTGGGGCAAGTTGTTTGACCAGTTGAGATAACTCATACTTTTGAGTCTGAATCAGTGCACTTATGGAGTGTTGTCCATCAAGCTACCGAGGCTTGTTGTGAGCGAATCAGAGGAATCGAGGTCGATCCTGCTAAATAAATAAATAAAAAAAAAAAAAAAAAAAAGAGGGTAAGTTGTAGGAACCTCTGATTCCGATACCTCAATGAAAGAAATAACTGTCAATCCGGTACTTGATAACCCTCGAGGGGTCTAGGAGGTGCGTACTGAGTTAGCATGACTAGTCTTGTCGAAAAGAGTATGCAATTTACCTCAGCAAAAAGTTTATCGACGGTGAAACAATACACTCACTATTCGAAAAAACTTGATGTACTTTGGCATAGGCTGCTCGCCGACTGAGACAGTGTATGCTGATTCATACCACTTCGTGGATATCCAAAATGGATCTGATCAGATATGTGTTTGAGAAGCTAGTAGCAACCCATGGAAAGGTTATCAACCAAGGAAGTTTGAGGTCCCTAATGAGGACATCTCGAGGTACTCAAATCGAAAGATTGAGAGTGACTGATCCCGGAGGAGGGGTCTGACCCCGAATCCGAACGGATTCCGATGTCTGAGGGGGAAGGAGATGAGGTGAATAAGTTAGTGCTTCCCAGATCACAGTTGGTTGCACCAACAATGGTGGCTGAACATAAAGTCTGTATCCTGGATATTGAACCTAGGGATGTGTATCTACTTGGGGCGGTGTCTTCCTCACAGAAATATGAGAAATCAGAGAAGACTGAATGGATAAAGACTCAGAATGACACGTTGAGCCCAGCTGAAGGAAAGGGCTGACAGTTACCTGGCATGGGGCAGTTGTACCTAGTGAACGAAGCGTGTTGTTAACCAAGAAGTGTGACCTCGCGCGTACCACGTGGAAAAATTGGTTGAAAAGGATCCTTCCTCCTCAAGACGATTGTGGGGCAAATGGACAAACAGTTATGAATGTCCATTTGTGGTCAAGAAGGTTTCCCCTGACAGAACCTTGTTGTTTATGACCACGGATGACGACAATTTTCCATTCCCTGTGAATGCGGACGCAGTTAGAAAATACTTCGTGAAAGAAACCCGCTGGACAAAAAGAATAAAGAATCCAGGCAAAAAAGGGGATCCCGGCGAACCGAGAAAAAGAGAAAGGTTCGGGCAAAAGTTAGGGATAAAAATAAAAGAAAAGAACTGTACACCTGGCAAGTTGAAAACCCCGCAAGGGCGACTTGGGCAAAAAAGGGTATCCCGGTGGACTGAAACCCGAAAGGGCGGTCCAGGCAAAAGAGGGAATGAAACGAACAACTGCGTCCAGCATGATCGTTTGTGCTCATGATGACTTGGCTAATCTCCGACAGAGACCGATCGGAAGCGTCTCGTTCAGAAGACAGAAAGTGCGGAAAGTCTTGAGGACATATGAGGTGTAACCGAGTTGGAACCCGATGAGATCACGGTTCCACATTGCCAATAGGATAGAATTTTTCCTTTGTGCGCAATCACCTCTTTCCGGGGTTTGCTTCCTGTGTGTTGCTCAATTGTGAGCCATCTTTTATTCCAGTCAAATAAAGCGTGTGTTCGGTCAAATAAATTTTGTTTTTGTGTCATTACTGTTTTGATTACGAAAACATCTATTCATTTTGATAAGAATATTTGCATTCTTGAAACATAGAGGTCCGTTCTGATGCGTGCTTACGAGGTTGAAATCTGGAAATATTACTCGGAAGTTTGAGTGACCTAAGTGTTGAAATATCAGAACACCTGGGTCATACCTGGGGCACGTTTTTATCTAACGATCTCCGGTGCAGGTACTGTTAGATATCCTCATTCACTTACCGGTGGTACTGTGAACCCCTGTTGACAAAAATCTCGGCAGAGCCTGATCAGGGGCAAGGGATAGTTGAACGGCGAACAGACAGTGAAGGATTACGACGATGGTCCTGGAAAGGTAATCAAGAAGACTCTTCAAAGTCTGATGATTGGAAAGTTTGTATGAATACCAGGAGTTCGATCCCCGTGGAGTACGGACGAGACTTGGAATACAAGATGATGGAGCAGAAAAGTCCAGAAGCGTCTGAGAGTCCGTAAAAGAGGAAAGCCGACACTATGGGTGGACGATGGATGCCGCTGTTCGGCGACTCGACAGGTGTTCCGTGTCTAATAAGTTGTATTTCCCCAGTAGGTGTGAGGGCGTTACCTCCATAACAGATTCGAGATCAGTGTCTCCTCAGCAAGCCTAAAGGTGGCCATATCCCCAGCGGAGTTGTGACTGTTTTCCAAGTCTGAAGCTGTCTTCCCAGCAGAGGTTGTGTTGATGGTTTTTTCCCCAGCAAGGTTTGTCTTTCCCCAGCAGAATGGAGGTTGACATGGTTATAGGATCCCCAGCACAGTTCCTGGATTTCCCCGGTGTTGTCTCTGAAGGAGACGTGCGTTTATGCATTCATCATTTAGATAAACATAGCATATCGCATCATTAGTGCATAGCATTTCCATAATCATGGGGCATTGTGTAAAGCAAGAAAAAACTCATGCATCAACATTGCAAGCATATCCATTAGCCCTAGGCCGTGGCAACCAGCCGAGGTTGGGTTGTTGGAAAGAGTTTAGCATCGCGCCATTGGATCGGCTTCAGGATTGGGTTCATCAGCATGGTTGAGAGGTTGGTGTTTTCCCAACAAGTGATTCCTCAGTCGAGTGGGTATCCCCAGCAGTGTTACTCCCCAATTGTTAGCGTCTTGCCAGCTTGGGTCTTTTTCCTTAAGCAGATATGGGTGTGTCTGATCTCTCCATGTAGAGTCTACCCCTTAAGCAGAAAGTGTCAATCTTTTCCTGCCATTTCCCCACTGAGATACATCCTCGTGGATGACGGTTGCTTCCGTTCCCTCCCTAATGGGATGGGTTTTCCCTATTGAGTTCTTTCCTCATTAGGATGAGTCTTGTTTCAGTCTGCCTTTTTGGATCAATCCTAAATTGGCTTTCCGTTGTCTCCTGTGCTTCCCTGGGGCATAAATGAATAGTCGCTCACTAAACGGCACTCATTCATCTCATCCTCAGCGGAATTTGTGGCCTCTACCTACAAACTGGTAGTTGTAAGTCCTATCTTTGTGGTTTTCTACCTACTAGCTGGTAGTTGTAAAATCCCACTTTCATCCCCTTGTTGGAGTTAACCCTTTGTGCTCATCCTATCGATGACTGGTTACTTTTCCGTGGTTTTCTGCCTACTAACTGGTAGATGTAATCCCCTCTTTGCAGTTATCAGTATCCGGTTCGTGATATTGACATTCTTTCCCCTCTGGATACTTGCCTTGATCAAGCAGTATTGTCCCCAGTGGGTATTCCCCTTCTTTTTGGATACTTGCTCCGAATAAGCAACTTTATCCTCTTTTGATTGGTCATCTTTTGCATACCTAGTTTGGTACCCAGATGCCTTTCTTTTCGGTCGATTATTCATTTAACAACCCACAACCCGGTTATGGATAATCTTCCATGCGAGTGTATTATCTACGTTTTGACGGCTATAGATAATATGTCTTATGTTTTTCCGGTATTCAGACCGAAGGAGTTTCCGACGATCAGGTCGATGTACTCGTGGCACTCAGGCCAATTTTCCGGTATTCAGACCGAAGAAGTTTCCGACGAGCAGGTCGATGTACTTATGATTTTCAGGTGTTCAGACCGAAGAAGTTTCCGACGGTCAGGTCGATGTACTTATGTTTTTTCCGGTATTCAGACCGAAGAAGTTTCCGACGGTCAGGTCGATGTACTTATGTTTTTTCCGGTATTCAGACCGAAGAAGTTTCCGACGATCAGGTCGATGTACTTATGATTTTCCGGTATTCAGACCGAAGGAGTTTCCGACGATCAGGTCGATGTACTCGTGGCACTAAGGCCAATTTTCCGGTATTCAGACCGAAGAAGTTTCCGACGATCAGGTCGATGTACTTATGATTTTCAGGTGTTCAGACCGAAGGAGTTTCCGACGATCAGGTCGATGTACTCATGGCGTTAAGGCAATTTCCAATTTTCAAATCGAAGAAGTATTCTCCTCTCCGTTGGTGTCAATAAACGTCGAGTTTTTCCCAATCATCCGTTGATGATTTGGTTGTGTTCACTCTCCCTAGTAGAGTTTCCTCCTCTCCGTTGGTGTCGATAAACGTCGAGTTTTTCCTATTCGTCCTATGACGTCTAGTTGTACTTGTCCCCACGTGGATTTACCTCTCCGTTGGTCTTGGTAAACGTCGAGTTTTTCCCATCTCGTCCGTTGACGTATGGTTGTATCCCTTCCAGTCATTCATTAATGTCTGGTTACCTCTCCGTCGGTCTTGGTAAACGTCGAGTTTTTCCCATTTCGTCCGTTGACGTATGGTTGTATCCCTTCCAGTCATTCATTAATGTCTGGTTACCTCTCCGTTGGTCTTGGTAAACGTTGAGTTTTTCCTAGTTGTCCGTTGGCATCTAGTTGTGATTTCTTTTCCCATTCATCGTTGTTGCGATGTCTGGATGTGGCCGTACCCTTTGAAAACAAAAACCAAAATATATACCCAGTAATAAAAATTAAATCCCAGTGGACGTCTCCATTGGTGGATCCCTGTTGTGCAAATTCTACGGTTCTTTGGTATTCAATCCCTGTTTACCCTGAAAGTCTGACAGCCACTGCTATCATCCATTCAGGTTCCCAGCTGATTGAATAGGGGCAGCTGTAGCACCTCAAATTTGCACCTATCATTGTACATACATTTTCATATTAGGTCATAGCATATCATGGTCCACTGCATAGCATTGCATTGTCCCATTTGCCTCAAGTGCAAGCAAATCAAGAAATTAGGTCAAACTGGTCAAGAGATCAGTCAGTCAAGCAAGCAAGCATAATTCTCAAGGAGCCAAGGCCTCAGGGTTGGTCCAACATGTTCACATGACTTGGGGATCCATTTGAAGTGTTTTGGTCAAGGATTGGATGTTCAGAAGTCATTAGTCAATGCACAATCAGTCAGAAACCCTAAAAGTCAACTGTTGGTCAACTGTCCATTTAATCAGTGATTTGATGATGGAAATTGGTTTGAGAGGTCTCATTCATGTCCATATAGTCCTCATATATCATGTCAAACACCATCATGGAAGAATTTGAAGCCAGATCAGAAATTTCCAAAAATGGAAACTGGACCTGTAACTGAAACTTACCAAAAATGGAAAGTCTTGATCCTCAAACTTACATCATGATACAAGCTTCAAATGAATTTTTGCCCAACATGAAAGTTGAAGATCTTGTTCTCCCATTTCCAAAAAGTCCAAGAACTCTCAATTCCCATGTATGGTTGGCAAGTTATGATCAAATCATTTTCAAAAATTCTTGAACTTCAAAAGGCCATATCTCTCAAACCATTTGGCCAATTTGGGTGGGGTTTTTCCTACAAACCACATTTGATCCCCTCTTTCCAAAAATGTAACTTTCATGTACCAAAACTTCACCAATCAAAATGGCATTTTTGGACCTACTTGAATTAATTTTAAGTAAGGTGAAAAAGTGAAGTTTTAAATTAATCATTTCCCACCATTCCTACTATCCAAACATGATCTGAAAATGCATTTGAAACTTGTTGGAAGTCCTTTTTGTGCAAGTACATACAGCCATGCCCTAGTTGCTTGAAAATTGGCAAAAGTACAACTTTCAACCACTCTACTCCATACTTCCATGGACCATGCTTTGTACCATCAAACAACAGACTTTAACCTCATTTTCTGTCAATTGGAAAACCTCAGTTGCAGCCATAACACAGAAATTCACTCTCTCTAAAAAATCCATCTTGCTTGCATTTTTCCAAGTTCTTCCAAAAACCTTCAAAGAGCACGACTTGGTTAGCATTGTTCCATCATCCAAGCAACCTTGTGACCTTGTTTTCACCATGTTTTCCCAACTGGAAGCTCCTTTTCCACTACTGTTTTAAAGAGGCATCATCAATGGCAGTCCAAGTTTGAAGCCATCTCAAGCTATCTCAAGCCAAGCCAACTTCACCATTCATCATTTGAAGCCTTCTAGCACACCTGTTTCAGCCATTGGAGGCCAAACAACATCAGAAACACGACTGTTCTTCCAAATTGGTAAAAATTCGACTTTCACCATTCCAAAAACCATGATATGCTTTAGTTAGATCACACCATGCTAATCATTTTGAAATTTGAATCAATGAAAATGGTTAAGTATGCTAGAAGATATGTTGACTTGAAATCTGATGTGTGAATATGTTTAGCTTCGATTCATGAGTGTTAAAGTGTTTTAGAAAAATGGATGATGGATTCTTAATGTGTGTGGTGTGCTGGTTCTAGTGATATGTTGGATTCCCATTTCTGGGCGTTTTTGAAAATCACGATTTGAAGGAGATGATGAAGCTTACTGTAGCATTGAACAAACCCTAATTTTCCAGATTTTTTGCCATTTCACGTGTTCTGCATGATGCTGTTTACTGTAGCATGGCCAACAACCAATCAGTTTATTTCGTTTTCCAGCCCAAAACGCAGTGTTTTAATAAGTAGATGGCTTATTTACAAAAATGCCATGGCCGGACCACATGACCTATTAAATCCATGTTGTTTTTCATTTTATTTCAATTTTGATACATCACCTTACAAAAATCATAACTTGTTCATTTTTAATCCAAATTTCATGGGATTTTTTGTGTTGTGTTCCTCATGATCTCTACTTTTTTATCATAATTTTTCCAGAATTTTGTGATCAATGGATTTTAATTGGTATTAGGGTTTGTGACATGTATGCATTTTTTTGTACACTTTGCCAAAACATTTGTGAAATGGTGATACTTTATCCAATGGCTCCCAAATTTTTTGTGCTCAAACTAGACACACCCATGGGGATTTTGGTGTAGAGTTTGTGAATTTATCATTTGTGGTTTGTGAGTTATGATTTTTTGAATTAGGGTGTGACAATTTGTGTCACACCATTGATGTCCAACTTGATGATTTTTGATACCATGCTTCTTGACCTCCAATTGATCTGATTTTTTGATGGTGATTGATATGAACATGAACCCAATTGGGTTTGTTTCTTAAATGTTTGAACTTGATTTTGATTGGGCATTGCTTGCTGTTTTGACTTTTTCATTCATTTTTGACCCTAGGCTTGTCCTAGTGGTCCTGTTACTCACCTTTGAGCTTATGTTTTCAGGTTGACCAACAAATGACCAATGAGACCAATTCTTTTTGATTGAGCTTGCTTGAACATCATTGTCTAACTTGTTTGTTTTTGTAGGTGGCTTGGCTCACATGCCTTAAGCCTTGTGCCTTGCACATTCATTAGCTCCTGATTAACTGTTGATGTCTGTTTCATTTTGCTTTGTTTTGAAGTTGCATACTAACATCTGCTTGACTATTTCAGGTGCTTTTAGTTGCTTAGTTCCTTGTGAACTTTTGCTTTGCTTTGCTTGATTAAGCAATTTGCATTGAGGTATAACTTCCTAACTTCATGTAGTCTGGAAGACCTGGCCTGTTACTTGGCCAGGCAACTGTCTGAAGTCCTCCTTAAGAGGCAATGTTTGTGGATGTTTAAATTTGTCCTTGTATAGAGTCAAAGACCTCCTAATTGAAGAGGCAATTGGCAGAACCCAAGGGATATGCAATCTATCCCCTGCTATTCTGTGTGTCATCTGCTTTGCTCACACCACTGTGTTGATGCATTGCAGATACAAACCCAAGATCTTGTACAATTGTACAGTTGAGTCAGTTTCAAATGTGTAGAAGGGTTCCCACTTTCTGAACCCACACATTCTTGTCTTAAGCTCTCCCAGGCCAGGGATAAGAGCTGTGAAGTCTTATCTTCACTCACCTTTCATCTGCTTCACCTTAGCCCCTCAATGGCAAGGTTAAGAGCACATTCACCCAGTTCCAGAGGTTTGTTTGTTGAGGTTGATATGACCCCTCGACTAAAACCTAACCCTTGTTTGAGCCCCTTGCTTGTGTATAGTGTGTGCTATCTGCGTTTGTATGTTTGACTTGCTTCCTGTGCAAGTTAGGATTGTTTGACTTGCTTCCTGTGCAAGTTAGGATTGTTTGACTTGCTTCCTGTGCAAGTTAGGATTGTTTGACTTGCTTCCTGTGCAAGTTAGGATTGTTTGACTTGCTTCCTGTGCAAGTTAGGGTTAGTTTAGACTTGCTTCCTGTGCAAGTTAGGTTTTGTTTGACTTGCTTCCTGTGCAAGTTAAGTGTGTGTGTGTGGCTTGCTTCCTGTGCAAGTCATGTTTAGGATAGGCTTGCTTCCTGTGCAAGTTAGCTAGAAACCTTAACTTAGGGTTGATTTTGCATGACAACATCTAGGCTCGAGTCATAGTCTCCCTAGTTGTGTCTCCCTCTGTTATCTGGTTAGGCTAGTCCTTTATCCCTCTGTAGGGGAACTACATCGCCCTGATCTTCATACCAGATGAAGTATGTAGGCAGGAGATTGAGCTGATCTCTCCGGGCGCCCTTTTTCTTTTGTGTGTGTTGTCTGACAATTGCTAGGCTCGAGTGCCTGACTCCTTAGCAATTTGTTGTTTGTTTGTTTGTGTGTGTGCTTGACAGTTATAGGCTCGAGTCCCCGACTCCCTATTAACTTGTTGTGTTGTTGTGTGCTCGGAAGCTGATGTAAGTCCATCGAGTGGCAGTTAGGTTCCAGTGTGCGTTTTGGTTCGGATGCTGATGTAAGCCCAGTGATTGGCATTCAGGCTCCATGTTTGCCTTCTTGTGTGTGTTTTGGTTCGGATGCTGATGTAAGTCCAGTGATTGGCATTCAGGCTCCACGTTTGCCTTTGCCTGTGTTTGTTTGTGTGCGTGTCAGCCGAACTACGAATGCTCTGATTCTTCTTTCGTCCAAGGAGATATGTATGCATAGGATGCGATATCCTAGCGAGCATGTGTCGTTTCCCCAGTCCGAACTACTTCGACTCTGATGTCTATGCCTGATAGACTAAGTAGGCCCAGGATACGATATCCTGCCGAGTCAGTTTCAGTCTTGTTTTCTTGTGTCTCTTTCAGCCAGTGTGTGTGTGTGTTTGAGCAGTGTTATAGCAACCAATATTCCTTCCTTTTGTGCGTGGATCCCGTAGAGTACTACGGATGCGTAGGGGTGCTAATACCTTCCCTTCGCATAACCGACTCCCGAACCCATTCTCTTTGGTCGCGAGACCATGTTCTTTCCAGGTTTAC
This sequence comes from Lathyrus oleraceus, assembly GCF_024323335.1. Classification (NCBI taxonomy): domain Eukaryota; kingdom Viridiplantae; phylum Streptophyta; class Magnoliopsida; order Fabales; family Fabaceae; genus Lathyrus; species Lathyrus oleraceus. The sequence goes on from NC_066580.1 coordinate 293,849,682, forward strand.
TCTGAGCGTTTCCTTTCCCTCTTTTGGGATAAATAACGCACGGTGGCGGCTCTGTTGTTCTTGTTTTCCCGCCGGTTTTTCGCGTAATGCGACAAAACCCAACAAAATTACTCATCAAAATTGACTATAATATTACTTCATAACATACCCCAATCCCTACTATGTCACACATCGCTATCGGCCAATCACCAATTATGTTCACAACATTAAAATACCAATTTTTCCAATTTCCAACAGTGTTAACCGGTTAACGCCCTGGGTTAACCGGTTAACGCAGGACAGAACACGCTTTCTGGCCATTTACAACAGTGTTAACCGGTTAACGCCCTGAGTTAACCGGTTAACGCAGACAGAACAGCAATTTCTCAGACATCATAACAGTGTTAACCGGTTAACACCCTGGGTTAACCGGTTAAGACAGACAAAACATCAATTATTTCACAATTCAACATAGTGTTAACCGGTTAACACCCTGGGTTAACCGGTTAACGCAAGACAGAAAGCTGTTCCTGCGCTAACACAAAGCAGAATGCAGAATTCTCCGCATTTTCCGCCGTTGGAGGACTTCCGGACCTCCGATTCCAATTCCGTAAAAAGCTACACGTCCAGCAATTTATGACTCACACAACTATCGATTCAATTTCAGCTTAAACACAGTTTATTCATCATAATTTTTCAGCATTCAACATCCCAATTAGGGTCAAATCAATGGTTTATCACTACCCATTACATGTTAACCCATAATACCCATTAAACGACGATAAACCCCCCTTACCTGAATTAATCCGGCAAGTCTTTAGCTTCAAGCTCTTCTACTCTCCAACCTTTGCTCTCTTGCTCTTCCTCTTTGCCCTTTCTCCACTTTTCAGCCGCTTCTCTGTTTTTCACGTAAAAACCCTCTTTACCAAAATGAACTCTTTTCCTTATTTCCCACTTATATACTTTCCAATAATTATTATTCCAATAATAATAATAATAATAATAATAATCCCAATTACTTAATTAAATTAATAAATATAATATTAACTTAAATTAAATAATTATCTTATTTTTATCGGGGTGTTACATGGGGCATCTTTGAAAGATAAGAAGACTTTGAGAAGATTAGCCGGTAATTTCTATTTGAATAGTGATATACTGTACAAGAGAAACTTCGACATGGTTTTGCTCAGATGCGTGGATAGACACGAAGTAGACTTGTTGATGACCGAAGTGCATGAAGGTTCCTTTGGTACTCATTCCAGTGGACATGCAATGGCAAAGAAGATGTTGTGAGCAGGTTACTATTGGCTGACAATGGAATCTGACTATTGCAAGTTTGTGAAGAAATGCCACAAGTGTCAAATCTATGCCGATAAGATTCATGTTCCTCTGACACTATTGAATGTTACCTCTTCCCCATGGCCTTTCTCCATGTGGGGAATTGATATGATTGGGATGATTGAGCCCAAAGCTTCGAATGGACATCGTTTCATTTTGGTGGCAATTGATTACTTCAAAAAATGGGTTGAAGTGGCATCGTATGCAAATGTAACCAAGCAAGTTGCTGTAAGGTTGATCAAGAATCAGATCATATGCCGTTATGGTGTGCCAAGCGAGATCATTATTAACAATGGATCGAACTTGAATAATAATATGGTGGAATCTCTTTGTAAAGACTTCAAGATTGCACATCATAATTCTTCTCCCTATAGACCCAAGATGAATGGGGATGTCGAAGCTGCGAACAAGAATATCAAGAAGATTATCCAGAAGATGGTTGTCACATATAAGGATTGGCATGAGATGCTCCTTTTTGCTTTGCATGGGTATCATACGTCCGTCCGCACTTCAACAGGGGCAACCCCTTTCTCTCTTGTATATGGTATTGAAGCAGTGCTCCCCGTAGAGGTTGAGATTCCTTCATTGTGTGTGCTCATGGAAGCGAAGTTGACTGAAGCAAAATGGTGTCAGACCAGGTTTGATCAATTAAATTTAATTGAAGAGAAAAGATTGACTGCCATGTGTCATGGCCAGTTATATCAGCAGAGAATGAAGAAAGCTTTTGATAAGAAGGTCAAACCTCGTGTGTTCAGAGAAGGTGACCTTGTCCTCAAGAAGATTTTATCATTCAAGCCAGATTCCAGAGGAAAATGGACTTCTAATTATGAAGGCCCATATGTTGTCAAGAGAGCCTTTTCAGGCGATGCATTGATTCTTATAACTATGGATGGTGAAGAGTTGACTCGTCCTGCGAATGTAGATGTAGTCAAGAAATACTTCGCCTAAAAAGAAAAGAGCAGCTCGCTAGATTGAACACCCGAAAGGGTGGCTTAGGCAAAAATGAGCGTCTCAGTGGAATGAAAACCCGAAAGGGCGATCTAGGTAAAAATTAGAGACATAAAACAGAAAAGAATTTCCCGATAAGTTGAGTACACCACCTTGGGAAAACTTATGCAAAAATTAGGGACTATGGCAAGTAACTGTATTCTGCTGATCTTCAGATTTTGAAGACTTGTTTGAGCACAAGGGTTGACATTAGTTCATCTCCCAGCAGCGGTCAAGAGCACAATGGATATCAAGATTTGGTAGAGGAATTAAGGATCATTTGTTTTCAATGTAACCCTTTTCCATGTAAATTACCATTTTCAACTTTGTAAAATCTATGGAGTCTTGTCATTTACAGACTACCATCCTATTGAATAAAGTTGAGCTTTTATCCAATTGTTTCTACTTTTATTTACTTCAGCCAATAGTTTTAAATTTTATTATGATCATTTTGAAATTAAATTTTAAATCAAAAATCAAGTTTTTTAAATTAAAAAAAAACATATAAGCCACAAGTTTTCCAAAGCAAGTAAAAGGAATATCAACAGCATTTCAGTAAGAAGCAAGTTCTTAAGTGCGAAGAATCTAAGGTTCCCCAAGCAGTTAACTCTTCGGGTATCCCTAGACGTTTGTGTTGATTCAGTTCCTCAGCGGAGTGTTTGATCCCCATTGAAGCTTATTTCTTTTTCTCAGTTGAGTTGGTTGCGGCATGTCCTTGTCCCCAACAGAGTTTCGGCATTCCTAGCAAAGTTCGTTTTTTCTCGGCAGGTGAATCATCTTCTGGAATGTTTAATCTTTCCCCAGTAGATCGCTTTGGTGTCCCCACCAATCGTTGATCTTTGCTCCCCAGTCAGAGTTTCCTTCTAGTTCCTGAGCAGCTTTTTGTTTCTTCCCCAGTAGGGTTGTCTCCCATTTTTATGGTGTTGACCTAAAATTCACTACAGATTGGATGTTTTATCCTCAGCAGATCTCCTTCCCCAGCCAAGGTTTAGCCTTTGGGATGTTGATCTCTCTGTTCTCCAGCAGTTTGTCTCCATGATTTGTGGATTGACTGAGGATTGTATCGGTGGTTCAATTTCTCTGCGACACCTCTGTATCCTCCGTGATCGTTTTGTCAGCATAATCACCATATATACATATGCATAAACATTCATATAAATTCTTGATTTACATCTCCTGCATCTTCATATTTGATTTGTTTGATATTTTCATTCTCTGTTATGGCGGTACTTTATCCCCCTGCCAAATATGGTATTTGTCCTCTTTCAATTGTAGAGTATCAGCCCCTAAGCAGAAAAGATTTTAACCTTTCTCTGTTTCACCACTGAGTTTGTTTCCTCGTGGATGATTGTTATTTCAGTTTCCTCTCCAGCAAATTTTCTAGATGGAATTACTCCCCTTGAGTTATGTCGTCATTGGGTTGAGTCTTGATTGATCGTTTTCTTTCTAGCTCTTACCTAGATAGATATCTTGGTCCCCTAAGAGTCTATTACCCAATAACTGGTAATATTCTTCTTGGTTGGTGGTTTGTCACTTCTTTCCCAATACCTGGCAAAAGTACCCTTTTTCTCCTCAGCAGAATTCCCCAGTGGATCTATTCCTCGAAAAGTATATCCTCGATATGTTCATCCTAACCGGTGACGGATATCTTTTCTTACCCCGTGGAGTCTATCCTTGATATGTTCACTTTAACCAGTGACAGATTTTCTCTCCTTTGGTATTCTATCCAGCAACTGATAGATGTAATCCATACTTTTATTCCCTATTTCAGAGTCTATCCTTAATATGTTCACTTTAACCGGTGACAGATTTTCTCTTTGATTGGTCTTCTACCCAGTAACCGGTAGTTGTAAATCCTACTTTGTCCCATCGTAGAGTGAATCCTCGATATGTTCATCCTAACCGGTGGCAGATTTTTCTCTTCGACGGTTTTCTATCCAGTTTTTGATAGATGTAATTCCCTTTTGTTGTTCAGTTGGTATATCCTTGATATGTTCATCCTAACCGATGACGGGTATCCTTCTTAACATCCCCAGGAGAGTTAATCCTTGATATGTTCATCCTAACCGATGACGGGTATCCTCCTTAACATCCCAGGAGAGTTAATCCTTGATATGTTCATCCTAACCGATGACGGATTTTCTTCCCTGTCAAGTTTATCCTTGATATGTTCATCCTAACCGATGACAAATACTCTCACCCTTGGTCTTCTACCCATTAACTGGTAGTTGTAAATCCTATTTTCTATAGTTTTCCCCAGTAAGGTTTATTCTTACCCAGTAACCGGTAATGAATATTCCCCCTGGCTTTCCCTCAGCGAGTCATCCTTGATATGTTCATCTTAACCGATGACAGATGTTCTCTCTGTCAGATCTTTATTATCTCCTTACCCAGTAACAGGTAGTAGATAATAGATTTTTGTTGCTCCTGTGTTGAATTTCTATGTTCTCCCCAGTTGAGTTGAGTATGTTTTCCTTAGTGAAATCGTTGTTCCTCTGCGCGAGTCGAATACTTCAGTTTTATCCTGATTTATTCGCATCCCCTATGAGCGTTGTGTTTGTTTCCCCGGCTGAGTCTTTCCATTTTATATGGATTCCCTCGAGTCCCCCATTAGTTTTAAGTCGTAGCCTGGCCTACGCATAAATCTTTTTATCCCTTCAGACTCTCTGTTTCCCCAGTGACTTTTCCTTATGGAATATATTACACTCCTGCGGACTTTCGGTCTCTCTGATTTCTTTTTCCTTTGTGGCGATACCTCCCCACAGAGTATTAACTTTTGCATTCATATCATTTGCATCATGAGGTCTCTTAGGGACCAAAATTTGTTTCTATATGTTGTTATTTAAGCCCATTCTACTGAGTCGAGCCGAATATTTTAACCTTCACCTCCTCAGTTAGAATGTCCTTAAATAGGGGCAGCTGTAAGACCCCAATATGGACCGTAAGATCCCCCATGCATTTCATCATAAGCATTAGCATTAGGATCATACTTTGGCATCCTCCTTACCCCTTTTCATTGGGCTTGTTTTGGGAGAGATCACCAAGTAATTTGTGATTATATCATACTTGTATTTTATCATTTCACTAACCAAAATTCCAAAAATATGTCTTTGTATTTGCCTAACTCTTTTGTAGGAAGGGCATGATTTCCTTGATTCATTGATCATATCTATGGTTTGAGACCCTCATGAACAAAGAGCACAACCAAGAATTGATTCAAGAATGGTTTTACACATCATATATGAGTCCCAATGATCTCTACATGTCATATTGATCAAGTTTGCTTCAAGAGTTTGAGGGTGATTTGCCTTGGAAACCCTAGTTGGACTGGGTATCTTGAGTAACTTCTCCAACAAGCTATCTCACTAATTGATTAAATTTCTCAAAGGGCACATCAAAATTCATCATCTTATACATATATGATCTACCATGAGCCAAGAAAGTCAAGAGAATTGGAAATTAGCAAGTTGGTTGATGGTGGTTGGCCAAATAGATTCATCTGATCAAAACTGGGTCTCCCTAGACCCTATCTCCTACAATTTTTATCATATGAAAATGACTCCAAGATAAACATTACTCTAAATTACATTCTAAAAGACTTTCATGTTTAGACCTAGATCTAGTTTTGCATGGAAAATCATTTTCTATGTTAAAACATTATAGGTCATTTTGTCTAAACCCTAATTTGAAAGTAAACTTCCCAAGGCCATAACTTGCTCAATTTTTATGAGATGAAAGATTTCCAAGTTGCACAATTAAATTCAATGTGTCTACTTCAACTTTTATATTTAGAGTGGGATCTAATTCAACTTATTTGAACACGTAATATGAGGCTACATTATAGGTCACTTTTGACCTATACCATTGATCAAGTGATTTTTTCAAACTTCAAAAATGCATAACTCTATTATTTAAAATCCAAATGACATGAAATCGGTGACCATTTTAAAGGTCTTTGGGAGAGATACAACTTTGATGAAGACACTTTTCTCATTTGAAGCTCCTATAAAAATTTAAGCAAGGTGGAATATTGAGACATATGGCTTGACACTTAAAAAATTTTGATATGTCAAATTTTTCCAAACTTCCACCTCAAATTTCTCCAAGTTCCAAGCTCCAAATGAAAAAGTGTTCAACATAAAACTTGTTCCTCTTGATCTCACCTTTCCAAAGAGCTCAAATTCATTCATTTTGGATGAAAAATGCATACACTGCGCATGGCTTAAACAGGATGATGTCATTTGGCATGGATCAATCTTCAAACAACAATGTGTAATACCCCAAAATTTACCCTTCATTTTTCCTGGAAGCATGGGATTATGTTTTACACTTCATTAGCATCATATTAGGTCATACTCATTGCATACTGCATTAGTGACATGGAGATCAGGTTTTGATCGATCACTCCTTAACAGAAGGAGCCCACACAAAGCAAGATTGAGAATTGGACTTCATTTTCTAAGTATACAAGTCTCAAGGGTCTCAGGGGGGTCCAGGTATCTTATTATGGTCCTCAGTTCATCAATGAAGGATTCAAAGTTATCAGAGTGTTCATCTGGATTTAATCAGAAATTAGGGTTTCATGGCTACCTTCAACAGGCAATGTTTGATTGGAAGTAGAGGAGCTCATCCATGTCATGATTAGAGAGGCATCTTGGCCTAGGAAGATTCACAATTATCTCAGAAAGATCCATTGGCAATCAGTGCAATCAGTTCTTGTTCATTTTGCCCTAAAACTAGGGTTTGGTATAAAATCAGTTTATTTCTGATTCTTTGGGTGAAACTCTTTTCCATGACCCTCCATATGTCCACAAAGGTCTACATACAAAAAATCAGCTCTTTATTTGAGCTAGAAGTGCTTCAATTGATCAATGGAATCAGGAATCAAACAGTTTGGGAAAAGTCAACGGTGGGCCCAGAAAAGTCAACTCCTAACATTTTGAGAGTGGAATCTCAAAATCCATGCCTAGGGGATCCTACATGTGAAATTTGATCAAGGTTGGATCATGGATTCATCATTTAATCAGGAATTGGAAAAGTTACTTAATTTGGAAATGGTTGACTTTCCATTTAGGGCAAGTTTTCATGATCGTTGCACTCACTTTAAGCCCATTTTGCATCAAGACAAAAGATCCATTCGAAAATTTCTCCAACATGAATGTTGTCCTCTTGTCCCAAGATTTCTATAGATATAAAGTTTGCTCTATTTGGATTAGAATTGAGAAAGTTATGCTTAGTCAAAGTGAGACATACTTTTAGGACACTTAGAAAAATTTATAAGTCCAAAATCTTCAAAATTTGTCAAGACTTCTTGGCCAGTTTTCTTGCACTTCAAGGCATTATTTGAAAATACTTTCTTCACAACAATTGTACCTTGCCATGTCTTCTTTCACATCCTTTTGGAATCATCTCATTTGGATCCATGGTTTGAGAGATACATTCATTTAAAGTGGGCACCATGACTTGATTTTCTAGGCAGATTTTGGGTATGGCTGACCCAATCAGATTTTCTAAGCATGTTGCACAAACCAGTCACGTTTTTTACCTCTTTTGGACATGCATTGGACATCCATTCACTTAAGTTTGGCCTAAAATAACAATATTTTACACCTCACTTCACACTTTTATTCTTATGGATAAATCACTTATTAAAAAGCCCATGAGAACACCTAATCCACCCTATTTAAGAAGATGAAACCCTAACCATAAAGGAGCATTGGAATTTCGTGGCAAGGAGGAAAAGCTTCATCACATATCATATTCCATTCCACTTCTATTTTCCATTAGGGATTGATTATGGAAATTGAAGAGATCTTTTGATCCTCCCTCGTTCATCTCATATGCCATGTATTAGAGGTCTTTTACCTTGATTTTATTTGGTCCTTACCTCATTTCCTGATTAAGTTATTCAGTGGACCCTTCATGTGCATATTTTCATATGTTTGATTCATCTGTTATCTTTTATACTTGTTTCTCTCATTCATGCTTTCTATTGCTTGATTATTTAACATGTTCATACTCCCATGCATTGTTTAGATGCTCCATTATTTGATTCTTTGGTTTGATTATATATTGTGTATTTATCCGATCTGATTGATAACTGTTGCCTACTTGTATGATGTATGAGGCATATATTCTTATTGTTTGTTTGCCATGAACAATCCCCATTCATAACAAATGTACCCCTCTCCCATAAAGTGCATAATATTTATTTCTTTATTTCTTTAGTCACCTGTTAATACAAGAATTAAAACGAACATCCGATAACCATTTCAAAGTAAGATCAAAAGCTCGATCCAACGTCGAGTAATCATTTTCAAAACTTAACAGAACCATCACGCATTCATCCATCCTCTTGTAAGTCGATTGCCTCAGGCATCGCCATCTACCTGTAAGTCGATTGCCTCCAGCATCGCCATCTACCCTTATCCGTAACTCCTTTCCGCACTCCATTCGTCGACTCTTGTTCTGTTTAGGTAGCACCCATTAGGTAGAACCATTTGTATGATAACATAGGTAGAATTCCCTTATTCTTTGCATGCTAAAATTAGGTAGATGTTCCCCTTTGTAAATCCTAACACATAGGTCCATATTGCATGACAACTCTAGAGCAGAGCTTCCCCACTTTTAGACCTTCCGTGCGTCTCCGATCTTGTGGCATGTCAGTCCGTTCTATTGCAAAGAGGTAACTGCCTAAGACTCGATTCAGCGAGCTGCGACACCTACTGCTAGGACGTTGAACATACTGCCCACCCTCCTATGACACAGCTGGTGTCCTCTTTTGTAAGTCCATGTTCAGATGGCAATCCTTAACCCCTAGTTAGCCGAACTATGTTTTGCTCTGATTCTCATTCCAGATGAGATACGTAGGCATAAGACGCGACGTCTTACCGAACACACTTCTCTTTAACCCATAGGTAGCCGAGCTACGAAGACTCTGATTCTCATACTTAGATAAGATACGTAGGCAGTGGATGCGACATCCTTGCGAGTCATTTTCTTTTAACCTTCCTTTTAGTAAATAGTACTTTAGATATACCTACACCCTTTAGACTAGAACAACACTTATGAAAAGGGCTCCCTAGGAGTACCTAGGATGTTTTGGGTGCTTAAAACCTTCCCATTGCATAACCAACCCCCTTACCCAGATCTCTGACATTTTTACTAGTTTTTTATTCGATAAAACTTTTAGGTTTTTGTTCGCTTTCTAACCATTCCTTTGGATAAATAGAAGTGCGGTGGCGACTCGACTTGTATGGTTTACCTTGGATTTAGTCAATATCTATAATGGTAACGAATACCCCGCTACAAAAAAGTGGCAACTCTGCTGGGGACTATCATTTGCCTAGTGGGTTTTGCCTACTTTTCATATTTGTTGTATTGTATGGTATATTGCTTTGTGACATATTTTTGTGCAATTTGGGATTACTGTATTGTATGTAATTATTGAATTGTTTGAATATTAATTCCTTGTATGCTTGGTGATCTTCATGAGATGAGTTCTATACCCGAACTCAAGTGCACTTAGGATAGGAGAATGGTATAGTCTTGTTGACTTGTGTGGAGTTATTCCTTAGCAAGTTGACTTGCAAGCCCATTCACTTGGTAGAGGTTATGTTGGGATCAATAATGTCACACGAGTAGTCATGGTTAGGCATTAATCTTTCCAATATATTCCTTAGAAGCCAAGGACCTTAGTTTACCCCGCCCATCTTGGCCTATTTTTAGGACGTAGTGCGAAGATCGTTCAAGTGTAAGATTTGATATGATTGTTACGCGATACTACACTCATAAGAGTCTCTCTTAAGAATATTTTTGGAATACGAGTAGTCGTTTATCCGATAATATCCTAAAGATGGGATGATGACTATGGGAACCTCTTGTAGAACATGATTGTCAGGTTTAACCATAGTACACTCCCTTTGGGTGGTTCTTAACCAAGACTCCATGCTCGCGACTCGCAACAAACCCTTGATTCGTGGTTGATCCGTTCTTGTGTATCCTTAATATCAATGGAACTTGGGTGTTGATAAGGTGTAAACCATAATCCATCAAAATGGATGATTGATATTAAGGATGACTTGATCCAACCCATGACCTTTGTGTGGTGTGATTTGCTTGATCCTTGAGTGTGATTGTTGCATCCATGCATTCATGCAATCATACACATCCATATCATCAACAATGAGAAAATTTTCAAGGAACTTAAGAGGTCTATTTGCAAATTTTCAGACATGGATAAGCAAAGAAGGAATACGAAGAAGTACAGTTTCAGACAACCCGACTTGAAAGAGTTAAGGAGTTTGGCATCATATGTATTAGATCCCTTGGAATTCAAGGCTCGTCATGGGAAGCTTCTGTCTATTCTGGCTACTAAAGTGGATAAAGGTCTAATGAGTGTGTTGGTGCAGTTCTATGATCCCTTGTACCGTTGCTTCAGTTTTCCGGATTTCCAGCTTTTGCCCACGCTTGAGGAGTGTGCCTATCTTGTGGGCATACCTATCCTAGACCAGTTGTCGTTCAGTGGCCTGGAGAGAGTTTCTTCTTCTCAAGAGATTGCTGATCTGTTACGTATAGATGAATCTATTATTGGTGCTCATATGACTACCAAAGGTGGAATTCAAGGTCTCCCGTCTGATTTCCTCATTGATAAAGCTACTATGTTTGGGAAGGCCATGAGTGAGGACGCCTTTGAGGCCATATTTGTACTTCTCATCTATGGGCTAGTGTTATTCCCCAACATCGACAAGTTTGTGGATGTGAATGCCATTAGGATTTTCTCTACTCTTAATCCCGTTTCTACTCTATTGGGTGACACTTATTTCTCTTTTCATATGAGGAATGCAAAGGGCGGTGGTACCATTGTGTGCTGTTTGCCTCTGTTGTATAAGTGGTTTATTTCGCACTTGCCTCAGACGCTCGCCTTCAAGGAGAACAAAGGATGTCTACGGTGGTCCACGAGACTTATGTCTCTCACTAATGATGATATCTTTTGGTACAACTGTGTATATGATGGTGTGCAGATTATCGACTCTTGTGGTGAATTCTGCAATGTACCTTTTCTTGGTACATGCGGTGGAATTAACTACAACCCTATTTTGGCACGTCGTCAGCTTGGGTTCCCCCTAAAGAATAAACCCAATAACATTCTGTTAGAGGGTGTGTTCTTTCAGGAGGGTAAAAATCCCCAAGGCTTGAAGGGCAGGATGGTCCGCGCTTGGCGCAAGATCCATAAGAAAGGAAGGAAGGAGCTAGGTCCGAAGAACTGTATCGCTTTGGAACCCTATACCTCTTGGGTTAGGAGGAGAGTTTTCGAGTACCTCATGCCTTATGAGTATCCAAGACCCACGCCTTTGGTTATGGCTAGGCCTTTAACCCTCCCTAGCCAAGGAGTAGAGGAGTTGAGAGACGAAGACCGTTCGTGTGCTTGGATCCGTGAACGAGAGGAGTTGCTTCAGCAGATCAGAGAGAAGGATGCTTTGATAGAGTTCCTTGAGCACCAGGTTATTGATGATCCTGATGACGCATTGACTTCTCTACTTCCTCAGTCTTCCAAGTTTTGGAAGAGGAAGTATGATCGACTCGCCAAAGAGAAGGCAGATATGGAGGCAGCCTATGAGAGGGAGGTGAAAAGGCTTCGTATAGCTTATCTTCCGGTCTCGAGGGCTTTGGACGATTGCTTCTAGGGATCCATAGGATGTTCATTTTCCTTCTCTCTTGTATTGTATTTGGTTACCAAGACTGTACTTCTTTGGCGTAAAAACATTTCCAAATATTAATTGACGTGATATTTCCGTATGTGATAAACGTTTAATATTTCCAAAATTTGCAAATAAGACTCTAAAGTTCCTCTGATATAAAAATTAAAGCATAAGCATTGCATGCATCATGTTTATCTATTCCTAGGGGTTTATATCTTCTTCTTGATTCTAGTCGGGGCTTTCTTACACTGTTTATCTAATGTGAGACTGGAATCAAGGGGTAGAATACCCTTTGAAATTGATAAACATGTCATTGCATTTGCATATTCATTAGCATGTCTTGCATAACAGGTACCGCCACAGTGTTCTCAGTTTGTTTGGTATTCCATTATTAGGATAGCTGACTCGGGAATTCACCGATACGGTACCCGAAGGAATCAACAGAGAGCAATGGAAGGTTTACAAGCAGAGCTCGCTGAGATGAGGATTCGCATGAATCAGTTCATGGAAGTGTGTCGCAGCCTAAAAAATATAGTGTGCGAAAAAACAACCGGCGAGAAAAGAAATGACAGAAGAGTCGCCACCGTGCGTTATTTATCTCAAAAGAGGGAAAGGAAACGCTCGAAGTAAACCTAGAGAAAGGAAAGGAAAAGACAAGGTCTCGCAACCAAATCTAGGGTTCGGGAGTCGATTATGCGAAGGGAAGGTATTAGCACCCCTACGCATCCGTAGTACTCTACGGGATCCACTCTTGTTGTTCTTGTCTAAAGGGTGTGTGTTTATCTAAGGTACTATTTACTAAAAGAGAAAGGGTCAAAAGAAAATGACTCGCACGGATGTTGCATCCACTGCATACGTATCTCATCTGAATATGAGAATCAGAGTCTTCATAGCTCGGCTACCTATGGGTGAAAGAGATGTGTGCTCGCTAAGACATCGTGTCTTATGCCTACATATCTCATCTGGAATGAGAATCAGAGAAAAACGTAGTTCAACTAACTACGCGAACAAAGGTCTCGATTGCAACTAGGGCAAGAGAAAGGGGAAGGTCTCGATCGCAACGAGGGCGAGAGGAAAGAATCGCAACGAGGGCGAAAACAAACAAAGATTAGTTGTTAGTTGTCAGTCAAACTCGGCAAGTCATCGCATCTTGTGCCTACGTATCTCATCTGAACATGAGAATCAGAGTTGCCGTAGTTCGGCCACATAGGGATTGCCATCTGAACATGGACTTACAAAGGAGGACACCAGTTGTGTCAAAGGAGAGTGGGCAATGTGTTCACGTCCTAGCAGCAGGTGTCGCAGCTCACTGAATCGAGTCTTAGGCAGTTACCTCTTTGCAATAGAACGAACTACATGCCACAAGATCGGAGACGCTCGGAAAGGTCTAGAAGTGGGGGAAGCTCTGCCCTAGAGTTGTCATTCAATATGTACTTAAGTGTTAGGATTTACAAATGGGAATATCTACCTAATGTTAGCATGCAAAGAATATGGGAATTCTACCTATGTTATCATACAAAAGAATAAGGGAATCCTACCTATGTTATCATACAAAAGGATATGAGAATCCTACCTATGTTATCATACAAAAGGATATGGGAATCCTACCTATGTTATCACACAAAGGGTTCTATCTAATGGGTGCTACCTAATCGGAACAAGAATCAACGAATGGAGCAAGGAGAGGTGCTAGGGATAAGGGTAGATGGCGATGCATGAAGCAATCGACTTACAAGGTTGATGGCGATGCATAAATCAATTCACTTACAAGGTTGACGGCGATGCATAAAGCAATCGACTTACAAGGTAAATGGATGAATACGTGCTGGTTCTGTTAAGTTTTGAAAATGATTACTCGACGTTGAAACGAGGTTTTGATCTTGTTATGAAATGGTTATCGGATGTTCATTTTAATTCTTGTATTAACAGATGAATAAAGAATGAAAGAATAAATATTATACATTTCATGGGAGAGGGATACATTTGTTATGAATGGGGATTGTTCATGGCAAACAAACAATAATAATATATGCCTCATACATCATACAAGTAGGCAACAATTATTAATCAGACAGATAAGATATGTAAACAAGTATATGATCAAGTCAAATAATCAAAGAATGAAATAATAAGACATTAAACAATGTATGACAAGTATAAACATGTTAAACAATCAAAAAATAGAAGCATGGATGAAAGAAACAAGTGTAAAAAATATCAGATGAAATCAGACAAGTGAAACTATGCACACAAAGAACCAATGAATAATTTAATCGGGAAATGATGCAAGGATCAAATAAAATCAAGATTAAAGGCCTCTAATATGTGGCACATGAGATGAACAAGGGAGGATCAAAAGATCTCTTCAATTTCCCTAAGCAATTCCTATGTCAAACATCAATCATAGAAAAGTCAACCGAAAAGTCAAGTCAACTTAAAAATTATCAAATAAATAGTAAACTAATCACAAAAATTATGAAAACTTAAACTAAGTTAGGTGGGGTCAGGACATCATCATTCCCCAAAAAGATTTCAAAAATAATAAAAATTGGTTATTGAATTAATTGAAATAAAACAAAAGTCAAATGAAAAGTCAACCAAGCAAACTAGGTCAAAAATAAATCCAAAATAAATTAAAAATGGGAAATAAAATTCCAATAAAAGGTCAGGCTGACCATGAGACATTGGTCAACTCTCATCCCAAAAATCAGAATCTAAAAATAATTTTAAGTCATGTAAATAAAAAAAATAAAAAAAGTGTACTTAAAAGGACTATTTGAAACAAATAATAAAAATAAAATATTAGCATTAAATAAAAACGAAAATTAAAATTAAAATAAATTAAATAAGACAATAAGGAAAGTAAAAAACATTTTTTCATATTTTTATGAATAAATAAAATATTTTTTATTAATTAAATCAAAACAGAATAAAAAATGAATAAAAGAAAATAAAAATGAAATGAAATAATGGAACTGGGCCAAGTTGGGAGGTGCTGGTAGCAGTGCGCGTGAGGCACAGATCCAACAGAATTTAATTGTGTGACAGCAATTAAAATTTAACATTTAAAAATGCATGTGATCTAATATTGACTGGTCAGCTCCAACTTAAAGCACAAGAGGACAAAAGAAACGTGGACGGATGTGATGGAAGGCAACTCGCGTGATCCAACGGTAGGTGCAGCAACATAGTATTCTTTCCATGCAACGTGAAGGAAGATTAAAAAACAGTAACATGCAGCAAAAGGAAAAGCGAAAACGCAGCATATCATGTCCGTTTTCCAGCCAGCATAACTCGAGCCACAATGCTCCAAACGAGATGATATAAAAAGCAAACTTCAAGTACAAAATGAGAGGAACATCATGGTATTTTATTTCATGCAAAATAATGCCTTTATCATAGAGAAATATGGACAGCAAGGGAGGCTCATGCAAGGATTTTCAACAAAAAAATAAAATGTCAAAAACTTAAAGTTTAAAACAAAGCCTCATGGTGAGGGTTTTATGGACAAGTAGTGCATATCATTAACATAAAAAAAGCATGAAGAAAAAAGAGAGCATGGCATAATGGAGAAATACATAAAGTATGGATAAATATCATGAACATGGGAAGTATGATAAACAAGCAAAGCATTGATGGCCATGGAAGGTTGGAATCAAATGATTACCTAGTGGAGAAAGTCCACTGCTTCTTGTTGGAATGAGAGGAATGGAAAAGGAAGATGCTTCAATGGTGTTGCAAACTTGAAGAATGGAAAATGGAAGTGAGAAACAACTTTGCCTTTGCCTTGCTCTTGCTTAGGTTGAAAATGTAGCAGCCTCCTCTTCTGATTAGGGTTTTAGGAGTTTATATATGTAGGGTTTCAAGTGTGTGGATGGGCTTAGGTGTTGGTTTTGAGTCATGGACAAAGTGTGCAAGAATGGGGTGTGAAAAGAAATGGTTAGAAGTGGCAAAACTTAAGTGAATAAACCAAAAGCAAATCGCCAAATGAGGTAAAAGATGTGTTGGTCGTTTTTGTGGTTAAACTTGGTTTTTTTTGTGCAGCATGAAAACAACCCAACTAGGTCACTTTAAGGCATTGTAACTTGATGAATACATGTCCAAATGGCAAGGCAATGCAAACAGTAGAAAGAGGGTAGGGAGCTTAACATCTTTCATGTTGAACACATCTTGAAATGGTGAGTGGAAAGAGGAGAAAAATGGCCATAAAGTTCAGGTCTCATGGCTGCAAAATGGTTGGGCCAGTTTGGCCTAAATGCTGTCAAAAAATTCAGCCTATGATACCAACATTAGATGAGTGTATCTTCCAAACCAATGATCCAAATGGGGTGGTTCCAAAAATGTGTGAAAGAGGACATAATAAGGTACAACTGTCATGAAGAAAGTGTTTCCAAAAGATGCCTTTAAGTGCAAGAAATCTGGCCTATAAGTCTTGACAAATTTTGCAAATTTTGGACTTAGAAAATTTTCTAAGTGTCCTAAAATAAAGTCCTACTTTGATGAAGCATAAGTTCCTCAATTTTAATCCAAATGAAACAAACTTTATATCTCTAGAAAGCTTGAAACAAGAGTAACAACTTTCATGTTGAAGAAATTTTCAAATAGGGCTTGCATCTTGATGGAAAATAGGCTTAAAGTGGGTGCAAAAACCATAAAAACTTGCCTTAAATGGAAAGTCAACTATTATCAAATTCGGTAACTTTTCCAACTCCTGATTAAATGATGAATCCATGATCCAACCTTGATCAAATTTCACATGTGGACTTCCTTAGGCATGAATTTTGAGATTCCACCTTCAAAATGTCAGGAGTTGACTTTTTTGGCCCCACAGTTGACTTTTCCCAAACCGTCTGATTCCCGATTCCATTGATCAATTGAGACACCTCTGGCTCAAATAAAGAGCTGATTTTTTTGCATGTAGATCCTTGTGGATATGTGGAGGGCCATGGAAATGAGTTTCACTTAAGGAATCAGAAATAAACCGATTTTATGCAAAAACCATAGTTTTAGGGCAAAAATGACTAGGAACTGATTGCACCAATGGATCTTTCTGTGATAATTGTGAATCTTCCTAGGCCAATATGCCTCTCTAATCATGACATGAATGAGCCCCTTTTTCTTCCCATTAAACATTGCCTGTTGCAGATAGCCATGAAACCCTGATTTCTGATCAAATGCAGATGCACACTCTGAGAGCTCTGACTCTTCCACTGACGAACTACAGACCACCATGAGATACCTGGACCACCTTGAGACCCTTGAGGCTTGCATATTTGGAAAATGAAGTCCAATTCTCAAACTTGCTTTGTGTGGGCTCCTTTTGGTAAGGAGTGATCAATCAAAACCCTGATTTCCAAGTCACTGATGCAGTATGCAATGAGTATGACCTAGTATGATGCTAATGCAATGTGAAACACAATCCCATGCTTCCAAAAAAATGAAGGGTAAATTTTGGGGTGTTACAGCTGCCCCTATTCAATCAACTAGAGACCCGAAAGGAAGATAGCAACGACTTTCGCACTCTCGAGGTATCAAGGGATTGAATACAATAAAACCCGGAAATTTACACTGAAGTGAAGTGAAGTAACAATGCCTATTAGAATCGGCAAAGAGGTGGTCTTGAACAAAAATTCGTCTGGTACGGTGAGAATCAGTCTGAGTTCCGAAAGAGAATGTAAGTCTGAATACCAAAATACATGGTCACAGAGAAATAACCCATGGCCTGAAAGATATGAGATATGAGATGTGAGAATCAGTCCGAGTTCCGAAAGAGAATGTAAGTTTGAAATAATACATGGTTTGAATACTGGAAATGACTTCGATCTGAGCATCGAAAGATATGAGATTATTAACATCGGTTTGAACACCGGTAAATTGGCATGAATGCCACTTCGGTTTGAATACCGGGAGGTTGGCCTGAATGCCACTTCGGTCTGAATACCGGGAGACTGGCCTGAATGCCACTTCGGTCTGAATACCGGAAGACTGGCCTGAATGCCACTTCGGTCTGAATACCGGAAAATTGGCCTGAATGCCACAAGTCGCATCGACCTGAATGTCGGAAACTTCTTCGATCTGAACATCGGGAGGTTGGCCTGAATGCCACTTCGGTCTGGATACCGGAAAATTGGCCTGAATGCCACAAGTTGCACCGACCTGAACGTAGGAAACTTCTTCGATCTGAATATCGGAAAATTGGCCTGAATGCCACTTCGGTCTGAATACAGAAAAATTTTCATGCCTGTCAGCATCGGCAGAAATAAGGAAAATGATAATTGAGGCGGCACGTGGGCCAAGAACCTATGCTGGGGATAATAAGTCATGAACAACCTTCAGTCTGAGTACTGGAAAAAAGCTTCTGGTTTATCACTTGGGATACCGAGGATGTTTTATGCTTCACATGCGTATGTTTGAATTTTTCAATGGCATAATGCTCCATGAAAATAGAAATGCTACGCGATTTGGGAGGATGTAATGCAATATGATTCTACATGCAGGGATGCAAAATGCTGGGCAGAATACCAAGCCGAGACAAGGAAGTCTGTTGGGGAAATGACCGGCCATGCAGTGTTCTGGCAATAATAACGAGACTCTGACTAGGGAGAGAATGGCATTGAAAGCCTGCTACTGAGGAAAGCGACAGTGGTTCTGGCAACCATAATCTGCGAGAGAGATGACTCAGCAGGGGAAGCAAACACCGATACGGTACCGAGACTCTACTTTAAGGAAAGAGACCGTGGGTCTGGCATCGAGATTATCGATCTGACATCGAACTCTGAGGAGAAAATGCTTCTGTTGGGAAGATACAGTCTGGCACTGTCAACTCCGCTGGGGATATACAGTCAGACACTGTCAACACTACTGGTGAATGTATAATCTGAAACAAATGCTTGGGGAAGTACAACAGTGAGAGTCTGCTGGGGATTGAAGAATCCAACGCTCGGACCAGCTCTGCATGGATAAGATACCAAATTCCAACTGTTGAGGAAAAACATCCGCGATCATTCGATGGGGACCTTAAGGAAATGCTCCAAGTGTACCTGTTCTGAATAGACGATCCAAAGCACTTAAACTTTACAGCAATTTTCAATGTTTATTGAGCACGTACCTGTAAAGCTCTTATGTTTCATAATGCAATGTTTATCAAAAATTCGGCCGTCATTTTTGCAAACAAAACAGTAAAATGAAAATGAACACAGAGATGTACTGAATAACATGATTTTATTGATTGAATGGCCTATGAATAGGCATTTACATCAGGAAGCAATCCCTGGAAAGAGGTAATTGCACAAAAGATAAAAATAGAAATTAATCTAATGGCAATGTGAAATGGATTTCTATCGGATTCCAATTCTGCTATGACTCGCTCGTCTTCAAGATCCTCCAGATGATCAACTTTCTGAAAAAGGTGATTGAACTGTTTCTTATCCTTCGAAAGTTTCCAGTTATCGATACGGGATGAGATTCAGAACTACTCAGAATGCAGTCATTCGCTTAATCCCTAACTTTTGCCTGGATCGCCCTTTCGGGTTTTCAATCCACCGGGATACCCATTTTTGCCTAAGTTGCCTTTTCAGGTTTTCAACTTACCGGGTGTACAACCTTTTCATCTTTAATCCCTAATTTTTGCCCGAACCTTTTCATTTTCTTGGTTTGTCGGGATGCCCATTTTTTTGCCTGGATTGTTCTTTTTATTGTCCAGCGGGTCTATTTTATGCGAAGTATTTTTTAACTGTGCCTGAGTTCACAAGGGAAGTGAAGTCTTCACCATCCATAGTTGCAAGCATTAAGGCTCCACCATCAAAAACCTTGGTGACAATATACGGTCCATCATAGTTAGGAGTCCACTTGCCCCTGTGATCTGTCTGAGGAGGAAGGATCCTTTTCAACACCAAATCTCCAACTTGGAAACACCGAGGACGCACTTTTGATCAAAGGCCCTCTTCATCCGACTCTGATACAACTGCCCATGATAAATAGCTGCCATTCGCTTCTCTTCGATAAGACTTAACTCGTTGAACCTTGTCCGAATCCATTCAGCTTCATCTAACTTGACATCCAGCAGGACTCTTAGAGAAGGAATCTCCACTTCAACAGGTAGGACTGCTTCCATACCATACACAAGAGAGTAAGGGGTTGCCCCGGTCGATGTACGTACTGAAGTACGGTACCCATGTAAAGCGAAGGGTAGCATCTCATGCCAATCCCTGTACGTAACGACCATCTTTTGCACAATCTTCTTTATGTTCTTATTTGCTGCCTCAACAACACCGTTCATCTTAGGGCGATAAGGGGAAGAATTGTGATGCTGAATGTTGAAGTTCTGGCACAACTCCTTCATCATTTTGTTATTGAGGTTAGAACCATTATCAGTAATGATTCTTTCAGGAATCCCATAACGACAAATGATTTCTTTCTTGATGAATCGGGCAACCACATGTCTGGTGACATTTGCATATGACGCTGCTTCGACCCACTTGGTGAAATAGTCGATGGCAACAAGGATGAAGCGATGACCATTGGAAGCAGTCGGCTCAATCTTTCCAATCATATCAATGCCCCACATAGAAAACGGCCACGGTGAAGACATCACATTAAGAGGATTTGGCGGCACATGCACCTTATCAGCATAAATCTGGCATTTATGACATTTTCGAGCATATTTGAAACAATCAGATTCCATAGTCATCCAGTAATAACCCGCTCTCAACATTTTCTTAGCCATTGCATGTCCGCCGGCATGAGTACCAAAGGAGCCTTCGTGAACTTCTTGCATTAACATGTCCGCTTCGTGTTTGTCCATGCATCTGAGCAAAACCATGTCGAAGTTCCTCTTATACAGCACATCGTCTTTGTTCAGGAAGAAACTGCCTGCCAATCTTCTCAAAGTCTTTCTGTCATTGTTGGACGCCCCTGCAGGGTACTCTTGATTCTTCAGAAAGCACTTGATGTCGTGATACCAGGGCTTGTCATCAACTATCAGTTCAGCAGCAAACATATATGCGGCCCTGTCGAGGCGCATAACATCAATCCTGGGAGCGTGGTTCCACCGAATCACGTTGATCATGGAGGATAAAGTAGCAAGAGCATCTGCCATCTGGTTTTCGTCACGAGGTATATGATGCAACTTTACTATTGTGAAGAAGGTCAACATTCTTCTCGTGTAATCTCTGTAGGGGACCAGAGTAGGCTGGAGAGTATTCCAATCACCATTCACTTGATTGATCACCAAAGCTGAATCTCCGAAGATGTCCAAAGTCTTGATTCTCAAATCAATGGCTTGCTCAATACCCAAGATACAGGCCTCGTACTCAGCTTCATTATTGGTGCACTCGAAGGTCAGACGAGCGATGAAAGGCATGTGGGCACCTTTCGGAGTGGTAATGACAACACCAATTCCACTTCCTCTGGCATTGACGGCCCCATCAAACAACAAAGTCCACTTTTCGTCTAGATCAGGTC
The DNA here is from genome assembly GCF_024323335.1 of Lathyrus oleraceus. Lineage (NCBI taxonomy): Eukaryota > Viridiplantae > Streptophyta > Magnoliopsida > Fabales > Fabaceae > Lathyrus > Lathyrus oleraceus. The sequence goes on from NC_066580.1 coordinate 293,871,152, forward strand.
CCTCCTCAATAACTGGCTCTTCGCAGTCTTTCATCTTGAGGAACATGCTGTCTTCATCTGGAAAATCAAACTTCAACGGCTCATAATCATTAATCGGTTGCTGAGCAAGATAGTCTGACAGAATACTCCCTTTGATGGCTTTCTGGGATGTATACTGGATGTCGTACTTGTAACACCCCAAAATTTACCCTCCTCATTCATGCGTTCATTTAGCATTTCATATTGCATTTCATCATGTCAATCAGAATTAGATCCAAGAAACTTTAAAATATATATATATATATATATATATATATATATATATATATTAATATATATATATATAACGAAAAATAAAACGAAAATAAATAAATAAATAAATAAAATTAAAAAATTAAAAAATAATTTTTTACAAAAAATAAAAAAATAAATAAAAATAATAATAAAAAAATAAATAAAATATAATAGAAAAACTTGGACTTGGACCTCTCTCATTTGAGCCCACAAAGCCATGAAAATCAGGTTATAAAAGAGGGAGATCAGACAGAAAAAGGAAGAGAAGCAAAATACTCTGAGGTTTCCTTGGAACAAAACCCTGGACAAAACATGAAGAGAAACCTGACAGAGAACTCAGAGCAACCCCCAGGCAGCTCTGAAAAATTCAATCTGACTCACACACTTTCATCTCACGCAAACCCTAACATTGCCTTGCAAACCCAGCCGTGCCATTTGATTTCAACCGGTCTCTCCCATCAGGTTTGCCTCATTCCCATGATTTTATGCTCTTAATTTGGATCATCTGAATGTATGAGGTATGATGGATGAATTTCATTATGTTTTTGCCCACAGGTTTAATTATGCATGAATGGGTGAAACCTATGCCTTGAATGTTTAATCACATGATTTCTGAAATGTATGCCACAGGGTTTGAGGTTTCTGAAACCATACTGTTATCCATGAAAAAAATGTTTATCGTGTTTCACTAACCCTTTTGTTGAGTTTTTGTGAGGGCTCACAGACTCTTGCAGAGATGGTTTGCGTGGTTTTCCCACTTTATTTGTGGGATACCCCCTGGAGGTTCATTCCGATTACCTGTATTGACTCACCTTTCTTTGATGGCATCAGCTTGGGAGATCCCTGGGTTTATCCGCGTGGTACTTTTACCTCTTTTCCGCATTTTATCGCTTTCTTAGCTGGAAGACCTCGATAGGAGGCATTTGTTTTCTTTTGTTTATTTACTTCTGAGCCCTTGTTGGCACATTTACTTTATACATGTTTGTTTTGTATGTGTTCGTATCCCTGCAGGTAGCGTGGTTCCTTCGTCAAGGACTGCCTTTTTGCCCTTGAGCATCCCAAACCATAAAACCCAAAGCAACACGTTAACTCCTTCTACTACAGGAGAGTAAGTCTCTAAAGGTCGAGCATCCGGTAGATTGCGTAGTAACTTACCAGAAAGGTTACTAGGTGACAAATGATTGATGATTACCAACCTATGAGGTTTGACTTTCCTGATGAGGACATCATGTTTCTCAAATCGAAAGATTGATAGGAACCACTCCCGGAGGAGGGGCCTGACCCTGAATCCAAATGGGTTATGATGTTTGATGGGGCGGTCCACGTCAATGGTCGCGGAGTTGGTATAGTGTTGATCACACCGGAAGGGGGTTCATATGCCATTTGGTGCCAGAATAACTTTTCCCTGCGCCAACAATGAAGCCGAATACGAAGCTTGTATCCTAAGACTTGAGGAAGCCGTCAATATACAGATTAAAACCCTGGATGTATACGGGGTTTCAGCTTTGGTCATCAATCAAACCAACGGGAAATGGTATACACCTCAGCCTCATCTGGCTCCTTACAGAGACTACACGAGAAGATTGTTGACTTTCTTTTGAAGAAAACCAATTTGATGATGCTTTGCTTACCTTGTCTTCGATGATTAAGGTGCGACGCTGGAACTACGTACCCAGAATTGACGTATCTCGGTCAGAGACGAATGAAGAAAGCATTTGGTCAGAAAGTGCGCCCTCGGGGGTATCAAGTTGGTGAATTGGTACTCAAAAGATTTCTTCCTCCCAACACAGATCACAAGGGCAAATGGACACCGAACTATGAGGGTCCGTACGTGGTTAAAAGGATTTTCTATGGCGGAGCTTTGATGCTAACAACCATGGATGGCGAAGGATTCCCGTCCCCTATTAACTCAGACGCAGTTAAAAAAAAACTTCGCATAAAATAGACCCGCTGGACAATAAAAAGAATAGTCCAGGCAAAAAAAGGGCATCCCGACGAACCAAAAAAAAAGAATAAAGAGGTTCGGGCAAAAATTAGGGATATAAAAAAGAGTACACCCGGTGAGTCGAAAACCCAAAAGAGCGACTCAGGCAAAAATGGGTAGCCCGGTGGATTGAAAACCCGAAAAGGGGGCGATCCAGGCAAAAGTTAGGGAATAAGCGAATGACTATGATCTGAGTTCATCAGTGTTATATCACCGTTTCATTCAATCCGGCAATCTTCGAAGGTTAAAGATCGACTAATCATCCACTACAGAAAGCAAGATGAGCAGAGCGTCTTGAGGACATACGAGCCATAACAGAGTCGAAACTCGGTGGGACCCCGTATCCCCATTGCCATTAGGATAGTTCTCTTTTTATAGCGATCACCTCTTTTCAGGGATCAGCTTCCTGATACCCTCGTCTATTCCTGGCACAAATTTTCTCCCCAGTAAGAGTCGAATAATTCAGTTAAAGAGCCTCTTTATTTTTCATTTATCAGTTTGTTTGCAAAAATGTCCGAATTTTTGATAAAACATATTGCATATGAACATAATGGTGGCTTTTGTAGATGATTTACACAGGAAAACATTTAAAATTGCTTTGGATGTGCTTAATCCCGGACGGTGAATTCAAACCGAGTAATTCCCCCGAGGCATACGTGTATTTTTTGGTTGCAGGTCACAGGAACCAGATGCCAAGTCATGAATCCTCATCCCTAAGCGGTTGACAAAGTCTCTCCTCAACAGAGCATTTCCCAGCAGAGTTGACAGTATCCAGACTATATATCCCCAGCGGAGTTGACAGTGTCAGACTGTATCTTCCTAGCAACAGCGGAGTGTTTGCATAACCAACAGATGAGAGGGTGGTGTTCCTAGTGTTCATCTCATTCCCCAGCAGATTATTTTTAACAGATTTGTTAATCCCCAGCTTGAGGACGATTAGCAAGTTCATATCCCCAGCAGAGGTCGTTTCCTACGACATTTCCCCAGGAAGTGTTTTCCCCACAGACTCTCCTTACAGAGCCTCGCCGAGCAAAGTTTCCATAGTTGATACTCCCCCCGCAAGGTCAACTCTTCAAGCAGCCAATTTATTTTTGGTGGCTCATTGGTCCCGGCAGACGGATCATTCCCCACAGAGCATTCAAGGATTGATACAACAATCTGTTCCCTATCGGAGTTTGCTCCCCAAGCAGATTTCTTTTTACACCATGCATAACATTTGCATTTGCATGCATATCATATCAAGCATACACATAAGTTGATAAACAGGTTCTTCCAAGCAGACTGAAGAATTACTTTACAACCAAGGTCATGAGATCCAACCAGAGGATCAAGCGTGAGTGATCCAGCCTGAGGGTCGTTTTGAAGATTCAGCCCGAGAATCGTGTTCCAGTGATCCAGCCTGAGGGTCATTTCGAAGATTCAGCCTGAGAATCGTTTTTCCAGTGATCCAGCCTGAGGGTCATTTCGAAGATTCAGCCTGAGAATCGTTTTCTAATGATCCAGCCTGAGGGTCATTTCGAAGATTCATCCTGAGAATCGTTTTCCAGTGATCCGGCCTGAGGTTCATTTTGAAGATTCATCCTGAGAATCGTGTTCCAGTGATCCAGCCTGAGGGTCATTTCGAAGATTCAGCCTGAGAGTCGTGTTCCAGTGATCCAGCCTGAGGGTCATTTCGATGATTCAGCCTGAGAATCGTGTTCCAGTAAGCCAGCCTAAGGCTCAATTTGAAGTTTCCCCAGTGAAGTCGCCTACAAGCTTTATTTCCCCAGAAAGCCCAAGTCTAATTGAGGAGTCGTTACAACATGTTCTAGCCCGAAGAATATGTACGAAGCCCAAAAGTGGAATATTCTCGAAGTTGCATATCTAATATGAAGGTTGGGTGTCGATTTCAAAAGACGGTCAACCAGCGCATGCCTCAGATGCGGGATCCTAATGATGGGAATTTATCATCAAAACAATCCAGATCTAGCCAGAAGATCGAAGTAGATTCAGCCAGAGAATCAAAGAAAATAGATTCAGCCAGAGAATCGAAACAAAGGAGATCTAGCCAGAAGATCGAAGAAGATCTAGCCAGAAGATCGAAGTCAGGTCTAGCCCGAAGACCGGAAATAGATTCAGCCAGAGAATCGAAACAATTCAGATCTACCCAGAAGATCGAAGTAGATTCAGCTAGAGAATCAAAGGAAATAGATTCAGCCAGAGAATCGAAATGAAGGAGATCTAGCTAGAAGATCGAAACTCCAGATTAAGCCAGAAGACTGATTCAGATCCAGCCAGAGGATCGGAAGAAAAATAAACAGCGCGGTGTATTTCCGCGTTTTTGTGGTGTTCTCGGAGCGTAAATTTTCGGTCTGTCTTTGGTATTCAATCACAGCTCACCCCGTTTGTTTGATAAGCTGTTCTCTTTCATCCTACTCGGGTTAGCTAATGATTGAATAGGGGCAGCTGTAACACCCCAAAATTTTCCCTCCTCATTCATGCGTTCATTTAGCATTTCATATTGCATTTCATCATGTCAATCAGAATTAGATCCATGAAACTTTAAAAATAAAAAAATAAAAAAATAAAAAAATAAAAATAATAATAAAAAAATAAATAAAATATAATAGAAAAACTTGGACTTGGACCTCTCTCATTTGAGCCCACAAAGCCATGAAAATCAGGTTATAAAAGAGGGAGATCAGACAGAAAAAGGAAGAGAAGCAAAATACTCTGAGGTTTCCTTGGAACAAAACCCTGGACAAAACCTGAAGAGAAACCTGACAGAGAACTCAGAGCAACCCCCAGGCAGCTCTGAAAAATTCAATCTGACTCACACACTTTCATCTCACGCAAACCCTAACATTGCCTTGCAAACCCAGCCGTGCCATTTGATTTCAACCGGTCTCTCCCATCAAGTTTGCCTCATTCCCATGATTTTATGCTCTTAATTTGGATCATCTGAATGTATGAGGTATGATGGATGAATTTCATTATGTTTTTGCCCACAGGTTTAATTATGCATGAATGGGTGAAACTTATGCCTTGAATGTTTAATCACATGATTTCTAAAATGTATGCCACAGGGTTTGAGGTTTCTGAAACCATACTGTTATCCATGAAAAAAATGCTTATCGTGTTTCACTAACCCTTTTGTTGAGTTTTTGTGAGGGCTCACAAACTCTTGCAGAGATGGTTTGCGTGGTTTTCCCACTTTATTTGTGGGATACCCCCTGGAGGTTCATTCCAATTACCTGTACTGACTCACCTTTCTTTGATGGCATCAGCTTGGGAGATCCCTGGGTTTCTTACTCCTTTAATTGTTGTTACTTCGGATCTTTATCCGCGTGGTACTTTTACCTCTTTTCCGCATTTTATCGCTTTCTTAGCTGGAAGACCTCGATAGGAGGCATTTGTTTTCTTTTGTTTATTTACTTCTGAGCCCTTGTTGGCACATTTACTTTATACATGTTTGTTTTGTATGTGTTCGTATCCCTGCAGGTAGCGCGGTTCCTTCGTCAAGGACTGCCTTTTTTCCCTTGAGCATCCCAAACCCTAAAATCCAAAGCAACACGTTAACTTCTTCTACTACAGGCGAGTAAGTCTCTAAAGGTCGAGCATCCGGTAGATTGTGTAGTAACGTAGTTCGTCCAAAACCCAATCCATAACCCCGTAGTTAGCCGAACTACGTTTTGCTCTGATTCTCAGGCCAGATGAGATACGTAGGCATAAGACGCGATGTCTTAGTGAGCACACATCCCCCCAACCCATAGGTCAGCCGAGCTACGAAGACTCTGATTCTCATATTCAGATGAGATACGTATGCAGTGGATGCGACATCCGCGCGAGTCATTTTCATTTAACCCCTTTTTTTTGGTAAACAGCACAAGATAAATCACACCCTTTAGACAAGAACTACAAAAGTGGATCCCGTAGAGTACTACGGATGCGTAGGGGTGCTAATACCTTCCCTTCGCATAACCGACTCCCGAACCCAAGATTTGGTTGCGAGACCCCGTCTTGTCCTTTCCTGTTTCAGGTTTACTTCGAGCGTTTCCTTTCCCTCCTTTGGGATGAATAACGCACGGTGGCGACTCTTCTGTCATTTTCTTTCGCTGGTTGGTTTTTTCGCGCACTGTATTTTTCAGGTTGCGACAGCTGGCGACTCTGCTGGGGACACTAAAAAGTTGACCTCTTGTTGGTCCATCTTCCCTAAGCGAGTCCCTCCTAGCTTTTGTGAATTTCTTGTTTATTGGGTGTTCATGCTTTTGTACATTTATTTGCTTACCTGCTTGCATGCATCTGTTGTATCTGTTGGATCTGTTTGTTTGTTTGTTGGGATGGGGTGTTCTATGAGAGATAAGCCCATTACCCAAGCTTGAGTGTACACACAGGTTTTAGAGTGGATAATCATGAGGCTTGCATGGCGTGTTGCTACGTTAGGTCGTTCGTGAAGAACCACACCCAGACGAGGTTTCTTTTGGATATATTATGTCTTACGGGTGTTCTGTAACGGCAGGATGTTCCTCTAGAAATCGTCGACTCTGGTGACCATTTCCCGAGAACTCAGTCGAGGCCTCTCCTCTGAGACGTGATTATGTTAGCTCTGGTGGACGCATTCTCGCTGCTCAATCCGAGGATCCCGAGACTGGGAACTTGCTATTAGGATGTCCTGTTGAGGGGAGTCAATGGAGGTCTTTTGTCCCGTAATAATACCAAACCTTCAGTGGTAAACGTATTATTCGCGACTGAAGGGCTGAAGCTGACGAAATTTTGTTCTTAAAACCTACCAGTGAGGGGCGGGCTAAATTCAGGAAACCTTAACCTTCAACCAACCCGGTTTTCTGGAGCAGAGTTTTGGTCTTGTATTATATTCCTCAGTGAATTTCTCTCCAGATGTTCAAGCGGATCCATCAATTCTGATTGACATGCCTTTGCATTGCATAACATCATCTGCATATTTGCATCCAACATCTCATGCTTATTCATTTGCAGGGTATTCCCTTTCAAAACGGGGGTGCCTTAAAACTGAACAAGCAGTGCATCACATACCATGCATATTAACCCTTGTCTGTTTTGCAGGTGTCACCGCAGTGTCTAATGTTTGTTCCCTGTATCAGGCAGTTATTGGTCCCAAGCGAGTCCACAGGTACCCGACAAAGGAAAATCGCCCACAGCTAGCGATGGACCAAGTACAGAAAGAGCTGGCTGATATGCGTGAAAGGATGGATTAGTTCATGACATTGATGACTGGTATGGCAGAAGGCCAGGAAAAGCTGAGGGAATTGGTTGAGCAACCGAGGCCCAATCCAGAGGTAGAGATACCAAATGCTGAGGGAAACCCTGGTAACCCTGGGAACGCTGATAACCCTGTGAACACTGGTAACGCGGGTAACGCAAATGCTAATGGAAACCCGGGTAATGTTGGCAACACAGGGAATGTTGGAAATGGTATTGGCGGAAGGTACAATGTGAATCAAGGAATTTGGATTAATGGGCGCCCCGTTACTGAAGATTATCAGTATGATCAATTTTCTTTGCACGACGAGGCCCTCGAGACCACTCGCCGTATGGATGAGCTTGCTGAGAAGCTCAAATCTTTGGAGTCTCAAAATTCCTTAGGCTTTGATGTCACAAATCTTGGTCTGGTTCAGGGAGTAAGGATTCCTCACAAGTTCAAACCCCCTACTTTTGAGAAATACAACGGGGCTTCTTGCCCACGCACTCATCTCCAATCTTATCTGGGAAGGTTGGGAGCTCACACGGAAGATGAAAAGCTGTGGATGTACTATTTTGAAGACAGTCTAACTGGAGCTTCTCGTGAATGGTATTCTCATTTGTCTCGTACTACCATCAAGAGCTGGAAAGACTTGGCAGAGGCTTTTGTCAAGCAATATCAATACAACCTGGACATGGCTCCAAATCGGACCTTGTTGCAAGGTATGTCTCAGACTGCCAAGGAAACCTTTAGAGAGAATGCTCAGCGTTGGAGACAGATTGTTGCGTCCGTCCAACCCCCTATGTTTGAAAGGGAGAAGGCGGACATGTTCATGAACACTCTTCAAGGCAATTATATTGAGAGATTGGCTGCTTTCCCGTCAATCAACTTTGCAGAGATAGTAATTGCTGGAGAAAGGATCGAGAGTCTGTTGAAGATGGGCCGAATTCAAGACAACAGTGCTTCCAACTCATCAGTTCCCAAGAAACCGTTTGCTGGTAACGGTTAGAGAAGAAAAGAAGGCGAGGCAAACGTTGTGTATACCGGCAGAGGCAGGGGTAGAGGACGCCCTAATTATTATCAAGATCAAGTGGCCGCAGTCACTATTCCAACACCCGTTCCTCAACCGCAATATCATCCGCAACAACAACCCAGGTACAACAATCAACAACAAGGAGGTAATCCGGGTCAGCAGAGACACTATCAACAACGTCCAAGGCAGACGGACCGGGTCATCGAGCCAATCCCAATGCCTTATTCAGTATTACTTCCCAAGCTGATTGACATGAATCTGGTTACGTTGAGAACTCTGGCCCCACCAATCGATCCCAATAATTTGCCTAGAGGTTATGATGTCAACGCCAGATGTGCTTTTCACTCCAACGCATCTGGCCATACTACAGATAATTGCAAGGCTCTCCAGTTAAAGGTACAAGATTTGAGAGATGCCCAGGCTATCAATTTTGCTATGGTGCCTAATGTTATCCAAAACCCGATGCCGGCTCACGGCGGGCAGAGGATTAACGCTGTCGATAGTGGGGAAACTTTGAATTTGGTTTCTGATGTGACTAAGGTGAAGACTTCGCTATCGGTGGTTAAAGACCGACTTCTAAAAGGACAGATTTTCCCGGGCTGTGGGGAAGAATGCAGAAATTGTCAAGCTGCCGAAAACGGATGTGACAGTTTGAGAATGGGTATTCAACAACTGATAGATGAAGGTTGTCTTCAGTTCGATCAGGCCCATCCAGTGAAGAATCATGTATCGACGGTGACGTTTTATTTCACTCCTGAAGAAATATGTGTTCCCGAGAGACTCGCTCCGACAACAATATATTTCCCAGAAAGTACAGAACCAGCAGCGGTGAACATCGAAAGTTCAGCACCAGTTGCAATTTACTCTGACAACCCTCAACCGACTTTGGTTGGTCCGATCACCATCACAATACCAGGACCCGTTCCGTATGAGAAAGACAGTGCTATCCCGTGGCACTATGGGGCTGATATCTACTGCCAGGGGTAGAAAGTTAACGAATAAGACATTGACATTGGTAGCTCCGCTGTAGACAATGTTGGAGGGGTTGGTGGCTTCACTCGCAGTGGACGCCTATTTGCACCATCAACATTACGCACGAATGCTGAAGCTGAGGCAGCTGCCAAGGCTAAAGGAAAACAGGTATCCACTGAAGAGGTTACCACCGAGGAAGCTCCTCCTAAGACCGCATTCGAGAAGGAAGTGGATGAGTTCATGAGGATTATCAAGAAAAGTGACTACTAGGTAGTCGACCAGCTAAATCAGACACCCTCAAAGATCTCCATTCTCTCACTATTGATGTGCTCTGAGGCGCACAGAGCAGCCTTGTTGAAAGTACTGAATATGGCCTATGTTCCACCAGAGATAACTGTTAACCAGCTGGAGTCGGTAGTTTCCAATGTAAACGCTAGCCGGGGGCTAGGTTTCACCGATAATGACCTGACATCTGAGGGCAGGAATCACAACAAAGCCTTGCATATCACAATGGAGTGCAAAGGGGTGATGCTTTCCCATGTTTTGGTTGATACAGGCTCTTCCCTGAATGTTCTTCCAAAGAAAGCCTTAATGAAGTTGGATTGCGATGACACCATCCTGAGGCCAAGTAACTTAGTTGTGAGGGCTTTTGATGGCTCTAAGAGAGCTGTCTTTGGCGAAGTTGAGTTGCCAGTTAAGATTGAACCGCAGGTATTCAAGAGTACCTTTTATGTGATGGATATCCAGCCTGCCTACAGCTGTTTGCTAGGTCGGCCTTGGATTCATGTTGTCGGTGCTGTTACTTCTACCCTCCACCAGAAGCTCAAATATGAACTAGAAGGTCAGGTCGTCACTGTCTGTGGTGAAGAGGATATTTTTGTTAGCCACCTGTCTACATTTAAGTATGTAGAGATGGACGGCGAGATGCACGAGATGCTGTGTCAGGGCTTCGAAATTATAAACATCAATGAGGTCGCGCCCGAAGCTGTCTTTTCACCTGAGTTTGAGAAGTTCGGGACTTCTATCTCTTCATACAAGCAAGCTGTCGAAGTGGTTAAAGTTGGTAATGCCCAAGGCTGGGGCAAATTTGTGGAGCCAGTCATCAAAGAAGACAAGTTTGGATTGGGGTATGCTCTGGGATCTCAGAAGAATGAAACCGGTACTCTCTCCCGCGGGGGTTTGGTTTCTCCCCACATCGTCAATGCTGCAGATGAAGACAAGGCTGACAGCGACTGTGACTTAGATAGCTGGATTCGCCCATGTGTCCCGGGAGAAAAGCTCGACAATTGGTCGTCTGAAAAAACCGTCCGGGTTACTCTACTGAAAGAGTGATTTTTATTGTTTTCCTTTGTTACATGCATAATAAAGTCTTACACTTTGCCCAAGGTGTAACGGCTCATTTGTAGGGCCATCCATTTAGTTACATTTCGCAATTATTTTTATCATCAATAAAGGACGGCTTTTGCAAACAATTTTGTGTTCTCTTTCTTTCAGTTTTTTTCTACTTTTACAAAAAAAATGGCAATGTTTCTTTTTTCGTTTTTTCTTTCTTTCCAAAAAAATCTCTCATTCTAAGGTAAATCATGATCCTCCATCATGCAGAGCTGACCACCCGGATCTCACTACTAACGACACTGCTATGGCCAAGTATGACTTCGACAATCCTATCTATTAAGCCGAAGAAGGGGTTGAGGAGGATTGTGAATTGCCTGAAGGGTTAGCCAGATTGTTGAAACAGGAGGACCGCGCTATTACACCTTATCAGGAGGTGATTGAGACCGTCAACATCGGTACCGCAGACGACAAGAAAGAGATCAAGATCGGGGCAAGTCTACAGGCCGAGAGGAAAGACTGTTGATCATGTACTTGACTGTGTTAGAAAGGTCAATGGGTTGTGTGCTCGGTCAGCATGACGAGTCAGGTCGAAAAGAGCATGCAATATACTACCTTAGCAAAAGTTTACCGACTGTGAACAAAGATACTCATTGCTCGAGAAAACTTGTCGCGCTTTGGCATGGGCTGCTCGCCGACTAAGATAGTATATGTTGACTCACACGACTCTATTGATATCAAAAAGGGATCCAGTCAAGTATATTTTTGAAAAGCCAGCACTTACCGGAAAGGTTACTAGGTGACAAATGATACTGACAGAGTATGACATCCAATACACTTCACAAAAAGCCATCAAGGGAAGAGTCTTGTCAGACTATCTTGCAGAGCAACCGATTGATGATTACCAACCTATGAGGTTTGACTTTCCTGATGAGGACATCATGTTTCTCAAATCGAAAGATTGAGAGGAACCACTCCCGGAGGAGGGGCCTGACCCTGAATCCAAATGGGTTATGATGTTTGATGGGGCGGTCCACGTCAATGGTCGCGGAGTTGGTATAGTGTTGATCACACCGGAAGGGGGTTCATATGCCATTTGGTGCCAGAATAACTTTTCCCTGCACCAACAATGAAGCCGAATACGAAGCTTGTATCCTAAGACTTGAGGAAGCCGTCAATATACAGATTAAAACCCTGGATGTATACGGGGATTCAGCTTTGGTCATCAATCAAACCAACGGGAAATGGTATACACCTCAGCCTCATCTGGCTCCTTACAGAGACTACACGAGAAGATTGTTGACTTTCTTTTGAAGAAAACCAATTTGCTGATGCTTTGCTTACCTTGTCTTCGATGATTAAGGTGCTATGCTGGAACTACGTACCCAGAGTTGACGTATCTCGGTCAGAGACGAATGAAGAAAGCATTTGGTCAGAAAGTGCGCCCTCGGGGGTATCAAGTCGGTGAATTGGTACTCAAAAGATTTCTTCCTCCCAACACAGATCACAGGGGCAAATGGACACCGAACTATGAGGGTCCGTACGTGGTTAAAAGGATTTTCTATGGCGGAGCTTTGATGCTAACAACCATGGATGGTGAAGGATTCCCGTCCCCTATTAACTCAGACGCAGTTAAAAAAAAATACTTCGCATAAAATAGACCCGCTGGACGATAAAAAGAATAGTCCAGGCAAAAAAAGGGCATCCCGACGAACCAAAAAAAAAGAATAAAGAGGTTCGGGCAAAAATTAGGGATATAAAAAAGAGTACACCCGGTGAGTCGAAAACCCAAAAGGGCGGCTCAGGCAAAAATGGGTATCCCGGTGGATTGAAAACCCGAAAAGGGGGCGATCCAGGCAAAAGTTAGGGAATAAGCGAATGACTGTGATCTGAGTTCATCAGTGTTATATCACCGTTTCATTCAATCCGGCAATCTTCGAAGGTTAAAGATCGACTAATCATCCACTTCAGAAAGCAAGATGAGCAGAGCGTCTTGAGGACATACGAGCCATAGCAGAGTCGAAACTCGGTGGGACCCCGTATCCCCATTGCCATTAGGATAGTTCTCTTTTTATAGCGATCACCTCTTTTCAGGGATCAGCTTCCTGATACCCTCGTCTATTCCTGGCACAAATTTTCTCCCCAGTAAGAGTCGAATAATTCAGTTAAAGAGCCTCTTTATTTTTCATTTATCAGTTTGTTTGCAAAAATGTCCAAATTTTTGATAAAACATATTGCATATGAACATAATGGTGGCTTTTGCAGATGATTTGCACAGGAAAACATTTAAAATTGCTTTGAATGTGCTTAATCCCGGACGGTGAATTCAAACCGAGTAATTCCCCCGAGGCATACGTGTATTTTTTGGTTGCAGGTCACAGGAACCGGATGCCAAGTCATGAATCCTCATCCCCAAGCGGTTGACAAAGTCTCTCCTCAGCAGAGCATGTTCCCCAGCAGAGTTGACAGTATCCAGACTATATATCCCCAGCGGAGTTGACAGTGTCAGACTGTATCTTCCTAGCAACAGGTGAGTGGTTGCATAACCAACAGATGAGAGGGTGGTGTTCCCATTGTTCATCTCATTCCCCATGTGCTTATTTTTAACAGATTTGTTAATCCCCAGCTTGAGGGCGATTAGCAAGTTCATATCCCCAGCAGAGGTCGTTTCCTACGACATTTCCCCAGGAAGTGTTTTCCCCACAAACTCTCCTCACAGAGCCTCGCCGAGAAAAGTTTCCATAGTTGATACTCCCCCCGCAAGGTCAACTCTTCAAGCAGCCAATTTATTTTTGGTGGCTCATTGGTCCCGGCAGACGGATCATTCCCCACAGAGCATTCAAGGATTGATACAGCGATCTGTTCCCTACCGGAGTTTGCTTCCCCAAGCAGATTTCTTTTTACACCATGCATAACATTTGCATTTGCATGCATATCATATCAAGCATACACATAAGCTGATAAACAGGTTCTTCCAAGCAGACTGAAGAATTACTTTACAACCAAGGTCATGAGATCCAGCCAGAGGATCAAGCGTGAGTGATCCAGCCTGAGGGGCGTTTTGAAGATTCAGCCTGAGAATCGTGTTCCAGTGATCCAGCCTGAGGGTCATTTCGAAGATTCTGCCTGAGAATCGTTTTCCAGTGATCCAGCCTTAGGGTCATTTCGAAGATTCAGCCTGAGAATCGTTTTCCAATGATCCAGCCTGAGGGTCATTTCGAAGATTCATCCTGAGAATCGTTTTCCAGTGATCCGACCTGAGGTTCATTTTGAAGATTCAGCTTGAGAATCGTGTTCCAATGATCTAGCCTGAGGGTCATTTCGAAGATTCAGCCTGAGAATCGTGTTCCAGTGATCCAGCCTGAGGGTCATTTCGAAGATTCAGCCTGAGAATCGTGTTCCAGTAAGCCAGCCTAAGGCTCAATTTGAAGATTCCCCATTGAAGTCGCCTACAAGCTTTATTTCCCCGGCAAGCCCAAGTCTAATTGAGGAGTCGTTACAACATGTTCTAGCCCGAAGAATATGTACGAAACCCAAAAGTGGAATATTCTCGAAGCTGCATATCTAATATGAAGGTTGGGTGTCGATTTCAAAAGAGGGTCAACTAGCGCATGCCTCAGATGCGGGATCCTAATGATGGGAATTTATCATCAAAACAATCCAGATCTAGCCAGAAGATCGAAGTAGATTCAGCCAGAGAATCAAAGAAAATAGATTCAGCTAGAGAATCGAAACAAAGGAGATCTAGCCAGAAGATCGAAGAAGATCTAGCCAGAAGATCGAAGTCAGGTCTAGCCCGAAGACCGGAAATAGATTCAGCCAGAGAATCGAAACAATTCAGATCTAGCCAGAAGATCGAAATAGATTCAGCCAGAGAATCAAAGGAAATAGATTCAGCCAGAGAATCGAAACGAAGGAGATCTAGCCAGAAGATCGAAGAAGATCTAGCCAGAAGATCAAAATCGTATCCAGCCCGAGTATCAAAATTAATATCCAACCAGAGGACTAAATTGAGTATAGGTTCAGCCAGAGGATCGAAACTCCAGATAAAGCCAAAAGACTGATTCAGATCCAGCCAGAGGATCGGAAGAAAAATAAACAGCGCGGTGTATTTCCGCGTTTTTGTGGTGTTCTCGGAGCGCAAATTTTCGGTCTGTCTTTGGTATTCAATCACAGCTCACCCCGTTTGTCTGATAAGCTGTTCGTTTTCATCCTACTCGAGTTAGCTGATGATTGAATAGGGGCAGCTGTAACACCCCAAAATTTGCCCTCCTCATTCATGCGTTCATTTAGCATTTAATATTGCATTTCATCATGTCAATCAGAATTAGATCCAAGAAAATTTAAAATAAAAAATAAATAAATAAATAAAAATAATAATAAAAAATAAATAAAATATAATAGAAAAACTTGGACTTGGACCTCTCTCATTTGAGCCCACAAAGCCATGAAAATCAGGTTATAACAGAGGGAGATCATACAGAAAAAGGAAGAGAAGCAAAATACTCTGAGGTTTTCTTGGAACAAAACCCTGGACAAAACCTGAAGAGAAACCTGACAGAGAACTCAGAGCAACCCCCAGGCAGCTCTGAAAAATTCAATTTGACTCACACACTTTCATCTCACGCAAACCCTAACATTGCCTTGCAAACCCAGCCGTGCCATTTGATTTCAACCGGTCTCTCCCATCAGGTTTGCCTCATTCCCATGGTTTTATGCTCTTAATTTGAATCATCTGAATGTATGAGGTATGATGGATGAATTTCATTATGTTTTTGCCCACGGGTTTAATTATGCATGAATGGGTGAAACCTATGCCTTGAATGTTTAATCACATGATTTCTGAAATGTATGCCACAGGGTTTGAGGTTTCTGAAACCATACTGTTATCCATGAAAAAAATGCTTATCGTGTTTCACTAACCCTTTTGTTGAGTTTTTGTGAGGGCTCACAGACTTTTGCAGAGATGGTTTGCGTGGTTTTCCCACTATATTTGTGGGATACCCCCTGGAGGTTCATTCTGATTACCTGTACTGGCTCACCTTTCTTTGATGGCATCAGCTTGGGAGATCCCTGGGTTTCTTACTCCTTTAATTGCTGTTACTTCGGATCTTTATCCGCGTTGTACTTTTACCTCTTTTCCGCATTTTATCGCTTTCTTAGCTGGAAGACCTCGATAGGAGGCATTTGTTTTCTTTTGTTTATTTACTTCTGAGCCCTTGTTGGCACATTTAGACTCGTACAGTTATGCACATTCTAGATCTCACCCCGAAAGTGCACTTGTTCAGATTAAGCCTCAACTTTAATTTCCTCAACCGCTCGAACAGTTTCTGCAGATTCACCAAATGTTCTTCTTCTGTCTGAGATTTGGCAATCATATCATCAACATAAACCTCGATTTCATGATGAATCATATCATGGAAAAGAGTTACCATAGCTCGTTGATATGTTGCCCCAGCATTCTTCAGGCCAAACGGCATCACCTTGTAGTAGAAGGTTCCCCATGGGGTTATGAAAGTTGTCTTCTCCTTGTCTTCTGGTGCCATCTTGATTTGATTATAGCCAGAAAAGCCATCCATGAAGGAGAATACCGAGAACTGAGCCGTGTTATCCACCAAAACGTCGATGAGAGGTAATGGGAAATCATCTTTAGGACTGACTCTGTTCAGATCCCGGTAGTCAACACACATCCGTACCTTTCCATCCTTCTTAGGTACTGGAACGATATTTTCAACCCATGGCGGATAATTTGTGACTGCTAGAAACCCTACATCCAACTGTTTTTGCACTTCTTCCTTTATCTTGACAGCCATCTCTGGTCTTGTTCTTCTGAGCTTCTGCTTGACCGGAGGACAACCTTCTTTGAGAGGAAAACGGTGTACCACAATATCTGTGTGAAGCCCTGGCATGTCCTGATAAGACCAAGCGAAGATGTCAACATATTCTTGCAGCAATTCAATCAGCCATTTCTTCACATCATCTTCCAAAGCAGCCCTTATCTTGATTTCTCTCTTGGCGTCCTCGGTGACGAGATTAATCACTTCAGTAGACTTGATACGGTTGAATGGCCCTTTCTTCCTGTTTTAAGAACCTGGCAAGTTCTTCAGGGAGTTCACAGTCTTCATCACCCTCTTCTTCAGCTTGGAAGATTGGATTTTCGAAGTCGAAGCGAGCCATAGCAAAACCGTTATCAATAGGATCCGGTGATGTGCATCTGCATGAGTGATGGTATGTGCTTATGAGTGTGAACAGTGAGTGAAAACTAAACAAAACATTGCCAAATATTTTTATTCTTTTGAAATTTTGAAAACTGCAAAATAGAAAGACAGTGAACAAAATATTTGACTGCAAAAGACGTCCTTCATTTATGATAAACAATGCAGGTATTCACATAGATGAGCCCTACAATGAGTCATTACGCCCTGGGCGGAATGTAAGACTTGGACATGCATGAATAAACAAAGAAAAATTACTCCTTTAGAAGAGTGACTTGGACAATTTCCTCGGAAGACCAATTGTTGATGGCTTCACCTGGGATCCTCGGACGCACCCAATTGTCGATGTTGCAATCACTATCCCCATCTTCATCGTTGATCGTAGAGATCTGGCCATATTGGATGACGCCAGCGCTGGAGAAAGTAATCGGCCCCTGACGAGTCTGAAGTGTTGAAGTTGTAGAAGTCAGAGCGGGCTGATACCCAATCCCGAACTTGTCGTCTTTCATTGGTAACTCCAACAGACGTCCCCAACCGGGAGCAACACCTAAATCCACCAAGGCCTGTGCCTGCTTAAAGGATGAGATAGAGGCACCCGCTTTAACCTCTTCCACCGGAGCTGCATCCTTGATCTGAACTGACTCAAAGGCCTGACACAGATTCTCATGAATTTCACCTTCTACTTCTACATACTTGAATGTAGACAGGTTACTGAACAGAATGTCCTTCTCACCACAGACGGTGACAATTCGTTCGTTGACCAGGAACTTAATCTTCTGATGTAGAGTTGAAGAGACTGCCCCAGCATTGTGGATCCAAGGACGACCTAGCAGGCAACTGTACGAGGGACTGATATCCATCACATAGAAGACAGTGTCGAAGGTTTGTGATCCAATCAGAATTGGCAATTCTACCTCTCCAAACACCGACCTCTTAGAACCATCGAAGGCTCTCACAATAAGATCTGAAGGCTTCAAGACCAAACCCTCTACTTCTAACCTTGACAGGGCTCTTTTGGGTAGCACATTGAGAGAGGAACCTGTATCCACCAGAACATGTGATAACACGGTGTCTTTGCATTCCATCGAGATGTGCAGAGCCTTGTTATGATTGCGTCCGACTGGTGTCAAGTCAGAATCGGTAAAACCCAACCCGTTGCTTGCATGAACATTGGCAACAATCCCTTCTAGTTGGTTTACCGAGATTTCTTGAGGTACATAAGCAGCGTTAAGAACCTTCAGAAGTGCCTCCCTGTGTGCCTCCGAACACAATAGAAGTGATAGAATAGATATCTTGGACGGCGTCCGAATCAACTGATCGACTACCTTGTAGTCGCTTTTCTTTATGATTCTCAGAAGCTCGTCCACATCCTTCGCAAAAGTGGGCTCAAAACCAGCCTGGGGTGCAGACGTACCCTCACTCACGATTTGCTTGCCTTTGGCTTTCGCCGTAGCATCAACATTATCAGCTTGGGTAACCGGTGGTGAGAACAGTCTACCACTCCTGGTGAATCGCCCGATCCCACCAACATTGTCCACTACGGGACCTTCAACTTCAAGTTCAGACTTCTGACCCTCTTCTACTTTCAGTGGCCGTTCCACCCCATGATCGTGCGTGTATACACTCCCCCCATAGTGCCAAGGAATGGCCCTTTTGCTGGTGAAAGGTAACGGACCAGGGGTTGTGATAGTCATGGTGGACGATCGCACTGGTGGCACTGGTTGCGCTTCTGGCACATTGATCTGATTAGTTGGGTAGAAAATGGTGATAGTAGCAACATCATGGTCATACTCAGAAATCTCATTCATTGAAACATAAACATCCGAAACATTGGAATCAAGTTCAATTACATCAGAATCAACCACGTTGTTTGGGATATCAACACCAACATTGGAAAAATTAAATACATCATCATGAATTACAGAATCAGCAGGAACAACATCTGCGAATTCATCAGCAGCACCTTCAAACACCTCTTCCTCAACTCCTTCCACAGACTCTTGGAAAGACAAGTCTTCAACCTGGAGGGTACCTTCGTCGAGCAAGGCCTGGATACCCTGCTGCAGCTTCAAACAACCCCCACTCTGAGTAGCACAATCCATACAACCCTTCCCACAACCGGGGAAAACATCGGCCTTCAGCAAGTAGCCTTTGATATCCAACAACGGAGTCTTCAGCTTCAACACATCCCTGATGGATTTGGCTTCTTCTCCCACCATATTAACATTTGCACTACCATGCTGTGGCATGGGATTATTGACGACATTAGCGGCCAGTGCAAAGTTGATGGCCTTTGAATCTATGAGGTCCTGAACTACGTGCTTAAAAGCTTTGAAGTTCTCAATGTTATGGCCAGGTGCTCCAGAGTGGAAGCTACACCCAGCGTTGGCATCGTAACCCACCGGAAGCCTACCAACAGGAGGAGCCAGAGTGCGTAATTGCACAAGTTGTAGTTGTTGAAGACTAGAAAGCAACTGAGCGTACGATATTGGAAGAGTGTCGAAACGCCGGTCCATCATCCTTTGCCTCTGTTGATAGGCGGGTCTGTTACCCGGTTGTTGCTGTTGGTGGTACTGAGCTGGTTGACGTTGTGGTTATTGTTGTTGTAGTGGTGCTGCAGCTGGAATGGTCACAGCCGCAACATACGGTTGTTGATGGTAAGTCTGAAAACTATTCCTCCGGACACCTCTGCTCTAATAGGAAGTCAAAGAATTCACTCCCCCCTCTCTCTGCTTATGCCCTCCAATGAACGGCTTCTTTACCCCTGATGAAGATCCACCTCCATTTTGGATCTTGCAGGTCTTCAGGTAATTATCCACCCTCTCTCCGGTAGAGACCACATCAGCAAAGTTGGAGGCATTGCACCCCACCAGACGCTCCAGGTAAGGTCCAGGCAGCGTATTCATGAACATGTTGGCCATTTACTTCTCCAACATAGGAGGCTGAACACGGGAAGTTGTCTCTCTCCAGCGTTGGGCGTATTCCCTGAAGCACTCATTGCTTTTAAGAGACAGATTCTGAAGTTGAGTTCTGTCCGGAGCCATGTCTGCATTATACTGATACTGCTTCCCGAAAGCCTCAGCCAAATCTCTCCAGCAACGGATGTGGGCTCTATCCAGCCTCATGTACCATTCCAAGGATGCCCCAGCTAGGCTGTCCTGGAAGAAGTACATAAGTAGCTTCTCGTCATCGGAGTATGCAACCATTTTACGGAAATAGGCTTGCACGTGAGTTTTGGGGCAAGAGCTGCCATTATATTTGTCAAAGACTGGGACTTTGAATTTTGGTGGCACCCTCACGCCTGGGACCAACCCCAAGTCAGAAACATCTACCCCTAGAGGGTTTTGTCCTTCCACCGCCTTCAGCCTCTCCTTTAATCTCCTGAACATGGGGTTCATGCCATGGCCCACGCCAAAGTCTTCCTGCATCTGGGTGAACTGGTCGTCCTGATCATCATGGACGGGCCGTTGGCTAGAGTTGACATGCGGGATCGGGGTAGGCCCCGACCCACTGGGTCCATTAACCTCTCCAGCTGGAGGATCGGTCAACGTCTCTGGTTGAGTAGTGGCGGGATTCCTCTGCATCATCTGCCTGAGCTCTTGCTGTCCCTGAGCCACCCCTTGAACCACATCCATGAATTGGGTCATGAGGATCCTCATCTCGGCGAGCTCTGCTTGTAGGCTTTCCATCGCTCTCTGTTGGTTTCTGCGGGTACCGTACTAGTGAATTCCTGAATCAGTTATCCTGCTAGTGGAACACCAAATAATATGAGAACACCGCAGCGGTACCTGTTACGCAATATATGCAAATGAATATGTTAATGCAATGACATGTTTATCGATTCCAAAGGGTATTCTAACCCCTTGATTCCGGTCTCACATCAGGTGAAAGCGCAAGAAGACCGAGTCATGGATAAGCCTCTAAGATCAAGATGCAATAAAGGGAAACCATCATACAAATGAGTTCAAGGAAAAGGGCCGTAGCCAACAGTATATCAAAAGGGGATCTCCACAATAAGTCTGTGGATCATCACTACATAGCAACAAGACAATAAGTAAAGAGAGGAGCAAAAACCAGGAATCAGCCTCCTATATACAACCCATAAGGACTGCTCCTCACTTCATCCAGTAATGCCACCGTGTCGGGATGATCTGGAGATTCTGTCAAACGCCGGATAAGCAGATTCCTCTTGTGAATGATCCCATCCAGTTCGTTGATGTGCTCTATGTAGTAATTCTCATCATCCTCTCAGAATACCTCTTCAAGTCTAGATTTCTTCAAACCTGCCAGAACCCTGAGTTCTTCAATTTGTTCTTGAGCCTCATTGAGTTGATCTGTGATGTAACCATTAGTCGAACGGGCGCATAGAAGCTCATTGTTCTTCTCCTTCAGCAAAGTCTTCAATTTCTCCATTTGACCAATCAGTTCGGCCACCATCTCCTCCTCCTTTGCCTTCCGAGAAGCTGAAAATGCATCCCATTGCTCTTGCCACCCAGCTAATTTACCATGAGTATCCATTAACTGTTGCTTGACTCGCCTTAACTCAGAACTGGATGATCCCAAGGCCTTGTCTGTCTTCCTGAAGAAGTCCACCTCCACAGCTAATTTCCTCTCTGCTTCCTCTTGCAATCTGACGGCTTCCCCCTTCTGATATTCTGCCTCATCGAATTGATGCATACAGTCTTGCAACTTCGCACTTAACTCTGAGTTCTCGGTTTGAAGTCCCTCCATGGCATTCTTTAATTTTTCATACTCCTCTCGACTTACCATTGTTGACTGCTCAGGAGTAGGCGGATACAAAGGTTCTTCAATAGGAAACGACAGACCAAACTCTTCAACTCTTCCTTGAAGCCACTCTTCATACTGAGGATAAGTCCTACAATCTCCTTTTCCAAGCACGGTCCTTCCTCTCTTGATCACCTTGAGCCAGGCCTCAGCTGTCTTACGGGGTACAATCAAATCAGATGAAGAATGGGAAAACAGAGATTCTTCCACATCTTTTCCAAAAGGTGGAGTCCTTAAAGCATATCCAAACTGTCTGACTGCTAGAGAAGGATTATAGTTGATTCCTCCTCTTCTTCCTATCAATGGTACATTCGGGAAGTTCCCACAACTGTGAATAATATCCGCCCGAAGCAAGCTCCGGTCAGACCACCAAGAAATATTCTCAGCTCTCAACCCCATCAATCTCTTCGACCAACTCAATGAGTCCTTGACATCAACGAACGCTCCTGACTTGGGTAAGTGAGAACTGAACCACTTATAAAACAAAGGCGCACAACAATTCACCAATCCTCCTCTTCTATTCTCATTCCTGTGATGCACCGAATGAAAGAAATCTCCCAACAAGGTCGACACTGGATTACCCAACACAAAAAAGCATATTGCGTCTACGTCCACATATTTTGCAACATTAGGGAACAGGACAATCCCATACACACAAAGAGCCAACACAGCATTGAAACCCCTCTGGTCACCATCTTCAAGCTTTTTCTTTGCTTCTCCCAGTAAGAAACTCAAATGAAAACCACTGACTCCTCCCTTCTAACACATATTAGCCTTCAAGACTGATTTCCCCAAGTATGTGGCCGAAGCAACCATGCTGAGATCGGGCAGAAACTCAGAACTGTAGAACAACAACTGTGACTTGATAGGAACTCTGAGAAAACTGGCAATCTCTTCCAAAGTAGGGACCAAAATATAATCCGGGAATGTGAAACACCTCAATGGAGGGTCATAGAACTGCAGCAGTGTAAAGAGAGCATCGTGTTGATCTTTGGAGAGAACCGTGACGAAGCTTAGAATCAAACCGTGCTCCTTCCGGAACCTTTCTAGAGAATCGTGATCCATTAACTTCATCAGTTGTTGAATGGGCTCCGAACAGACCACAGGAAACTTGTAGGCGACATGTCTCTTTCTGCCAATATCCATCTTGGGAGAACCAGAAAACCCCGACCAGAATCAAGAAGAAGATGTAAACCCCCTAGAATAGACAAACATGTATTAAATGATGTGAATGCAAATGATGTGATGCGATGCAGTGACATGGAAATCAGGACTGCTGCATCTGCTTGGACAACTGTCAGGTTGCACTGTCTGAATAGAAACCTACTGAGGAATATAACACAAGATCAAAGCTCTGCTCTAGAAAACCGGGTTGGTTGGAGGTTAAGGTTTCCTGAATTTAGCCCGCCCCTCACTGGTAGGTTCTAAGAACAGAAGTTTGTAAGCTTTAGCCCCTCAGTCGAGAATAATACGTTTACCACTGCAGGTTTGGCATTATTACGGGATAAAAGACCTCCACTGACTCCCCTCAACAGGATATCCTAAAGTAAGTTCCCAGCCTCGGGGTCCTCGGATTGAGCAGCGAGAATGCGCCCACCAGAGCTAACATAAACGCGTCTCGGAGGAGAGGCCTCGATTGAGTTCTCGGGAAATGGTCACCAGAGTCGATGATTTCTAGAGGAACATCTGTCGTTATGGAACACCCATAGGATAGAACGTATCCAAAGAAAACTTGTCTGGACATGGGTCTCATGAACGACTTTACGTAGCAACATGCCACACAAGCCTCATGACTATCTGTAAGACCCCAATTTTTGCCCTAAGATCCCTCATGGCTCATATCATGTCATATCATAGCCTCGAGGATCAGTGCATGCCCTAGCTTCCCTCCTAGTGGGTGGGTTCCCTTGTGAGTGTGATTCTTGATCACCAAGCATGTATTGCATTTGTATATCATTGCTTTTCATCTGTCTATTAACCAAAAGTACAAAAATATTGTCATCTAACCATGTTACTTGCAGCTGAAGCAATCATCAGTCAAACAGTCAAATCAGCCATTGAGCTAGATGGTGACCATTCTTGAAGAATTTGGGCACCATGATCGTCCATGAGAGTTCATATAACTTGTGATATCATTTGGTATCAAGATCTCAATTGAAAAAGGCTTGGAATTCATCAGAACATGGCCCAGTCATCCAAAATCCTAGAAAAGTCAACTGTGGTCAACTGTGCATTTAATCAGGAATTGGAAGGTGTGAGATGGTTAGAAAGACCTCATTCATATCCATATGAGCTTCATTTGGCATCTCAAAGATCATCATTGAAGGATTTGAAGTCAGACAAAAAGTTTCCAAAAATGGAAATGACCTGTAATTCTCACCTGCCCAAAATGGAAAGTTTTTCTCCTCCAAATTACTTCATCATACAAGCTTCAAATGAAATTTTATCCAACATGAAAGTTGAAGATCTTGTTCTTGCCTTTCCAAAAAGTCCAAGAACACTCAATTCCCATGTGTGGTCGACAAGATATGGTCAGATCAATTTCAGAAAATGCCCAATTTCAAAGTGGCATAACTTTCACATGGAATGGCCAAATTGGATGGTTCTTCTTTGGGCAAACCACATTTGATATGTACTTTCATAATCCATCATCACATTTTGCCAAAAACCTTCACATAAAAAGGTCATTTTTTAAGTGAACCAATCAAAATGCAAGGGCAAAATGGTCCAAAACTCAAAGTACATGGAATTTTGACATGGGACCAATTCCAATAGCTTCTAAATGAAAATTATGACTTGTTCAAATTGGAAAATCACTGTTACATTGCATGGAACTCTCCAAGGGCAAAAATGCCAAATTGCTTACAAGTGCACATTTTGCTAATTATCAAAAATGGACTAATCTTGATTAGAGTTGGATTAACACAGTGGTATATAAGGTTAATTATAACAGAATCACAGGGGAATAATCACTTTTTCAGATTCATCACAAAAAACTCCAAAATTCTCTCACTTTCTCCACTTTTTACATTCACTTTTTTTCCAATTTTCTCAAGAATCTTTGATCCTCTATGCGATTTCTTTGTGGATTCTTCATGTGTAGGTGATATTGAACTTCTGTTGAAGCATTTGGAGGTGTAAATCGAGCAAAAACTCCAGCTGCTACAAGCTTGCTCTCACATGGAAGTTACGATTTTCCACTGATCCGTGCATCGTTGAGCTGCGAAATCATCATCATTCACCTTCATAATCATCAATCACGATCTGTTTTCAACAATCGAGGCCAGAAACGCGAAGATTCCGCGGCTGCACTCCAAGAAGGTGAAATCTCGAAACCTTTAATTCTTGAAATCAATGCATGGCTTAGATAGATCGTTGAACATAGATCATTCTGCCGTTTGAATCGCGCGATTCCGTTAAGTCTGGAGCTAGATATGTTGATCTGAATATTTGTGTGTGAAACTTCTTTCGATTATATCTTTTTGTACGTTAATCTTTGGACAAAAGCGTTGCCACATCCGTAATCTACATGGAGAGACGGTCACGACGGTATATAGTTTGTTCATTTTGGTGGAGAAACGGTCGTAACCGCAGCTGGAAGGTGATGAACACGAACACGACGAAGAACACTCCAAATTCTGGAAATCCCGCGTGTAGATCTCCTTTCCATGCCTGGCGATTTCAAATGATGTTTCCCTCCAGACTCCGTCCAATCGCGTGATGACACTGAATAAATGAGGCACCTGCGTTTTGGTCATGGCTTTACATAATTACCATTATGCCATCCGCTGTAATTAAACTTCATTTAAACAATTAATCCTTAAATAATTATTACAATAATTTTACAAAACTTTAAAAATTCATAGAAAATCCAATTTTAGTCCAAATTAGGTGGGACTTTTTTTGATAGATTCCAAATTTAATCTAGTTTTTTTTAGGCATAGAAACTTAAGTTGTGCCTGGTAAAATTTTAGAATGGATTATTGATTTTTGACATGTGTGCAATATTCATATGTTTTACCATTTTAATCACCAAATAATCATGCTAGCTCCAAATTAATTGAAAATTCATATGATGATTCTTGACTCATGCCTGGAGATTTTGGTGTATCATTTGTGATTTTTGGACCTCTGGATTGATAGATATGATTAATTCTTTTTGAGTGTGACAATATGTGTCACACTATACTATGCTGAGTTCATGATTTATTTTTCCATGCTTACCTTAGGCCTATGGCTCTGATTTTTTGCATGAGACGTCTTTTGTGTGTTAGGTTTTACCATGATTTTTTGTGGATTTAATTGATCCATTTTCTAATTGATTTGGATTTTTGATTGTTGTTTAGCATTTTTGGATTGTTTCTTGAGTAGCAAACTTACATGTATTGTTAAATGCTCATCCCCAATCCTATAAATGTGAAATTTGGTGGAGTGGTTCCTAACATGTATAGCTTCCATTTGGCTTTAGTCCCATTCATTTCTAATGTGATATCACTGTTTTACAATTGATTGAAGTTGATACTCATTTGGTGACCCAATTTGGTTGTGTTTTTGCATGCCTTGACATGTTGATTTAATTCCCATAGTTCCTTTTGTCCAAATGGCATGGAAATTGATATGTAACTCATTGAATATGTTCTGTTTAGGATATAATGTTTGTGGAATTTATTGAGCTGTTTTGATATTTGTTTGGTTGTGATCTTGCTGTTTGCTCATTTGTGATTCATACTTGCTCACTTTGAGTTAAATTGTGCATAAAATGAAATTAGTGCATAGTTTGGATGTGAGACCAATTGGTCCTTCTTCTTAATTGATAAACCTTGATTTTGATTATGTTTCACTTGCTGTTTTAAGTTTTTTCCCTCCTTTGGACCCTAGGCTTGTCCTAGTGGTCTTCTTACTCATGTTTGAGTTTGACTTTGACTTTTCAGGTTAAGAAGCAAAGTGCTTAAAAGGAATTAATGCAAGTTGGATTGTTTCATTTGACTATTGTGAACTAACTTGTTTGTGTTGTAGGGTGCTTGGTTCACTTGAGCTTTGTGCTATGCACATTATTGTTTGATTGTATGTTGTTTGTTGATTCTTATGTTGTTGTTTTGAATTAATGATTGGGATGCTGATTATATTTGATTGATTTCAGGTACCCTTTAGTTGCTCAGTTCTCTTGAGAACTTGCATTGCTTTGCTTGTATAGCATTTGCATTGAGGTAGACTCTCTTGTCTCCATGTAGTCTGGAAGACCTGGCTTGTTATTTAGCCAGGCAACTGTCTGAACTCCTCCTTAAGAGGCGATGTGTGTGATTGTTTATGTTTGTCCTAAGCAGGAAAAGTCCTTTAAATAAGGCAATTGGTGGATATAAGAGATATGTAGCCTATCTCCCACTATTCTGTGAGTCTTCTCCTTGCTCTCATTACATGGTTGTAGCATTGAGATCCTAACCCAAGATCTATCGAGTCAATAATTTGTGGAGAGAGTTCCATCTTTCTGAACTCCCACACCTTCTGATATTAAATACTCTCTCTGACCAGAGATAAGAGTGATGAGGCACACCCCTCATATCCTTTCATCTGCTTCACCTTAGCCCCTCAATGGCAAGGTTAAGAGCGCCATTCACCTATTCCAGTGGACTTTTTAAGTCAAACCCTTTGATTGAGCCTCCTTGTTTGGTTATAGTGGGTGATAAATGACTTTGTTTGCTTAATTGATTGTTGCATTTGTACATGCTTACTTGCCATTGTGCATTCATCATTATTGATTGTTGATTCTTGTATGATCATTATTGTATACCCTTGTGGTTTGTTTGTTTACCCATTGAGGACAATTGTAAGACCATGTTCTTTGGCTTTTGTTCCCATGATATGGAAGGATAGAGTGTAAGACCTCATTGGTCACTCATATCTTCTTTTTTCTTGTTTGTTGTATGAGAGGATGCGATTGTAAGTCCCTGTGATGTGGCATTTGTATTCCTATGACCATACTTTGGAGGTTGGTATAAGTCCAGATAGATTGGCATCCGACTTCCAAGTTTTGTTTTATTTTAGGAGGTTGGTGTAAACCCAGTTATTGGTATCCGACATCCGATTTTGTTGTGAGATTGGTATAAGACCATTGATGGCACCCGGTATCACTTTGCTTTTATTTTGTTTACTTATTTTGTTGCCCCATTCCTAAGGACACTCTTGAATCATCTTCTATATGATTTCAAGAAGTGAACTTCTAGGAAGTTTTACAATTCAACCACACCCTTTTTGTTTCAAAACCCCTTTTCACTTGTTGACTTTTTAAAACTTGTAAATGCATGTTGTGCAAACATCTCACTCTTTTCAAATTAGAAACTTGGACCCTAAGTCCATGACTTTTCAAACCTCTTTTCATAACACTTCTTTGAATCAATCTAACCATACTTTGACCATCCTTTTGTGAATAATCATAATCCATTAACCCAACTCACTCAATTGTTTTGTGGCTTTGTCCATGCTTGTTAAGTTTTCATACATTAGCCATAGGTTTGATTTATCCTAGTTGGTTGATGTTAATCTCACCTATTTGTCCTTAGTTGATTGAATTGTAAGTCTTCCTCGCTTATTATAGGGTTAACCCCTCACTAGCGAGTGGAAGCTTTTCTCACATGGTGGATGTGTTGTTTCATAAGGTTGAGTTTTCTCCCGTGGATAACGTAAAGCCTTAGTGTTATTGTTTTAAAATGAACTCACAAATGTTTTGGAAATCTTTTAGCCGAACTACGGCGTTTTGATCCTTACCTTTGATGGAAGGTACGTAGGCAACGGGTTCATCCGTTCGAACACAAAAATAATTAACTTGTACATTCTTTTCTCATCATCCCATTCATGTTTGCACAATATGTCAAAACAAATAAACATTTTTTATACAACAAGTGTGAACAGGGCTCCCTAGGAGTACCTAGGACGTGATGGGTTCCTAACACCTTCCCATTGCGTAATTTACCCCTTATCCAGACTCTCTGATCTTTTTCATTAGTTTTCTACGCGTAAAACTTCTTAGGTTTTTGTTCGCTTTTTAACCAGTCCTTAGGATAAATAAAAGTGCGGTGGCGACTCGAATTCATTGTATACTTTGCTTATGGTTTAACCAATAAATCATATAGCGACGAATACACCGCTACAGAAAAGTGGCGACTCTGCTGGGGATAAATATTAGACCTTCCCTGGCGGTATTGCCTACTTTTCACCCTTGTTGTATGACATTTGTTTATGTGTTATTTGACATATTTTTGTACAATTTGGGATAACTGTATTGATTGTAATGTTTGAATTGCTTGATATACAATTGCTGTTTGCTTTGGTGATCTCTGTGAGATGAGTTCTATACCCGAACTCGAGTGCACTCTAGGATAGGAGAATGGCGTAGTCTTGTTGACTGGTGTGGAGTATTCCTTAGCCAGTTGACTTGCGAGTCCATTCACTTGGTGGAGGTCATGTTGGATTGATAATGTCACACAAGTTATTTGTGGTTAGGCATTATTCGTTCAATCATGTGCCTTAGAAGCCAAGGACCTTAGTTTACCAAACCCATCTTGGCCTATTTTTAGGACGTAGTGCGGAGGTCGTTCAGATGTAAGATCTGATGCGATTGTCACGCGATACTACACTCATAAGAGTCTCTCTTGAGAATATTTTTGGAATACGAGTATTCGTTCCTCCGATAATATCCGAGAGATGGGACGATGATTATGGGAACCTCTGGTAGAACATGTCTGGCAGGTTTAAACCCTAGTACACTCCCTTTGGGTGGTTCTTAACCAAGACTCCATGCTCGTGACTCTCAGCAAACCCATGATTCGTGGTTGAGGCGTTCAAACATCGTTAATGTCAATGGAACTTGGGTATTGATAAGGTGTAAAACCTGAATCTACCAAAATGGATGATTGATATTAAGGATGTTCGAACCGGTTCATGTACCGTTAATATCAATGGAACTTGGGTGTCGATAAGGTGAAAACCTAAATCCACCAAGATGGATGATTGATATTAGGGATACGATGAGCTTTCCCACGACCTTTGGTTGGTGTGCTTTGCTTGATCCTTGAGTGTGATTGTTGCATTCATACATTCATGCATTCATCCGCATTTCATGTCACAAAAAAAAAAAGAAAATTTTCAAGAAACTTAAACGGTTTATTTGCAAAATTTTCAGACATGGAAAGACCAAAAAGGCATACAAAGAAGTATAGCTTTAAACAACCCGATGTGAAAGAGTTAAGGAATCTGACATCTTATGTATTAGATCCCTTGGGTTTCAAAGCTCGCTATGGGAAGCTTCTACCTCTGCTCACTACTCAGGTTGATGAGGGATTGATGAGTACCCTAGCTCAGTTTTATGATCCGCTGTATCACTGCTTCTCCTTCCCGGACTTTTAGTTGTTGCCTACCTTGGAAGAGTACTCTCACCTTATTGGGATCCCGATTCTGGATCAGGTGCCGTTCAGTGGCTTAGAGAGTATTCCATCTGCTCGAGAGATTGCAGCCTTGTTGCATATAGATGAAGACTTGATCAAAGCTAATCTGATTACCAAAGGGGGAATTCAAGGATTTTCTTCTGAGTTCCTCGTCACTCAAGCTACCTTCTATGGAGAAGCCAGGAGTGAAGATGCCTTTGAGGCTCTGTTTGTATTGCTCATCTATGGGTTGGTTTTATTTCCCAACTTCGACAAGTTCGTGGACATGAATGCTATTAGGATCTTCTCAGTTCTTAATCCTGTTCCGACTTTGTTGGGTGATGCCTATGTCTCTCTGCACCTAAGGAATATGAAGGGTGGAGGAGTCATTGTCTGCTGTCTACCTTTGCTGTACAAGTGGTTTATTTCGCACTTGCCGCAGACACTTGCCTTCAAGGAGAACAAGAGTTGTCTACGTTGGTCCCAGAGGCTTATGTCTCTCACTAATGATGATATCTCTTGGTATGATTGCGTGTATGATACCGTTCAGATCATTGATTATTGTGGTGAGTTCTCGAATGTGCCTCTTCTTGGTACATGTGGTGGGATAAGCTACAACCCCATTCTCGCACATCGTCAGCTCGGGGTCCCCCTGAAGGATAAACCTCATAACATTCTGTTAGAAGGTGTGTTCTTTCAGGAGGGTAAAGATCCCCAAGGCCTGAAAGCCAGATTCGTCCGCGCTTGGCGCAAGATCTGCAAGAAGAGCAGGAATGAATTGGGTCCGAAGAATTGCATTGCTTTGGAGCCCTATACCTCTTGGGTTAGACAGAGAGCTGCCACTTACTTGATGCCATATGACCACCCGAAGCCTACACCGTTGGATGTGGCTGGGCCTTCAACCCTCCCCGCCCAACGTGTAGAGGAGTTGAGAGAAGAAGACCTTTCACGTGCTTGGATCCGTGAAAGAGAAGAATTACTTCAGCAACTTAAAGAGAAGGACGCTCTGATTGAATTTCTTGAGCATCGGGTGATTGATGATCCCAATGATACTTGGACTTCTTTGCTTCCTCAATCTTCCAAGTTCTGGAAGAGGAAGTATGATCAGTTGGCTAAGGCAAAAGCAGATATGGAGGCTGCCTATGAGAGAGAGATCAAGAAGTTGTGTACTTCTCGTCTTCCAGCATCCCGAGCTAATAGGGATCCATAGGATGTTATTTTCCTTTTCTCCTTGTAATTGAATCAAAAATATTGTACTTCTTTGTCCAATATATTGAATGAGATATTTTCCATGAGAAATTTAAATGCTTAAATATTCGAAAATTGCAAATAATACCCTAAGGGTTCCTTGAAAATAAAACAAAGCATATGCACAAGCACTTCATGCATCATTTTGCATAAGCAGGTACCTTGTTTCTGGTCTTCTTGTGCTGACTCTGTGCTCTTCATTTATTTTGAAGACAAGCTGACTCACCGGTACTATACCAGAGCAAATTCTGCCAGAGTTATGGATCAGCTAGAGCAAGAGAACCGTGAATTGAAAGAAGAGGTCGCCAGACTTGGCGCTTTGATGGAACAACTCCTTGCTGCTCAGAATCAACCTGCTCAACAGCCTACAACTCCTGTCCAGAGGACCGTGATTTCAGAGGTTTCTACTTTAGCTGTGCCTGCTGCCAGTGTTCCTTATATGCCCAATGCCATGCCAGTCGGGTTCCCGTGGGGTATGCCTCCAGGTTTCATGCCTGACATCCCAGCTCCAACTTTTGCTCACATGCCGGCATCTAGCCCGGTCATTACTGCTGCTCCTCCTGTTGTGCATACCATGCCAAGGGCAGATGATATCATCTATCATTCCGAGCCGTCTGAGGGTCCGGATGTCAATGAGAAAATGGATGCTATGAATGACCAATTCCTTGAGCTGAGGAAGGAATTGAAGACCCTCAGGGGTAAAGACCTATTCGGCAAGTCTGCTGCCGAGCTCTGCCTGGTTCCAGGTGTTAAAATTCCAATCAAATTCAAAGTACCTGACTTTGAGAAATACAAAGGGAATACCTGTCCTCTTGCACACCTGGTTATGTACGCCAGGAAGATGTCTACACAGACTGACAATGATCAGCTTTTGATCCACTATTTCCAAGACAGCTTGTCTGGTGCTGCGCTCCGTTGGTATATGAGTTTGGACAGTGCCAACATCAGATCCTTCAATGACCTTGGCGAAGCTTTCGTCAATCAATATAAATATAACATCGATATGGCGCCTGACAGAGATCAACTCAGGTCTATGTCGCAGAAGGATAAAGAAACCTTCAAAGAGTACGCCCAGAGGTGGCGAGAGCTTGCAGCTCAGATTACTCCACCACTCGAGGAGAAAGAAATGACTAAGATCTTCTTGAAGACTCTTAGCTCATTTTATTATGAGAGAATGGTAGCTAGTGCTCCCTCAGACTTCACCGAAATAGTAAATATGGGGATGAGACTTGAAGAGGGTGTCCGTGAAGGACGTTTGGCAAAAGATGAAGGCTCTTCTAGCAAGAGGTATGGCTCATTTGCTAAGAAGAAAGATGGGGAAGCACATGCTGTGCAGTCCCATAAATCGAGGAAACCTCCGGTTCAGAGGAAACCAGCACGCCGTGCCGGTCATCAGTATCAGGTGGCTCATATAGCACCTGTATTCAGAGACAGTGCGCAATATCAACAGCCTCAGTATCAGCAACAACAACGCCCACAGCAACAGGCCTACCAGCCTCGTGGAAGTACGACCAATCAGGCTAATTTGAGTTATGACCGGAAAAAGATCAGCTTCGATCCTATCCCTATGTCATACGCAGAGCTTTATCCCTCCTTGTTGGAGAGAAAATTGGTTACTCCCAGGGATCCTCCTGCTACTCCTGCAAATCCACAATGGTGGTACAAGCCAGATCAGCATTGTGTGTATCACTCCGGAGCTCCGGGCCATAATATTGAAAACTGTTATCCACTCAAGACTAAGGTTCAGGACCTTATGAGATGTGGGATTTTGAGCTTCGAAGATTCGGGCCCAAACGTCACTAAGAACCCATTGCCTTCGCATGGGAAATCTGTGAATATGGTCCAAGGATGCCCTGGGAAATATAAAGTCAAATATGTAAGTCATATTCGACAGTCGTTGGTGGAATTACATCGGTTGTTGTGTCAGTACAGCCACATGGAGCATGACCACGATAAATGCCGTATCTGCTCAGTGAATCGCTTGGGTTGTAACCAGGTACGAAGAGAATTGCAAGAATTGCTTGACGAAGGGACCATTGAGATTCTGCAGAATCGCAATGTCGACGAGGATGAACCGGAGGTGAATGTTATTTCACCAGTGTTCAAATTACCCGAACCTGTTGTTATTCGTTATGATAGCAGCAAGCCGAAGGCTTCTCCCTCCTTGGTGATTAAACCTGCAGGCCCTGTGCCTTATTCATCTGATAAAGCTGTATCGTTCAGATACAACCCAGTTGCTGTGCAAGATGGGGTCAAAGTACCTCTGCCTTCAACTGCTGTAACCAATATCGCCGATGTGAGCGGTCTGACCCGGAGTGGTCGTGTTTTCTCTGCGCCTCCTAAGGCTCCTGTTGCTTCTGAATCTGCTGAGCGTCCGGTTGGGACCGCTGTTAATATTCAGAATCCGGAACTTGATGTTGCCAGACCCTCCGCCGTGCAAAAGACTCCTACTTCTTCAGTTGGCCCTAGTGGCACTTTGAATGAAGAATCTGATGAGATGCTGAGGCTCATCAAGAAGAGCGAGTATAACGTTGTAGACCAGCTTCTACAAACGCCATCCAAAATCTCCATACTATCCTTGCTATTGCATTCAGAACCCCATAGGGAGGCTCTGCAGAAAGTCCTGGATTTGGCGTACGTTGATGACGACGTCACCATTGAACAATTCGACAGTATAGTTGCAAACATCACTGCTTGCAACACCTTGAGTTTCAGTGACGCTGATCTCCCTGAGGAGGGAAGAGACCACAACATGGCTTTACACATATCTCTAAATTGCAAGTCTGATGCTATGTCCAACGTGTTGGTGGACACTGGATCATCATTAAATGTATTGCCGAAATCCACACTCTCCAGATTGTCATATCAAGGTCCTCCTATGAGGCAGAGTGGTGTTGTTGTGAAGGCATTTGATGGGTCGCGCAAGACTGTGATTGGGGAAGTTGATCTCCCTATCAAGATAGGCCCAAGTGATTTCCAAGTTACCTTCCAGGTAATGGACATCCACCCATCTTATAGCTGTCTCTTAGGCAGACCATGGATTCACGAGGCTGGCGCCGTGACATCCACCCTACACCAGAAGTTGAAATTTGTTAAAAATAAGAAACTGGTTGTGGTAGGGGGAGAAAAGGCTCTCCTGGTTAGCCACTTGTCTTCTTTCTCGTATATTGATGCAGAGGATGAAGTTGGAACTCCATTCCAAGCTTTATCTATTGATGAACCGATTGAGAAGAAGTCTCCTTCATTCGCTTCCTACCGTGATGCCAAACTGGCCATTGAATATGGTGCAGTTGCTGGTTTAGGGAAGGTGATTGAGCTGGAAGACAACAAATCCCGGGCTGGCATTGGCTACTGTTCTGGGGCATGTAATGAGCAAGGTTTGTTCACAAGTGGAGGATTCATCCATGATGATCAGCCTGAAGAGGAAGCTGCTGCTATCATTGAAGAAGATGCAGAGGATACGAGCAATTTTGTTATTCCTGGTGGTGTCTGCCACAATTGGGTCGCTGTGGATGTTCCAACAGTTATCCATAGATCAGAGTAATAATGTTCACTTTGTTTAAAACTCTTCTCCCATGCCAAAAGGAGAAGTGATGACATTGTTGGCTCATATATACAATGATGTTTTCATTCAATTAATGCATTGTTAAACATTTGTTTTTCCTTTGTTTTCACTTTTTGCCTTTTGCATGAAATCAGTGATCACAAAAAAACCCATAAAAAACAAAAATAAAAGCGAATATTTGTCATCTGCATAATGGGTTGCTTGTTTAAATTCTAAAGTTTTTCATTAACCAAAATCATTATGCAGGTTGATCTTAAAACCCATTGAACATAGTGATCCAAAGCCATCTCCCAATTTTGAATCCCCTGTATTCGAGGCAGAGGAAGATGATGTTGAAGGAATTCCAGATGAGATTACCCGTCTCCTTGAGCACGAGAAGAAGATCATTCAGCCGCACCTTGAAGATTTGGAAACAGTCAACTTGGGGTCTGAGGGTTGTGTTCGTATGGTGAAGATTGGGGCACTTCTTGAAGAGTATGTCAAGAAGGATTTGATTGAATTGCTACGAGAATATTCAGATATCTTCGCTTGGTCATATGAAGACATGCCAGGTCTAGATACAGATATTGCGCAACATTTCCTGCCTTTGAAGCCTGAGTGCGTGCCTGTGAAGCAGAAGCTCAGAAGAACTCATCCAGATATGGCAGTGAAGATCAAAGAGGAAGTTCAGAAGCAAATTGATGCGGGGTTTCTGGTGACTTCTACATATCCTCAATGGGTGGCCAATATTGTGCCTGTTCCTAAGAAGGACGGAAAAGTCCGTATGTGCGTTGATTACAGAGATTTGAATAAAGCTAGTCCGAAAGATGATTTCCCTCTACCACACATTGATATGTTGGTAGACAATACAGCTAAATTCAAAGTCTTTTCCTTTATGGACGGATTTTCCGGATATAATCAAATCAAAATGGCACCTGAGGATATGGAGAAGACAACATTCATCACACCTTGGGGAACATTCTGTTATCGAGTGATGCCCTTCGGTTTGAAGAACGCCGGAGCCACGTATCAACGAGTTATGACTACCTTGTTTCATGATATGATGCACAAGGAGATAGAGGTCTATGTTGATGATATGATTGCTAAGTCTCGAACGGAAGTTGAGCATGTTGAGCATTTGTTGAAGCTTTTTCAGCGTCTGAGGAAGTTCAGACTTCGTTTGAATCCGAACAAATGTACCTTTGGAGTCCGTTCCGGCAAGTTGTTGGGTTTTATAGTCAGTGAAAAAGGTATTGAGGTTGACCCTGCAAAGGTCAAAGCAATACAAGAGATGCCTGCACCCAAAACTGAGAAGCAAGTCCGAGGTTTTCTTGGCCGCTTGAACTATATTTCCAGATTTATATCCCACATGACTGCCACATGTGCACCGATATTCAAGCTCCTCCGGAAAGATCAGTCTCATGATTTGACCGAGGATTTCCAGAAAGCTTTCGACATCATCAAAGAATATCTGTCTGAACCTCCGATCTTGTCTCCGCCTGTGGAAGGAAGACCTCTGATTATGTATTTGACAGTTCTTGAAGACTCGATGGGTTGTGTCCTCGGTCAACAAGATGAATCGGGGAAGAAGGAATTTGCTATGTATTACCTCAGTAAAAAGTTTACTGATTGTGAGTCTCGGTACTCTATGCTTGAGAAGACGTGTTGTGCTTTGGCCTGGGCTGCTAAGCGATTGCGCCAGTACATGATAAATCATACAACTTGGTTGATATCCAGAATGGATCCGATTAAGTATATCTTCGAGAAGCCTGCTTTAACTGGGAGGATTGCCCGTTGGCAGATGTTGTTATCTGAGTATGATATCGAGTATCGAGCTCAGAAAGCTATCAAAGGTAGTATCTTGGCTGACCATTTAGCGCACCAGCCGATTGAAGATCATCAGTCTGTTCAGTATGACTTCCCTGATGAGGAAATTCTGTATTTGAAGATGAAAGATTGTGATGAGCCTACACTTGATGAAGGTCCAGAACCTGGTTCCAGATGGACGATGGTGTTTGATGGCGCTGTTAATCAGTATGGAAATGGAATTGGGGCAGTAATCATTACTCCTCACGGCACACATATTCCGCTTACAGCAAGGCTAACTTTCAAATGCACGAATAATATGGCTGAGTATGAGGCATGTATTATGGGACTTGAAGAATGTATTGACTTGAGAATCAAACATCTTGATGTATATGGTGATTCGGCCCTGGTTGTCAATCAGATCAAGGGTGAATGGGAGACGAATCAGCCAAGTCTCATTCCGTACAGAGATTATGCAAGAAGAATTTCAACATTCTTTACAGAAGTTGACTTTCATCATATTCCTCGAGAGGATAATCGGATGGCGGATGCTCTTGCAACGCTCGCTTCCATGATAGTTGTGAAATATTGGAATGAAGTTCCTAATATTGCCGTGATGCGCTTGGATAGACCAGCTCACATATTTGCAATTGAAGAAGTGAATGATGACAAGCCTTGGTATTTTGATATCAAGAATTTCCTCCAGAACCAGGTCTACCCGCCTGGGGCATCTGTGAAAGATAGGAAAACTTTGAGAAGGTTGTCAGGCAGTTTCTACCTCAGTGGTGAAGTGCTGTATAAAAGAAATTTTGACATGGTTTTGCTCAGATGCGTGGATAGACACGAAGCAAACCTGTTGATGACTGAGGTCCATGAGGGTTCATTTGGTACTCATTCCAATGGACATGCCATGGCTAAGAAGATGTTGTGAGCAGGCTACTATTGGCTGACAATGGAGTCTGACTGCTGCAAATATGTGAAGAAATGCCACAAGTGTCAGATTTATGCGGATAAGATTCATATTCCTCCGACACTCCTGAATGTGATTTCATCACCATGGCCTTTCTCTATGTGGGGAATCGACATGATCGGCATGATTGAACCGAAAGCGTCCAACGGACACAGGTTTATTCTCGTAGCAATTGACTACTTCACCAAGTGGGTTGAAGCCGCCTCGTATACGAACGTGACCAGACAGGTGGTTGTGAAGTTTATCAAGAACCAGCTGATTTGCCGTTATGGTGTGCCAGAGAGGATCATTACTGATAATGGATCTAATCTGAATAACAAGGTGATGGATGAGTTGTGCGCTGAATTTAAGATTGCACACCATAATTCTTCTCCTTACAGACCTAAGATGAATGGGGCTGTTGAAACTACTAATAAGAATATCAAGAAGATCATCCAGAAGATGACAGTTACGTACAAAGATTGGCATGAGATGCTGCCATTTGCCTTGCATGGATATCGTACATCTGTACGCACTTCAACAGGGGCAACCCCTTTTTCTCTTGTTTACGGCATGGAAGCTGTTCTCCCAGTAGAGGTGGAGATCCCATCAATGAGAGTCTTGATGGAAGCCAAGTTGACTGATGCTGAATGGATTCAGAGTCGTTATGACCAGTTGAATCTGATTGAAGAGAAGCGATTGACTGCCATGTGCCATGGGCAGTTATATCAGCAGAGAATGAAGAAAGCATTCGATAAGAAGGTCAAGCCTCGTGTGTTCCGAGAAGGAGACCTCGTGCTAAAGAAAGTTTTGTCTTTCGTGCCCGATTCCAGAGGCAAGTGGACTCCAAACTATGAGGGTCCATATGTTGTTAAGAGAGCCTTTTCAGGCGGTGCTTTGATGCTTACAACAATGGATGGGGAGGATTTCACTCGTCCTGTGAATTCAGATGCAGTCAAGAAATACTTTGCTTAAAAGAAAAAAGTATATGCAAATGAAAAACAGAATAGCTCGCTAAGTTGAAAACCCGAACGGGCGGCTTAGGCAAAAATGAGCGTCTCGGTGGAGACCCGCAAGGGTAATCCAGGCAAAAATTAGAGACTTGAAAAAGGATATATTTGCATCCCGCTAGATTGAGTACCTCACCCTGGGGCAATCTAGGCAAAAATTAGGGATTCGGCAAGTAACTGCATCCTGACAAGACTTTCTGTTCCTCAGCTGTCTTTTCGTCAGAGGATTCTCGATTCGTCGCCGACTGAAGATTCGCATACATCGAGATTCAAATTGGTAGAGAAAGGATCATTATGTTCAATGTAGCCCTCTTCCAATATATATCACTGATTTCAAATTTGTACAGATCTATGGAGTCTTGCCATTTGTAGGCTACCATTCCATCAAATAAATTTGAGCTTTTTATCCAATTATTTGCATTCTTATTTGTTTCAATTCAACAAATGTTTTGCATGTTTTAATTGATAAAATGTCATTGTTTTAAACAAATAAATTTTTCAAAAATGATTGTTTTAAACAAAGTGAATATTCACAATGACAAAAGGATACTCAGGGATGTCTCAGTGCTCTCCCGAGGGTGGTATGATTCCCAACAGGTAAGGCATTAGTTCATATTCCTGGCATTTGATTGTATCCTCTTTCTCCCGCTTTGCTGTTGGGTTTGTTCCATAAGCAGTGTTGTTGTTGGGGTTGTTCCCCAAGCAGAGGTGGTTGTTGAAGACTCAGTTTCTTCTCCAGCGGTAATCTCCCCAGCATGGTTGTTCTCCTCGTGGTAGATTCAGCGGTTGGTGGATTGATATCCCGATATTTTACTGTTTTCCTCAGCATTGTCGCGAGCAGAGCTGTTGGTGGGGTTGTTCCCCAGTATAGTCGCAAGCAGAGATGTTGTCGAAGACTTCGTTTTCTTCTCCAGCAGTAGTCTCTACCCAGTGCAGTTGCCAGCGGAGTTGTTGTGTCTCTCCTCAGCATGGTTGCTTTACATTTTTCCAGCCTAGTCTGCAGAATGGTTGTTTTGGCAATTTCTGCCTACTGAAAGCTATCTCAATCCCCAGTAGGTCGGTTGGTGGCTCTAGCATCCCAAAGATTGGATTGATTTCCTGATTACTTTTGATCCTCAGTAGAGTGGCTATTTGCATAATCTACTTGTGTGATATGTCGGATGTATGTTCTCCCCGAGTAGAGTGGCTTGTTGCAGAATCTACTTGTGTAGTGCTTTCTCCCTCAGTGGGTTGTTCCCCAAGAGAGTGGCTGATAGCTTTCCCCAGTAGAGTTGCTTGTGCAGTTAGATTCTACTTGGATGTTTCTCCTTCAGTGGGTTGTTCCCCAGAGTTGTTTGGAGTTGCCTTTACGGCAGTTTGTGGTTGAGCCATGAATTCTTGTTTCTCAGTTGATGCTGAGATCCCCTGCAGATATCCTCAGGATTCTCCTGATCCCCTACAGATTGGTCTTGGTGGCAGTTTTGCCTGTTGTGACTTTCTGATTCTCTTGCCTCTGCTTCCCCAGCAGTGCCCGCAGATCTTTGCTTTACAGCATGTAGATCTCCAGAAAATTGGCTTTCCAGTTGGTTTTTCCCCTGGAAGTATAGTACCGGGCGTTTGATTCCTGGACCTGGTTGTGTTAGATATGTCTGTTTTGTCAGCATTCATCAAACATAAAGTACGCATATTCATGCATATTCATAAAACATTCAGATATTCATATTGCATTTTTGCCACATATCGTTTGTTTGTTATTCTCCTGCCATGGGTGATATAGATCTCTTTATAGATCTTCCCAAGCAGATGTCGGGTGGTTTAAATCTCTCCATATAGAGTCAGCCCATAAGCAGAAAGTGTCTGTTTTTCCTTCTGCAGTTCCCCACTGAGATATATCCTCGTGGATGACGGTTCCTTCCGTTTCCTCCCAACACATACATTGGGATGGATGTTCCTATTGAGCTATATCCTCATTAGGACATGTCTTGATTCAGTCTGTCTTTTCGGATCAATCCCGGATCGGCGTTGTGTCAGCTGTTTCTTGTGCTTCCCTGTGGAAGAGATGAATGGTTTGCCCAGTAACCGACATTAATTCATTTATCCCCAGCGGAATTTTGTGGGCCTCTACCCTTATACCGGTAGTTGTAAGTCCTATGTTCCTTGCTCCTTGGCGGAATTTGTGGTTATATACCTTTTATTCCTCAAGCAAGAGTTGTTGGTCTTCTACCCAGTAGTCGGTAGTCGTAAATCCTATTTGTCTGCTCTCCAGCAGTTTGTGGTTTGTTATAGACCCTATTTTTGTTTCCCGTGCGGATTTGTGATTTTTCCCATCCCCACGCGGAGTTGTTGGTCTTCTACCCGTTATTCGGTAGATGTAAACCCTAATTTGTGGTTTTTCCCACCAGAGTATGGCTATTACCCCGTATTCGGTAGTCGTAAGTCCTATCTCTTTTTCCCTAGCAGAGGTAACCTTTGTGGTTCGTTCTGGTTGATGGTGGATTTTCTGTTGTTGTGATTTTTATCCCCAACAAAGTTTGCGTTGCCCTGTGGAATAAGTTGAATAAGTGATCCGTATTTGGCCTTCATTCACCCTATCCCCAGTGGAGTTTGTGGTCTTCTACCCCGTATTCGGTAGTTATAAATCCCATGTTGTTTTGTTCCCCCCATTGGAGTTTGTGCCTTGTGGTACAGTCGGATAATTGCCGGTTGCTAGCAATTTTATCCCAGCTGAGTCTTTGGTATTCTACCCAGTATTCGGTAGTTGTAAACCCTAATTTCTCTCCTTTGCAGAGTTAACCTTGTTATTCATCCTAACCGATGACGGTTACTCTTTGTGGTTATCTTCATTCGTTGTTCGATGTTGATATTACCTCTTTGCTTTTGGATAATTGCCGGATGCTAGCAGTTTATCCCCAGCAAGTTGTCTTCTGGATCATTGCCGTATGCTCGCAATGTTATCCCTTTTGAAGTTGCCAGTGGGTCTTTTCACCGTTTGCTAGTGATTTGTTCCCCGGATCATTGATTGTTTATCAATGTATCCCCAGCCAATCCCTGTGGATAATTGCCGGATGCTTGCAATTCATTCTCAGCGGATCTCCTTTCATTTACCCGTTTGCTCGGTAATGATTGTTGCTCCCTTTGATTGGTCATCATTATATACCTAATTTTGGTATCCCGATGCCTTTCTTTTCGGTCGATTTATCCTTTGTTAACCCTTATACCGGTTGTGGATAATCTTCCATGCGAGTGTGTTATCCACGTTCTGACGGTAATGGATGATATATCTCATGCACTCTTCAGTCGAAGCCTTTTGTGTTTCCCTAGTCGAGTAAGATTCGTTGTTTCCCTTTGTGGAGTCGAATATTTGTTGTTCGGATAATTGCCGGATGCTTGCAATTTATCCCTTTCAGTTGTCTTTCGTTTACCCGGATGCTTGGTATCGATTGTCTCCCTTTGGTTAGTCACCTATTATATACTTCGGTATCTCAGGTGTCTTTTCCTTT
Source organism: Lathyrus oleraceus (assembly GCF_024323335.1). Classification (NCBI taxonomy): domain Eukaryota; kingdom Viridiplantae; phylum Streptophyta; class Magnoliopsida; order Fabales; family Fabaceae; genus Lathyrus; species Lathyrus oleraceus. The sequence continues at coordinate 293,913,396 of NC_066580.1, forward strand.
TCGAGTGTATTATTCACGGTCTGCCGGTAATGAATAATATATCTCTTTCACTCTTTGGTTGGAATCCTTGGTTGATCTTCCCCAGTAGAGTAAGATTCGTATTCTTTGTAGAATCGAATACCCATCCTTTAACCAGTTTGTGTTTTGGATGATGAGTGTTTTGGCATATATACCAATTCACGTTTTCGGTAGATCACCTATTATATTCCCAGTAACCGGTATCCCTGGTGTTTCTTACCATGCGAGTATTGTCTACGGTCCGCCGGTAATAGATGATGTATCTCATGCGAGTATTCTATCCACGTTCTGACGGTAATGGATATTGTATCTCATGCACTCTTTGGGTTTGTGTCCCCAGTTGAGTAAGATTCGTTTTCCTATTGTGGGTTCGAATGTTCATCCTGTAAGTCGATTTGCTTTTTCAAGCCCTCCTTTCAGATGATGAGTGTCTTGGCATATATACCAATGCACGTCTTTCGCAGGTCACCTATTATATACTCCGGTATCTCTGGTGTCTCGTCCTTTTCGAGTATATTATTCACGGTCTGTCGGTAATGAATAATATGTCTCATGCACTCTTGGATCAATCTTTTGATTGTTTTCTCCGCAGAGTAAGATTCATATTCCTTGTGGAATTGAGTATCCATCCTATAAACAAGTATGTTTTTTCTAACTTTCTTCAGGATGATGAGTGTCCTGGCATATATACCAATTCACGTTTTGGTCGGTCACCTATTATATACCTCGGTATCCCTGGTGTTCCTTCCTTTCTGCTCCCTATTATGACCTTGGTCCCCTGTGGAGTCAGATTTCCCTGAGTTTATGTACCTTTTTCAGGTCTTCCTCAGATGTTTGGTTGATTGATATCTCTCACCCTTATACCGGTCTTAGATATTCATTCTTCTTGAGTTTGTTGCCCTTATACCGGTAACATCTCATCCTTGGCTTCCCCTGGAAAATCTTTTTCTAGATTTCCCCCAGCGGAGTTGTATTGCTATTTGTGTTGCTGTATTGGTGTTATCCCCAGTATATGCGTTTTGTTGAGTCAACTTGATGTCTTTCCAATGGAAGTTTTCCTTTGGAATTGCTTTTTTCCCCGGCTCGAGTCCTTTACTTCCCCAGTGAGGTCTCCAGTCTGATTTCTGTTATCCCCTAATCAGAGTCGTGTCTTGCGCACGTTATGTCAGTTTTGTTTTCCCTAAATCAAAGTCGTGGCCTGCTCGCGCATTCTTTTTCTTTATTATCCCCAATAAGAATCCCCACGAGAGTCTTGTTAGAGTCTCTGTTCCTGGTGAGTGAATTACTCCGATGGATCGTCTCTTCTTCTGTGTGAACTATATCCCCACAGAGTTTATGTCTTTTGCACGCATACATTTGCATCATGAGTTCTCTTAGGGACCAAAATTCGTCTCATTACTGTTATTTAAGCCCATTCTACCGCGTCGAGATGAAGATTTCTAAACTTAACTTCTCCGGCTAGAATGACCTTAAATAGGGGCATCTGTAAGACCCCAATTTTTGCCCTAAGATCCCTCATGGCTCATATCATGGCATATCATAGCCTCGAGGATCAGTGCATGCCCTAGCTTCCCTCCTAGTGGGTGGGTTCCCTTGTGAGTGTGATTCTTGATCACCAAGCATGTATTGCATTTGTATATCATTGCTTTTCATCTGTCTATTAACCAAAAGTACAAAAATATTGTCATCTAACCATGTTACTTGCAGCTGAAGCAATCATCAGTCAAACAGTCAAAATCAGCCATTGAGCTAGATGGTGACCATTCTTGAAGAATTTGGGCACCATGATCGTCCATGAGAGTTCATATAACTTGTGATATCATTTGGTATCAAGATCTCAATTGAAAAAGGCTTGAAATTCATCAGAACATGGCCCAGTCATCCAAAATCCTAGAAAAGTCAACTGTGGTCAACTGTGGTCAACTGTGCATTTAATCAGGAATTGGAAGGTGTGAGATGGTTAGAAAGACCTCATTCATATCCATATGAGCTTCATTTGGCATTTCAAAGATCATCATTGAAGGATTTGAAGTCAGACAAAAAGTTTCCAAAAATGGAAATGACCTGTAATTCTCACCTGCCCAAAATGGAAAGTTTTTCTCCTCCAAATTACTTGATCATACAAGCTTCAAATAAAATTTTGTCCAACATGAAAGTTGAAGATCTTGTTCTTGCCTTTCCAAAAAGTCCAAGAACACTCAATTCCCATGTGTGGTCGACAAGATATGGTCAGATCAATTTCAGAAAATACCCAAATTCAAAGTGGCATAACTTTCACATGGAATGGCCAAATTGGATGGTTCTTCTTTGAGCAAACCATATTTGATATGTACTTTCATAATCCATCATCACATTTTGCCAAAAACCTTCACATAAAAAGGTCATTTTTTAAGTGAACCAATTAAAATGCAAGGGCAAAATGGTCCAAAACTCAAAGTACATGGAATTTTGACATGGGACCAATTCCAGTAGCTTCTAAATGAAAATTATGACTTGTTCAAATTGGAAAATCACTGTTACATTGCATGGAACTCTCCAAGGGCAAAAATGCCAAATTGCTTACAAGTGCACATTTTGCTAATTATAAAAAATGGACTAATCTTGATTAGAGTTGGATTAACACAGTGGTATATAAGGTTAATCATAACAGAATCACAGGGGAATAATCACTTTTTCAGATTCATCACAAAAAACTCCAAAATTCTCTCACTTTCTCCACTTTTTACATTCACTTTTTTTCCAATTTTCTCAAGAATCTTTGATCCTCTATGCGATTTCTTTGTGGATTCTTCATGTGCAGGTGATATTGAACTTCTGTTGAAGCATTTGGAGGTGTAAATCGAGCAAAAACTCCAGCTGCTACAAGCTTGCTCTCACATGGCAGTTACGATTTTCCACTGATCCGTGCATCGTTGAGCTGCGAAATCATCATCATTCACCTTCATAATCATCAATCACGATTTGTTTTCAACAATCGAGGCCAGAAACGCGAAGATTCCGCGGCTGCACTCCAAGAAGGTGAAATCTCGAAACCTTTAATTCTTGAAATCAATGCATGGCTTAGATAGATCGTTGAACATAGATCATTCTGCCGTTTGAATCGCGCGATTCCGTTAAGTATGGAGCTAGATATGTTGATCTGAATATTTGTGTGTGAAACTTCTTTCGATTATATCTTTTTGTACGTTAATCTTTGGACAAAAGCGTTGCCACATCCGTAATCTACATGGAGAGACGGTCACGACGGTATATAGTTTGTTCATTTTGGTGGAGAAACGGTCGTAACCGCAGCTGGAAGGTGATGAACACGAACACGACGAAGAACACTCCAAATTCTGGAAATCCCGCGTGTAGATCTCCTTTCCATGCCTGGCGATTTCAAATGCTTTTTCCCTCCAGACTCCGTCCAATCGCGTGATGACACTGAATAAATGAGGCACCTGCGTTTTGGCCATGGCTTTACATAATTACCATTATGCCATCCGCTGTAATTAAACTTCATTTAAACCATTAATCCTTAAATAATTATTACAATAATTTTACAAAATTTTTAAAAATTCATAGAAAATCCAATTTTAGTCCAAATTAGGTGGGACTTTTTTTGATAGATTCCAAATTTAATCTAGTTTTTTTTAGGCATAGAAACTTAAGTTGTGCCTGGTAAAATTTTAGAATGGATTATTGATTTTTGACATGTGTGCAATATTCATATGTTTTACCATTTTAATCACCAAATAATCATGCTAGCTCCAAATTAATTGAAAATTCATATGATGATTCTTGACTCATGCCTGGAGATTTTGGTGTATCATTTGTGATTTTTGGACCTCTGGATTGATAGATATGATTAATTCTTTTTGAGTGTGACAATATGTGTCACACTATGCTATGCTGAGTTCATGATTTATTTTTCCATGCTTACCTTAGGCCTATGGCTCTGATTTTTTGCACGAAATGACTTCTGTATGTTAGGTTTCACCATGATTTTTTGTGGATTTAATTGATCCATTTTCTAATTGATTTGGATTTTTGATTGCTGTTTAGCATTTTTGGATTGTTTCTTGAGTAGCAAACTTACATGTATTGTTAAATGCTCATCCCCAATCCTATAAATGTGAAATTTGGTGGAGTGGTTCCTAACATGTATAGCTTCCATTTGGCTTTGCTCCCATTCATTTCTAATGTGATATCACTGTTTTACAATTGATTGAAGTTGATACTCATTTGGTGACCCAATTTGGTTGTGTTTTTGCATGCCTTGACATGTTGATTTAATTCCCATAGTTCCTTTTGTCCAAATGGCATGAAAATTGATATGTAACTCATTGAATATGTTTTGTTTAGGATATAATTTTTGTGGAATTTATTGAACTGTTTTGATATTTGTTTGGTTGTGATCTTGCTGTTTGCTCATTTGTGATTCATACTTGCTCACTTTGAGTTAAATTGTGCATAAAATGAAATTAGTGCATAGTTTGGATGTGAGACCAATTGGTCCTTCTTCTTAATTGATAAACCTTGATTTTGATTATGTTTCACTTGGTGTTTTAAGTTTTTTCCCTCCTTTGGACCCTAGGCTTGTCCTAGTGGTCTTCTTACTCATGTTTGAGTTTGACTTTGACTTTTCAGGTTAAGAAGCAAAGTGCTTAAAAGGAATTAATGCAAGTTGGATTGTTTCATTTGACTATTGTGAACTAACTTGTTTGTGTTGTAGGGTGCTTGGTTCACTTGAGCTTTGTGCTATGCACATTATTGTTTGATTGTATGTTGTTTGTTGATTCTTATGTTGTTGTTTTGAATTAATGATTGGGATGCTGATTATATTTGATTGATTTCAGGTACCCTTTAGTTGCTCAGTTCTCTTGAGAACTTGCATTGCTTTGCTTGTATAGCATTTGCATTGAGGTAGACTCTCTTGTCTCCATGTAGTCTGGAAGACCTGGCTTGTTATTTAGCCAGGCAACTGTCTGAAGTCCTCCTTAAGAGGCGATGTGTGTGATTGTTTATGTTTGTCCTAAGCAGGAAAAGTCCTTTAAATAAGGCAATTGGTGGATATAAGAGATATGTAGCCTATCTCCCACTATTCTGCGAGTCTTCTCCTTGCTCCCATTACATGGTTGTAGCATTGAGATCCTAACCCAAGATCTATCGAGTCAATAATTTGTGGAGAGAGTTCCATCTTTCTGAACTCCCACACCTTCTGATATTCAATACTCTCTCTGACCAGAGATAAGAGTGATGAGGCACACCCCTTATATCCTTTCACCTGCTTCACCTTAGCCCCTCAATGGCAAGGTTAAGAGCGCCATTCACCTATTCCAGTGGACTTTTTAAGTCAAACCCTTTGATTGAGCCTCCTTGTTTGGTTATAGTGGGTGATAAATGACTTTATTTGCTTAATTGATTGTTGCATTTTTTACATGCTTACTTGCCATTGTGCATTCATCATTATTGATTGTTGATTCTTGTATGATCATTATTGTATACCCTTGTGGTTTGTTTGTTTACCCATTGAGGACAATTGTAAGACCATGTTCTTTGGCTTTTGTTCCCATGATATGGAAGGATAGAGTGTAAGACCTCATTGGTCACTCATATCTTCTTTGTTCTTGTTTGTTGTATGAGAGGATGCGATTGTAAGTCCCTGTGATGTGGCATTTGTATTCCTATGACCATACTTTGGAGGTTGGTATAAGTCCAGATAGATTGGCATCCGACTTCCAAGTTTTGTTTTATTTTAGGAGGTTGGTGTAAACCCAGTTATTGGTATCCGACATCCGATTTTGTTGTGAGATTGGTATAAGACCATTGATGGCACCCGGTATCACTTTGCTTTTATTTTGTTTACTTATTTTGTTGCCCCATTCCTAAGGACACTCTTGAATCATCTTCTATATGATTTCAAGAAGTGAACTTCTAGGAAGTTTTACAATTCAACCACACCCTTTTTGTTTCAAAACCCCTTTTCACTTGTTGACTTTTTAAAACTTGTAAATGCATGTTGTGCAAACATCTCACTCTTTTCAAATTAGAAACTTGGACCCTAAGTCCATGACTTTTCAAACCTCTTTTCATAACACTTCTTTGAATCAATCTAACCATACTTTGACCATCCTTTTGTGAATAATCATAATCCATTAACCCAACTCACTCAATTGTTTTGTGGCTTTGTCCATGCTTGTTAAGTTTTTATACATTAGCCATAGGTTTGATTTATCCTAGTTGGTTGATGTTAATCTCACCTATTTGTCCTTAGTTGATTGAATTGTAAGTCTTCCTCGCTTATTATAGGGTTAACCCCTCACTAGCGAGTGGAAGCTTTTCTCACATGGTGGACGTGTTGTTTCATAAGGTTGAGTTTTCTCCCGTGGATAACGTAAAGCCTTAGTGTTATTGTTTTAAAATGAACTCACAAATGTTTTGGAAATCTTTTAGCCGAACTACGGCGTTTTGATCCTTACCTTTGATGGAAGGTACGTAGGCAACGGGTTCATCCGTTCAAACACAAAAATAATTAACTTGTACATTCTTTTCTCATCATCCCATTCATGTTTGCACAATATGTCAAAACAGATAAACATTTTTTATACAACAAGTGTGAAAAGGGCTCCCTAGGAGTACCTAGGACGTGATGGGTGCCTAACACCTTCCCATTGCGTAATTTACCCCGTATCCAGACTCTCTGATCTTTTTCATTAGTTTTCTACGCGTAAAACTTCTTAGGTTTTTGTTCCCTTTTTAACCAGTCCTTAGGATAAATAAAAGTGCGGTGGCGACTCGAATTCATTGTATACTTTGCTTATGGTTTAACCAATAAATCATATAGCGACGAATACACCGCTACACTATCCACTCTAAAACATGTGCGTACGCTCAAGCCTGGGTAGTGGGATTATCTCTCATGGACCATCCCAACCCAACAAACTACCAAGCCCCCACAGAGCCAATAGATACAACAGACATATGTACATGAATGCAATAAGGTAAAGCAGGTAATAAATAACTGTACAAAAGAATAAACACTCAACAAACAAAAAACCTACAAAAGCTAGGAGGGACTCGCTTAGGGAAACCGGATGCCCAGCAGAGTCGCCAGCTGTCGCAGCCTAAAAAATATAGTGTGCGAAAAAACAATCGGCGAGAAAAGAAATGACAGAAGAGTCGCCACCGTGTGTTATTTATCCCAAAAGAGGGAAAGGAAACGCTCGAAGTAAACCTAGAGAAAGGAAAGGAAAAGACAAGGTCTCGCAACCAAATCTAGGGTTCGGGAGTCGATTATGCGAAGGGAAGGTATTAGCACCCCTACGCATCCGTAGTACTCTACGGGATCCACTCTTGTTGTTCTTGTCTAAAGGGTGTGTGTTTATCTAAGGTACTATTTACTAAAAGAGAAAGGGTCAAAAGAAAATGACTCGCACGGATGTTGCATCCACTGCATACGTATCTCATCTGAATATGAGAATCAGAGTCTTCGTAGCTCGGCTACCTATGGGTGAAAGAGATGTGTGCTCGCTAAGACATCGCGTCTTATGCCTACGTATCTCATCTGGAATGAGAATCAGAGAAAAACGTAGTTCAACTAACTACGGGAACAAAGGTTTCGATTGCAACTAGGGCAAGAGAAAGGGGAAGGTCTCGATCGCAACGAGTGCGAGAGGAAAGAATCACAACGAGGGCGAAAACAAACAAAGATTAGTTGTTAGTTGTCAGTCAAACTCGGCAAGACATCGCATCTTGTGCCTACGTATCTCATCTGAACATGAGAATCAGAGTTGCCGTAGTTCGGCCACATAGGGATTGCCATCTGAACATGGACTTACAAAGGAGGACACCAGTTGTGTCAAAGGAGAGTAGGCAATGTGTTCACGTCCTAGCAGCAGGTGTCGCAGCTCGCTGAATCGAGTCTTAGGCAGTTACCTCTTTGCAATAGAACGAACTACATGCCACAAGATCGGAGACGCTCGGAAAGGTCTAGAAGTGGGGGAAGCTCTGCCCTAGAGTTGTCATACAATATGTACTTAAGTGTTAGGATTTACAAATGGGAATATCTACCTAATGTTAGCATGCAAAGAATATGGGAATTCTACCTATGTTATCATACAAAAGAATAAGGGAATCCTACCTATGTTATCATACAAAAGGATATGAGAATCCTACCTATGTTATCATACAAAAGGATATGGGAATCCTACCTATGTTATCACACAAAGGGTTCTATCTAATGAGTGCTACCTAATCGGAACAAGAATCGACGAATGGAGCAAGGAGAGGTGCTAGGGATAAGGGTAGATGGCGATGCATGAAGCAATCGACTTACAAGGTTGATGGCGATGCATAAAGCAATCGACTTACAAGGTTGATGGTGATGCATAAAGCAATCGACTTACAAGGTAAATGGATGAATACGTGTTGGTTCTGTTATGTTTTGAAAATGATTACTCGACGTTGAATCGAGGTTTTGATCTTCTTATGAAATGGATATCGGATGTTCATTTTAATTCTTGTATTAACAGATGAATAAAGAATGAAAGAATAAATATTATACATTTCATGGGAGAGGGATACATTTGTTATGAATGGGGATTGTTCATGGCAAACAAACAATAATAATATATGCCTCATACATCATACAAGTAGGCAACAGTTATTAATCAGACAGATAAGATATGTAAACAAGTATATGATCAAGTCAAATAATCAAAGAATGAAATAATAAGACATTAAGCAATGTATGACAAGTATAAACATGTTAAACAATCAAAAAATAGAAGCATGGATGAAAGAAACAAGTGTAAAAAATATCAGATGAAATCAGACAAGTGAAACTATGCACACAAAGAACCAATGAATAATTTAATCGGGAAATGATGCAAGGATCAAATAAAATCAAGATTAAAGGCCTCTAATATGTGGCACATGAGATGAACAAGGGAGGATCAAAAGATCTCTTCAATTGCCCTAAGCAATCCCTATGTCAAACATCAATCATAGAAAAGTCAACCGAAAAGTCAAGTCAACTTAAAAATTATCAAATAAATAGTAAATTAATCACAAAAATTATGAAAACTTAAACTAAGTTAGGTGGGGTCAGGACATCATCATCCCCCAAAAAGATTTCAAAAATAATAAAAATTGGTTATTGAATTAATTGAAATAAAACAGAAGTCAAATGAAAAGTCAACCAAGCAAACTAGGTCAAAAATAAATCCAAAATAAATTAAAAATGGGAAATAAAACTCCAATAAAAGGTCAGATTGACCATGAGACATTGGTCAACCCTCATCCCAAAAATCAGAATCTAAAAATAATTCTAAGTCATGTAAATAAAAAAAAAGTGTACTTAAAAGGACTATTTGAAACAAATAATAAAAATAAAATATTAGCATTAAATAAAAACGAAAATAAAAATTAAAATAAATTAAATAAGACAATAAGGAAAGTAAAAAATATTTTTTGATATTTTTATGAATAAATAAAATATTTTTTATTAATTAAATCAAAACAGAATAAAAAATGAATAAAAGAAAATAAAAATGAAATGAAATAATGGAAATGGGCCAAGCTGGGAGGTGCTGGTAGCAGTGCGCGTGAGGCCCAGATCCAACAGAATTTAATTGTGTGACAGCAATTAAAATGTAACATTTAAAAATGCATGTGATCTAATATTGGCTGGCCAGCTCCAACTTAAAGCACAAGAGGACAAAAGAAACGTGGACGGACGTGATGGAAGGAAACTCGCGTGATCCAACGGTAGGTGCAGCAACATAGTATTCTTTCCATGCAACATGAAGGAAGATAAAAAAACAGTAACATGCAGCAAAAGGAAAAGCGAAAACGCAGCATATCATGTCCGTTTTCCAGCCAGCATAACTCGAGCCACAGTGCTCCAAACGAGATGATATAAAAAGCAAACTTCAAGTACAAAATGAGAGGAACATCATGGTATTTTATTTCATGCAAAATAATGCCTTTATCATAGAGAAATATGGACAGCAAGGGAGGCTCATGCAAGGATTTTCAACAAAAAAATAAAATGTCAAAAACTTAAAGTTTAAAACAAAGCCTCATGGTGAGGGTTTTATGGACAAATAGTGCATAGCATTAACATAAAAAAGCATGAAGAAAAAAGAGAGCATGGCATAATGGAGAAATACATAAAATATGGATAAATATCATGAACATGGGAAGTATGATGAACAAGCAAAGCATTCATGGCCATGGGAGGTTGGAATAAAATGATTACCTAGTGGAGAAAGTCCACTGCTTGTTGTTGGAATGAGAGGAATGGAAAAGGAAGATGCTTCAATGGTGTTGCAAACTTGAAGAATGGAAAATGGAAGTGAGAAACAACTTTTCCTTTGCCTTGCTCTTGCTTAGGTTGAAAATGTAGCAACCTCCTCTTCTGATTAGGGTTTTAGGAGTTTATATATGTAGGGTTTTAAGTGTGTGGATAGGCTTAGGTGTTGGTTTTGAGTCATGGACAAAGTGTGCAAGAATGGGGTGTGAAAAGAAATGGTTAGAAGTGGCAAAACTTAAGTGAATGAACCAAAAGAAAATGGCCAAATGAGGTAAAAGATGTGTTGGTCATTTTTGTGGTTAAACTTGGTTTTTCTTGTGCAGCATGAAAACAACCCAACTAGGTGACTTTAAGGCATTGTAACTTGATGAATACATGTCCAAATGGCAAGGTAATACAAACAGTAGAAAGAGGGTAGGGAGCTTAAAATCTTTCATGTTGAACACATCTTGAAATGGTGAGTGGAAAGAGGTGAAAAATGGCCATAAAGTTCAGGTCTCATGGCTGCAAAATGGTTGGGCCAGTTTGGCCTAAATGCTGTCAAAATATTCAGCCTATGATACCACCTTTAGATGAGTGTATCTTCCAAACCAATGATCCAAATGAGGTGGTTCCAAAAAGGTGTGAAAGAAGACATAACAAGGTACAACTGTCATGAAGAAAGTGTTTCCAAAAGATGCCTTGAAGTGTAAGAAATCTGGCCTATAAGTCTTGACAAATTTTGCAAATTTTGGACTTAGAAAATTTTCTAAGTGTCCTAAAATAAAGTCCTACTTTGACCAAGCATAACTTCCTTAATTTTAATCCAAATGAAACAAACTTTATATCTCTAGAAAGCTTGTAACAAGAGTAACAACTTTCATGTTGAAGAAATTTTCAAATAGAGCTTGCATCTTTTTGGAAAATAGGCTTAAAGTGGGTGCAAAAACCATAAAAACTTGCCTTAAATGGAAAGTCAACTATTTCCAAATTCGGTTACTTTTCCAACTCCTGATTAAATGATGAATACATGATCCAACCTTGATCAAATTTCACATGTGGACTTCCTTAGGCATGAATTTTGAGATTCCACCTTCAAAATGTCAGGAGTTGACTTTTTTGGCCCCACAGTTGACTTTTCCCAAACCGTCTGATTCCCGATTCCATTGATCAATTGAGACACCTCGGGCTCAAATAAAGAGCTGATTTTTTGCATGTAGATCCTTGTGGATATGTGGAGGGCCATGGAAGTGAGTTTCACTCATGGAATCAGAAATAAACCGATTTTATGCAAAAACCATAGTTTTAGGGCAAAAATGACTAGGAACTGATTGCACTGATTACCAATGGATCTTTCTGTGATAATTGTGAATCTTCCTAGGCCAAGATGCCTCTCTAATCATGACATGAATGAGCCCCCTTTTCTTCCCATCAAACATTGCCTGTTGTAGATACCCATGAAACCCTGATTTCTGATCAAATGCAGATGCACACTCTGAGAGCTCTGACTTTTCCACTGACGAACTACAGACCACCATGAGATACCTGGACCACCTTGAGACCCTTGAGGCTTGCATATTTGGAAAATGAAGTCCAATTCTCAAACTTGCTTTGTGTGGGCTCCTTTTGGTAAGGAGTGATCAATCAAAACCCTGATTTCCCAAGTCACTGATGCAGTATGCAATGAGTATGACCTAGTATGATGCTAATGCAATGTGAAACACAATCCCATGCTTCCAAAAAAAATGAAGGGTAAATTTTGGGGTGTTACAAAGTGTTCCAAGGACTGGCTCAGGGACAGCAGGAGATTAGATTATTGGTATAGGGGAATCCCCCTACTACTTAACCGAAGGTTGTGGCTGATCCTCCCGCTGGAGAGGCTAATGGACCCAATGGACCGGGGCCTATCCCAATCCCACATGGCAACCTTGGTCAACAACCCATCCATGATGATCAGGAGGATCAATTCCCCCTGCTTCAGGAGGACTTTGGCATGGGCCATGGTATGGACCCTATGTTTCGGAGACTGGAAGAGAGGTTGAAAGTTGTGGAAGGGAAGAATACTCTTGGTATGGATGTTGCTGACTTGGGGCTGGTCCCAGACGTGAGAGGTCCGCCAAAATTCAAAGTCCCCGTGTTTGATAAGTACAATGGCAACTCTTTCCCGAAGACTCCTGTACAAGCTTACTTCTGCAAGATGATCACGTATTCTGATGATGAGAAGTTGCTCATGTACTTGTTCCAGGACAGTCTAGCTAGGGCATCCTTGGAGTGGTATATGAGGCTGGACAGAGCGCATATTCGCTACTGGAGAGACTTGGCTGAGGCCTTTGTGAAGCAATATCAGTACAATGCAGATATGGCACCTGACATGACTCAGCTCCAGAATCTGTCTCTCAAGAGCAACGAATGCTTCAAAGAGTATGCTCAACACTGGAGAGAATTGGCTTCCCGTGTTCAGCCTCCGATGTTGGAAAAAGAGATGGCCAACATGTTTATGAACACACTGCGTGGGTCTTACTTGGAGCGTTTGGTGGGTTGCAACGCCTCCAATTTTGCTGATGTGGTGTCTACCAGTGAGAGAGTGGAGAACTACTTGAAGACGTGTAAGATCCAAGGTGGAGTTGGATCATCCTCAGGGACGAAGAAGCCATTTATAAGAGGGCAGAAGAGGAGAGAAAGGGATGCAAATGTCATATCTTCTTATCAGAACAGGGGTAACCGCAGGAATAACTTTCAGAATTACCATCAACAACCTTATGTTGCAGCAGTGACCATTTCGGCTGCAGCACTAGTGCAACAACAACAACCCCAACGTCAATAAATCCAATACCAACAACAACAGGGTAACAGACCTGCTTATCAACAGAGACCGAGGATGATGGATAGGCGTTTCGACACTCTTCCGATGTCGTATGCCCAGTTTCTTCCCAACCTTCAAAATTTGCAACTTGTGCAGTTACGCACTTTGGCTCCTCCCGTTGGCAGGCTTCCAGTGGGTTATGACGCCAATGCTAGGTGTAATTTCCACTCTGGGGCACCTGGCCACACTATTGAGAACTGCAAAGCTTTTAAGCACGTAGTTCAGGACCTTATTGATTCAAAGGTTATTAACTTTGCGCCGGCTCCTAATGTTGTCAACAATCCCATGCTGCAGCATGGTGGAGCAAATGTTAACATGGTTGAAGGAGAAGTCAAACTAGTCAAGGAGGTGTTGAAGCTGAAGACTCCGCTGTTAGAAATCAAAGAATACTTGCTAAATAAAGATGTTTTCCCCAGCTGTGGGAGCGGTTGTTTGGGTTGTGTTGCACAGAGTGGGGGTTGTGTGAAGCTGCAGCAGGGTATCCAGGCCTTGCTTGACGATGGTATCCTCCAAGCTGAAGACTTATCTGCCCAAAGGTCTGTTGAAGGGGTTGTTGAAGGGGTTGTTGAGAATGCAGATGTTGATCCTCTCTTTCCTGAAGATGCTGAAGAATTTACAAATGTTGTTCCTGCTGATTTTGTAATTCCCAATGATTTAATTAATTTTTCTGATGTTGTTGCTGATACTCCAAACATGGTGTTTGATTCTGATGTACTTGCTGAACTTGATTCCGATGTTTCAGATGTTTGTACTTCAATAAATAAGATTTCTGAGTATGACTGTGACGTTGCCACTATCCCAATTTTCTACCCGACCGCTCAGATCAGTGCGCCAGTAGCGCAACCGGTACCACCAGTGCGACCGCATCAATCCACTATGACCATCACGACCCCTGGTCCTTTACCTTTAACCAACGAAATGGCCATTCCTTGGCATTACGGGGGGAGTGTGTACACACATGATCATGGAGTGGAGCAGCCACTGAAAGTAGAAGAGGTGCAGGATCAGAAGTCTGAACCTGGAATTGAGATAAAAGATCCCGTAATGGACAATGTTGGTGGAATCGGGCGATTCACCAGAAGTGGTAGACTGTTCTCACCACCGGTTACCCAACCTGATAGTGTTGACGCCGCGGCGAAGGCCAAAGGCAAGCAAGTTGTGAATGAGGGTACCTCTGCACCACAGGCTGGCTCTGAGCCTGCTTTTGCGAAGGATGTGGACGAACTTTTGAGAATTATAAAGAAAAGCGATTACAAGGTAGTCGATCAGTTAATTCAGACGCCATCCAAGATATCTATTCTCTCACTCCTGCTGTGTTCGGAGGCACAAAGGGAGGCACTCCTAAAGGTCCTTAATGCTGCATATGTGCCTCAGGAGATCTCAGTGAACCAACTAGAAGGGATCGTTGCAAATGTTCATACAAGCAACTGGTTGGGTTTTACTGATTCTGACTTGACGCCAGCTGGACGCGATCATAACAAGGCTTTACACATCTCGATGGAGTGTAAAGACACTGTACTATCCCATGTTCTGGTGGATATAGGTTCCTCTCTCAATGTGCTACCCAAGAGAGCCCTGTCAAGGTTAGATGTAGAAGGTTTGATCTTGAAGCCTTCCAATCTTGTGGTAAGAGCCTTCGATGGTTCTAAGAGGTCGGTGTTCGGAGAGGTAGAATTGCCAATTCAGATTGGATCACAAACCTTTAACACCGTATTCTATGTGATGGATATCAGTCCTTCGTATAGCTGCTTGCTGGGTCGTCCTTGGATCCACAATGTTGGGGCAGTCTCCTCGACCTTGCATCAGAAGATCAAGTTCCCGGTCAACGGAAGGATTATCACTGTCTGTGGTGAGGAGGATATTCTAGTCAGTAACCTGTCTACATTTAAGTATGTAGAGGTAGAAGGTGAGATTCATGAGACCCTGTGTCAGGCCTTTGAGGCAGTTCAAGTCAAGGATGCAGCTCCAGTGGAAGAGGTTGAAGCAGGTGCCTCTTTGTCGTCCTTCAAGCAGGCACAGTCCTTGGTAAATTCAGGTGTTGCTCCCGGTTGGGGACGTCTGGTGGATTTACCTGTAAAGGAAGACAAGTTTGGGATTGGGTATCAGTCGGCATCATTCAGTACGGCCAGGTCTCTGCAATCAATAAAGAAGATGGGGATAGTGATTACGACATTGACAAATGGGTGCGTCCAAGGGTCCCGAGTGAAGTTCTCCGCAACTGGTCTTCTGAAGAGATTATCCAAGTCACTCTTCTTAAAGAGTAATTTTCTTTGTTTATTCATGCATATCCAAGTTTTACGTTCCGCCCAGGGCGTGATGACTCATTGTAGGGCTCATCTATGTGGATACCTGCATTTTTTATCATAAATAAAGGACGTCTTTTTGCATTCAAATATTTTGTTCACTGTCTTTCTATTTTTGCAGTTTTCAAAAATCAAAAATAAAAAAAAATACATTTGGCAATGTTTTGTTTAGTTTTCACTTCTTGTTCACACTCATAAGCACATACCATCACTCATGCAGATGCACGTCACCGAATCCTATTGATAACAGTTCTGCTATGGCTCGTTTCGACTTTGAAAATCCAATCTTTCAAGTTGAAGAAGATGGTGATGATGACTGTGAACTCCCTGAAGAACTTACCAGGTTGTTAAAACAGGAGGAAAGGATCATTCAACCGCATCAAGAGTCTATTGAGGTGATTAATCTCGGCACCAAGGACGCCAAGAGAGAAATCAAGATAGGGGTTGCTTTGGAAGGTAATGTGAAGAAGGGGCTGATTGAATTGCTGCAAGAGTATGCTGACATGTTCGCTTGGTCTTATCAGGACATGCCAGGGCTTGACACAAACATTGTGGTACACCGTTTGCGTCTCAAAGAGGATTGTCCTCCGGTCAAGCAGAAGCTCAGAAGAACAAGACCAGAGATGGTTGTCAAGATAAAGGAATAAGTGTAAAAACAGTTGGATGCAGGGTTTCTAGCGGTTACAAATTATCCGCCATGGGTTGCAAATATCGTTCTAGTACCTAAAAAGGATGGAAAGGTACGGATGTGTGTTGACTACCGGGATCTGAACAGAGCTAGTCCTAAAGATGATTTCCCATTACCTCACATCGACGTTTTGGTGGATAACACGGCTCAGTTCTCGATATTCTCCTTCATAGATGGCTTTTCTGGCTATAATCAAATTAAGATGGCACCAGAAGACATGGAGAAGACAACTTTCATAACCCCATGGGGAACGTTCTGCTATAAGGTGATGCCGTTTGGTCTGAAAAATGCTAGGGCAACATATCAACGAGCTATGGTAACTCTTTTCCATGATATGATTCATCATGAAATCGAGGTTTATGTTGATGATATGATTGCCAAATCTCAGACAGAAGAAGAACATCTGGTGAATTTGCAGAAATTGTTTGAGCGTTTGAGGAAATTCAAGATGAGGCTTAATCCGAACAAGTGTACTTTCAGGGTGAGATCTGGAAAACTGTTGGGTTTTGTTGTTAGTGAAAAAGGGATTGAGGTGGATCCGGCCAAAGTGAAAGCGATACAAGAAATGCCTGAGCCAAGAACAGAAAAATAAGTCTGTGGTTTCTTAGGAAGGTTGAACTACATTGCAAGGTTCATCTCTCACCTAACAGCCACGTGTGAGCCAATATTCAAATTGTTGAGAAAAGATCAGGCTATCAGGTGGAATGATGATTTCCAAAGGGCTTTCAAAAAAATAAAAGAGTATTTGCAGAATCCTCCAATCCTTATGCCTCCAGTCCTAGGGAGACCGCTGATTATGTATTTGACAGTACTTGATAATTCCATGGGTTGTGTTCTTGGTCAACATGACGAGACAGGTAGGAAAGAGCATGTCATCTACTACCTGAGTAAAAAATTCACAGATTGAGAGTCGAGATACTCAATGCTTGAAAAGACATGTTGTGCACTTGCATGGGCTGCTAAGCGATTGAGACAATACATGCTGACTCATACGACCTTACTGATCTCCAAAGTGGATCCAGTCAAGTATATATTTGAGAAGCCAGCTCTCACCGGAAGGGTTGCTCGTTGGAAAATGGTACTGACAGAGTACGACATCCAGTATACATCCCAAAAAGCCATCAAAGGGAGTATTCTGTCAGACTATCTTGCTCAGCAGCCGATTGATGATTATGAGCCGATGAAGTTTGATTTTCCAGATGAATACATCATGTTCCTCAAGATGAAAGACTGTGAAAAGCCAGTTGTTGAGGAGGGACCTGATCCAGATGAAAAGTGGACTTTAATGTTTGATGGGACCGTCAATGCCAAAGGAAGTGGAATTGGTGCTGTCATTACCACTCCGAAAGGTGCCCACATGCCTTTCACCGCTCGTCTGACTTTTGAATGCACCAATAATGAAGCTGAGTATGAGGCTTGTATCTTGGGTATTGAGCAAGCCATTGATTTGAGAATCAAGACTCTGGACATCTTCGGAGATTTAGCTCTAGTGATCAATCAAGTGAATGGTGATTGGAATACTCTCCAGCCTAATCTGGTCCCCTATAGAGATTACACGAGAAGACTGTTGACTTTCTTCACAACAGTAAGGCTATATCATATACCTCGTGATGAGAACCAGATGGCAGATGCTCTTGCTACTCTGTCCTCCATGATCAAGGTCATTCGGTGGAACTATGATCCCAGGATCGATGTTATGCGCCTTGATAGGGCCACGTATATGTTTGCTTCTGAACTGGTAGTTGATGACAAGCCCTGGTACCACGACATCAAGTGCTTTCTGAAGAATCAAGAGTACCCTACAGGGACATCCAACAATGATAGAAAGACTTTGAGAAGATTGACCGGCAGTTTCTTCTTGAACAAAGACGATGTGCTGTATAAAAGGAACTTCGACATGGTTTTGCTCGGATGCGTGGATAGACACGAAGCAGACACGTTAATGCAGGAAGTTCATGAAGGCTCCTTCGGTACTCATGCCGGCGGACATCCAATGGCTAAGAAATTGTTGAGAGCGGGTTATTACTAGATGACCATGGAATCTGATTGTTTCAAATATGCTCAGAAGTGTCATAAATGCTAGATTTATGCTGATAAGGTGCATGTACCGCCAAATCCTCTGAATGTGATGTCTTCGCCATGGCCGTTTGCTATGTGGGGCATTGATATGATTGGAAAGATTGAGCCAATTGCTTCCAATGGGCATCGCTTCATCCTTGTTTCCATCGACTATATCACCAAGTGGGTCGAAGCAGCCTCATTTGCGAAGGTCACCAGACATGTGGTTGCCCGATTCATCAAGAAAGAAATCATTTGTCATTATGGGATTCCCGAAAGAATCATTACTGATAATGGTTCTAATCTCAATAACAAAATGATGAAAGAGTTATGCAAGAACTTCAACATTCAACATCATAACTCTTCCCCTTATCGTCCTAAGATGAACGGTGCTGTTGAGGCGGCAAATAAGAACATAAAGAAGATTGTGCAGAAGATGGTCATTACGTACAGAGATTGACATGAGATGTTACCCTTCGCCTTACATGGGTACCGTACTTCAGTACGTACATCGATCGGGGCAACCCCTTATTCCCTTGTGTATGGTATAGAAGCAGTCCTACCTGTTGAAGTGGAGATTCCTTCTCTAAGAGTCCTACTAGATGTCAAGTTAGACGAAGCTGAATGGGTTCGGACAAGGTTCAATGAGTTGAGTCTTATCGAAGAGAAGCGAATGGCAGCCATTTGTCATGGGCAATTGTATCAAAGTCGGATGAAGAGAGCCTTTGATTAGAAAGTGCATCCTCGATGCTTCCAAGTCGGAGATTTGGTGTTGAAAAGGATCCTTCCTCCTCAGACAGATCACAGGGGCAAGTGGACTCCTAACTATGATGGACTGTATATTGTCACCAAGGTTTTTGATGGTGGAGCCTTAATGCTTGCAACTATGGATGGTGAAAACTTCACTTCCCATGTGAACTCAGACGTAGTTAAAAAATACTTCGCATAAAATAGACCCGTTGGACAACAAAAAGAATAGTCCAGGCAAAAAATGGGCATCCCGACGAACCAAGAAAATGAAAAAGGTTCGGGAAAAAGTTTGGGATTAAAAAATGAAAAGATTGTACACCCGGTAAGTTGAAAACCTGAAAGGGCAACTTAGGCAAAAATGGGTATCCCGGTGGATTGAAAACCCGAAAGGGCGATCCAGGTAAAAGTTAGGGATTAAGCGAATGGCTGCATTCTAAGTAGTTCTGAATATCATCTCGTGTCGATAACCGGAAACTTCTAAAGGATAGGAAACAGTCCAATCACCTTTTTCGGAAAGCTGATCATCTGGAGGATCTTGAAGACGAGCGAATCATAGCAGAATTGGAACCCGATAGAAATCCATTTCACATTGCCATTAGATTAATTTCTATTTTTTATCTGTTGTGCAATTACCTCTTTCCAGGGATTGCTTCCTGATGTAAATACCTATTCAGAGGTCACTCAATCAATAAAATCATGTTATTCAGTACATCTCTGTGTTCATTTTCATTTTACTGTTTTGTTTGCAAAAATGACGTCCGAATTTTTGATAAACATTGCATCATGAAAAATAAGAGCTTTACAGTTACGTGCTTAATAAACATTGAAAATTGCTGTAAATTTTAAGTGCTTTGGATCGTCTATTCAGAATAGGTACACTCCGGGCATTTCCTTAAGGTCCCCATCAAATGATCGCGGATGTTTTTCCTCAACAGTTGGAATTTGGTATCTTATCCCTGCAGAGCTGGTCCGAGCGTTGGATTCTTCAATCCCCACAGGCTCTCACTGTTGTACTTCCCCAAGCATTTGTTTTAGATTATACATTCACCAGTAGAGTCGACAATGTCTGACTGTATATCCCCAACGGAGTTGACAGTATCTGACTATATATCCCCAGCGGAGTTGATAGTGCCAGACTGTATCTTCCCAGCAGAAGCAGCTGCTCCTCAGAGTTCGATGCCAGATCGATGATCTCGAGGCTAGACCCATGGTCTCTTTCCTTGAAGCAGAATCTCGGTACCGTATCAGTGTTTGCTTCCCTTACTGAGTCGTCTCTCTCACAGATTATGGTTTCCAGAACCACTGTCGCTTTCCTCAGCAGCAAGCTTTCAGTGTCATTCTCTCCCCAGTCAGAGCCTCGGTATTTTGTTATTTGCCAGAACACCGCGTGGTGGGTCATTTCCCCACAGAGTTCTTTGTGCTGTGCATCTTCAACATCCTTGCTAGGGTCCAGAAGATGGTGATCATTTCCCCAGCAGAATTCCTTGCCTCAGCTTGGCGTTCTCTCTAATCAAGCATTTCGCATCCCTGCATGTAGAATCATATTGCATTGCATCCTCCCAAATTGCGTAGCATTTCCATTTTCATGGAGCATTACGCCATTGAAAAATTCAAACATACGCATGTAAAGCATAAGGCATTCTCGGTATCCCAAGTGATAAGCCAGAAGTTGTTCCCAGTACTTAGACTGAAGATTGTTCATGACTTATCTTTATTATTCCCAGCAGGGGTCGTTGGCCCACGCGCCGCCTCAATTATCATTTTCCCTATTTCTGCCGATGCTGACAGGCATGAAAGTTTCCGGTATTCAGACCGAAGTGGCATTCACGCCCGTTTTCCGATGTTCATATCGAAGAAGTTTCTGACGTTCAGGTCGACGCAACTTGTGGCATTCAGGCCAAGTTTCCGGTATTCAGACCGAAGTGGAATTCAGGCCAGTTTTCCGATGTTCAGATCGAAGAAGTTTCTGACATTCAGGTCGATGCAACTTGTGGCATTCAGGCCAATTTTTCGGTATTCAGACCGAAGTGGCATTCAGACCAGTCTTCCGATGTTCAGATCGAAGAAGTTTCCGACATTCAGGTCGATGCAACTTGTGGCATTCAGGCCAGTTTTCCGGTATTCAGACCAAAGTGGCACTCAGGCCAGGTTCCCGGTGTTCAGACCGATGTTTGATAATCAAGTATCGTCCGATGCTCAGATCGAAGTCATTTCCAGTATTCAGATTGATGAGCGGCATTCGGGTCATGGTTATTTCTATGTTACCATTTATTTTGGTATTCAGGCTAACATTCGTTGCTTCGGTGTTCAGACCGACTCTCACCGTACCAGACAGATTCTTTTTCAAGACCACCTCTTGGCCGATTCTGACAGGCATTGTTACTTCATTTTTTCACTTCAGTGTAAATTTTCGGGCTTTTATCGTATTCAATCACTTGATACCTCGAAAGTGCGAAAGTCATTGCTATCTTCCTTTCGGGTTTCCAGTTGATTGAATAGGGGAAGCTGTAATACCCCAAAATTTACCCTTCATTTTTCCTGGAAGCATGGGATTATGTTTTACACTTCATTAGCATCATATTAGGTCATACTCATTGCATACTGCATTAGTGACATGGAGATCAGGTTTTGATCGATCACTCCTTAAAAGAAGGAGCCCACAAAAAGAAAGATTGAGAATTGGACTTCATTTTATAAGTATACAAGTCTCAAGGGTCTCAAGGGGGTCCAAGTATCTTATTATGGTCCTCAGTTCATCAGTGAA
Organism: Lathyrus oleraceus; assembly: GCF_024323335.1. Taxonomy (NCBI): domain Eukaryota; kingdom Viridiplantae; phylum Streptophyta; class Magnoliopsida; order Fabales; family Fabaceae; genus Lathyrus; species Lathyrus oleraceus. The sequence goes on from NC_066580.1 coordinate 293,935,116, forward strand.
GGATTCAAAGCTATCAGAGTGTTCATCTGGATTTAATTAGAAATTAGGGTTTCATGGCTACCTGCAATAGGCAATGTTTGGTTGGAAGTAGAGGAGCTCATCCATGTCATGATTAGAGAGGCATCTTGGCCTAGGAAGATTCACAATTATCTCAGAAAGATCCATTGGCAATCAGTGCAATCAGTTCCTGATCATTTTTCCCTAAAACTAGGGTTTGGTATAAAATTAGTTTATTTCTGATTCTTTGGGTAAAACTTTTTTCCATGACCCTCCATATGTCCACAAGGGTCTACATACAAAAAATCAGCTCTTTATTTGAGCTAGAAGTGCTTCAATTGATCAATGGAATCGGGAATCAGACAGTTTGGGAAAAGTCAACTGTGGGGCCAGAAAAGTCAACTCCTGACATTTTGAGAGTGGAATCTCAAAATCCATGCCTAGGGGATCCTACATGTAAAATTTCATAAAGGTTGGATCATGGATTCATCATTTAATCAGGAATTGGAAAAGTTACTTAATTTGGAAATGGTTGACTTTCCATTTAGGGCAAGTTTTCATGATCATTGCACTCACTTTAAGCCCATTTTTCATCAAGACAAAAGCTCCATTTGACAATTTCTCCAACATGAAAGTTGTTCCTCTTGTTCCAAGCTTTCTATAGATATAAAGTTTGCTCCATTTGGATTAGAATTGAGAAAGTTATGCTTAGTCAAAGTAAGACATTTTTTTAGGACACTTAGAAAAATTTCTAAGTCCAAAATCTTCAAAATTTGTCAAGACTTCTTGGCCAGTTTTCTTGCACTTCAAGGCATTATTTGAAAATACTTTCTTCACAACAATTGTACCTTGCCGTGTCCTCTTTCACATCCTTTTAGAATCATCTCATTTGGATCCATGGTTTGAGAGATACATTCATTTAAATTGGGCACCATGACTTGATTTTCTAGGCAGATTTTGGGCCTGGCTGGCCCAATCAGATTTTCTAAGCATGTTGCACAAACCAGTCACGTTTTTTACCTCTTTTGGCCATGCATTGGACATCCATTCACTTAAGTTTGGCCAAAAATAACAACATTTTACACCTCACTTAACACTTTTATTCTTATGGATAAATCAATTATTAAAAAGCCCATGAGAACACCTAATCCACCCTATTTAAGAAGCTGAAACCCTAACCCTAAAGGAGCATTGGAATTTCGTGGCAAGGAGGCAAAGCTTCATCACATATCGGATTTCATTCCACTTCTATTTTCCATTAGGGATTGCTTATGGAAATTGAAGAGATCTTTTGATCCTCCCTCGTTCATCTCATATGCCATGTATTAGAGGCCTTTTACCTTGATTTTATTTGGTCCTTACCTTATTTCCTGATTAAATTATTCAGTGGACCCTTCGTGTGCATATTTTCATCTGCTTGATTCATCTGTTATCTTTTATACTTGTTTCTCTCATTCATGCTTTCTATTGCTTGATTATTTAACATGTTCATACTCCCATGCATTGTTTAAATGCTCCATTATTTGATTCTTTGGTTTGATTATATATTGTGTATTTATCCGATCTGATTGATAAATGTTGCCTACTTGTATGATGTAAGAGGCATATATTCTTATTGTTTGTTTGCCATGAACAATCCCCATTCATAACAAATGTACCCCTCTCCCATAAAGTGTATAATATTTATTTCTTTATTTCTTTAGTCACCTGTTAATACAAGAATTAAAATGAACATCCGATAACCATTTCTAAATAAGATCAAAAGCTCGATCCAACGTCGAGTAATCATTTTAAAAACATAACAGAACCAGCACGCATTCATCCATCCTCTGGTAAGTCGATTTCCTGAGGCATCGCCATCTACCTGTAAGTCGATTGCCTCCGGCATCGCCATCTACCCTTATCCGTAACTCCTCTCCGCGCTCCATCCGTCGACTCTTGTTCCGTTAAGGTAGCACCCATTAGGTAGAACCCTTTATATGATAACATAGGTAGAATTCCCTTATTCTTTCCATGCTAACATTAGGTAGATGTTCCCCTTTGCAAATCCTAACACATAGGTCCATATTGCATGACAACTCTATAGCAGAGCTTCCCCACTTTTAGACCTTCCGTGCGTCTCTGATCTTGTGGCATGTCAGTCCGTTCTATTGCAAAAAGGTAACTGCCTAAGACTCGATTCAGCGAGCTGCGACACCTACTGCTACGACGTTATACGACTCACCCTCCTTTGACACAGCTGGTGTCCTCTTTTGTAAGTCCATGTTCAGATGGCAATCCTTAACCCCTAGTTAGCCGAACTACGTTTTGCTCTTATTCTCATTCCAGATGAGATACGTAGGCATAAGACGCAACGTCTTACCGAGCACACTTCTCTTTAACCCATAGGTAGCCGAGCTACGAAGACTCTGATTCTCATACTCAGATGAGATACGTAGGCAGTGGATGCGACATCCTTGCGAGTCATTTTCTTTTAACCTTCCTTTTAGTAAATAGTACTTTAGATATACCTACACCCTTTAGACTAGAACAACACTTATGAAAAGGGCTCCCTAGGAGTACCTAGGATGTTTTGGGTGCTTAAAACCTTCCCATTGCATAACCAACCCCCTTACCTAGATCTCTGACATTTTTACTAGTTTTTGATTCGATAAAACTTTTAGGTTTTTGTTCGCTTTCTAACCATTCCTTTGGATAAATAGAAGTGTGGTGGCGGCTCGACTTGTATGGTTTACCTTGGATTTAGTCAATATCTCTAATGGTAACGAATACCCCATTACACAATGTTCAATTGCCTTGCATTCCATGCTTGCTTCAACACATCTGAACTTCAAATTTGGAATTTCAACCATCATTTCCTGGGCCTATGTGCTCCCATGCACCATGCTACCATCATTTTCCAAATTCGGAAGGTTGAAAAGAGTGTGCAAATATCACATGGATTTGGCTACATATACAGCTTCATTTGCTCAAAAATCACACACACATGGCACCAACTTTGAATCCCCATTGAAAACCCTTCACTCTAAGAGGATAACCCTGATAAATTTATTGAATTTGAGCTTGAATCTCCACTATTTTGGAATTCAATTCTCCAGAAGTCCATTTCTTATAAGCCTTTCCATTCCTCTCCTGCAAGCAATTGAAGTGAAGCCAAGCACAATTCAGATCAAGATCTAGCAAGTTCATACCTCCATTGAAGGTAATTTGCAGAAATTTTAAACTTTTCGATTCTCTCAATTTATTGCTCAATTCCATTGATTCTTGAGTTGTTTGAAGTCCTACCAATGTAGGCAAGAAGATTGAGTTTCTTTGAGGCCAAATCGAAGCAACTCAGATCATGAACCTTATTTTTCAATTTCACATATCTCTTAATATATTTGGAATTGGAGGAATTGGAGGTCATATTCGTGCTCAGTGATGTTTTCTCTTTCAAATCATGTCCCTGTTTTGCATTTTGGTGATGATTCATGTTGACCAGTCCGGTGAAGCTCACCGGAGAAGAGAACCGGAGCTCTGGCTCCGGTCATGATGTGTCTTGAGTCTGAGCCACTTGATCCAAGTCTCGCGTTCTAATCTTAACCGTTCCTTGTGATTACTCCTTTTGCCACGCAGTTGACTCAGGTGTACATGGAACGCGTGTTTTGGATCATCAGATCTGCCACCTCAATTAATGAGGGAGATCTGATGGTCCACGTATTTTTGGATTTTATGAATTTAATTTTAATTCCATTTTTTTCAATAATTCATAATAAATTTAATATTGATCCAAAAAATATGGGACTTTCACCAAAAAATTTCAAATATTTTTCTCTTCCATATTCTTGAATTAAAATTATTTTTGGATCATTATTAATATTTTTCATGAATTAATTGATTTTACATTTGTTTTTAATTGTTTAAAAATATTTTTAAGTGTCCAAAAATCATGAAATTTTTTCTCCAAGGTCCTTTGACCTTGTTTGACCTATGATAAATCTCATGGCCATTTCTTGGGTGTTTTGATGAGATTTTAGGATTTGGAAAAAACATATTTGAATTTAATGCATTATTTCAATATTTTTAATTGAATAAATGTCATTTTAATTGTGTTGACCATTTGGATTGACTTAATTGAGTTTCTTATTTGTTGTTGGGCCTTGGTCAATGTTGATTTGACTTTGTCAAGTTAATATTATTGGATTTAGGGGATTGATGGAATATACATTCCATCTCCCAAAATGAATGAATAACATTAATTTGGTAAAAGTCCTCATTTGACCAATTTGTGATCTCATTCATCCCTTTCCCTCTTCATCTAATTCCCCTTCATCATCCATTCATTTCCAATTGGCCAATGACATCTCAAAGTCCTAATGCTAGTTGATTGAAAGATTAACATGAGTATGGATGAGATTAGGCCACATCTTTTGCGTATTTTTTGTGTGTGGTATGTTTAATGAGCACAGTTCATAATACTATGTCTCCAACATGCATTAATGGACAAAAGTTTCCCATGACGTTGTTTGAAGTCCAAGGGATCTAATACAAAAGATGCTAGCTTCCTTAACTCTTTCAAGTTAGGACTTCTGAAACTCTAATTCTTAGTGTTCCTTCGTCCACAATCCATGGTCTGAAAACATTTGCAAATGATACCTTAGTTCCTTGAAATTTTGGTGTGATGAATGTTATGATGCGCATGAATGCATGAATGCAACAATCACAAATAAGGGACCACACACAAGGTAAACAAAGGTCAAGGGATGAATCAAATCATTGTCAAGATCAATCATCCATTTTGGTGGATTATGGTTTACACCTTAGTAACACCGAAGTTCCATTGATATTGATAAGACTTGATTGGATCAACCAAGAATCAAGGGTTTGATGCAAGTCACGAGCATGTAGTCTGGGTAAGAACCATCCCAAAGGATTGAACTAAGGATAAAACTTGTAGATCATGTTCTAAAAAGTTCCCATAGTCTTAATTCCATCTATCAGATATTATAGGTTAAGATGACTGACTCATCGACCCATAATATTCTCAAGAGAAACTCTTCTAAGTGTAGTATCGCGTAACAACTGTTATGAAGTCTACGCCTGAACAGTTTCCGCACTACGTCCTAAATAATCCAAGATGGGTTAGGTGTTCTAAGGTCCTCAGCTTCTCAGACCCAATTAGAAGTAGTAATGCCTAACCACAAATACTTGTGTGACATTTCCAAATCCAAAGGAGTCTCCACTTAGTAGATGGATCTCAAGCCAACTTGTTAAGGACTACTCCACACAAGTCGAACATGACTATACCATCCTCCTATCTTAATTGCACTCAAGTTCGGGTTAGAACTTATCTCACCACTCAGAGATCACCAAGCACAATAAGCGGATTATATCACACATACATATATACAAACATCACATATATACAAATATATTCACACAAAAAGTAGGCTAAACCCACTGGAGACTATTCCCCAGCAGAGTCGCCACTTAATTTCTGTAGCGGGAAATTCATGATCATCAAGCTATTGACAAGCTAGAGATCAATTAACAAGAGTCGCCACCGCGCTTTTATTATTTCCAAGGGAAAAGGGAAAAAGTACGAACAAAACCCAATAAGTAAGAAGTTTTCAAATAAAAACTAATAAAAAATCAAAGATCACAGGTAAGGGGGTTGGTTACACAGAGGGAAGGTGTTAGCACCCAAAGTGCCCTAGGGAGCCCTTTTTGTGTGCATATGTATTTTATACAAAGTGATGTTTACAAACAAATAGAATTGGGGGGTGAGAAAAGAATTCATTAATTATATTTTTATGTTTAACAAGACCTTCGGTCTTTTGCCTACGTACCAACATATAAATGAGGGATCAAAACCTTGTAGTTCGTACTATAAATCTCAAAATGAGTGTGTCGGTTTTAACAAAATTTAAGTTTGAAAGGCACAAAGGCCTGAAAATGATTTGAATGAGTTAGTTCTTTTTTGGCTTCTTTTGGAAAATTTAAGTCACGTATAGTTAAGTTCATTTAAAAGTTTGATTTAAGAAAAGAAGTTTGAAAATGCAATGGCATAAGGCCAAAGTTTCTATCTTTTTGTGAAAGTGGTCAAAGTTTAGAACAAAAGTAGTTCACACAAAGAAAGTTTTGAAAATGGAGGGAGATATTTTTAAATTAAATAAATGGGGAGAAGATGAAGAGACTACCCTATGCACAAAAATTTAAAAGTTTAAAGTTGAAAAGATCTGACCAAATGAGAGCAATCCAATAGACAAACATGTCAATAGAAACCCAGAATTCCCTTGGACTTTCAGAATCAAGCAACACACAAATGCACAATTATGTCAATCTTGAAGAGAAAAGGCATCAAATAAAGATGGCCTCATCCAAGCTTATCCACTTCATGATCTTCTTCAAAATAGCCCATGTAGCAGATGAATTCCACAAGTCACGGGTTCAACATAACAGCTTAACAATAATCAATGTTGCAAATGAACTGGAGAGATCTTGAATAAAGTATCAGATGAATTTCAAATTTTGCAAGCACTTGGTTCTTCAGCAAGTTGGCATTGGCCAAGTCCATTAGCAAAGGAATGTTGCCTAAGTTCTAAGTCCAATTGGGTAAGATCACACGAACAGTCCACTCAAAAGTCTTATAGGTTTTTGTTATTATTATGTGCATTAATGGTCAAAGACCATACAAACAAATAAAGTATACACAAACAAAATAATATCACACAATATGGTCCAAATGGACAAAGGGAAAATTACATAAACATAAACAATTAGAATGATATGTATAATGGAAAATGATAATAAAGTGCTAAAAGTAAATTGCATTAAAAGTGGTCAATTCATTTTTTGGTCCATCGGGGTAGCCATTTTTGCCTAGATCAATCTTGTGAAGATTAATCTAACGGGCTTGCGTGATTTCTTTTTATGCATAATATTTTTTGACTATGTCTGCATTCAGTGGCGTTGGAAAGTCTTCCCCATCCGTTGTTGTGAGGATTAGAGCACCAACTGAGAAGGCCTTTTTGATGACGAAAGGTCCCTCATAGTTGGGAGTCCATTTGCCTCGCGGGTTTGAGTGAATAGCAGAATGCCCTTTGAGCACGAGTTCTCCTGCGCGGTACTCACGAGGAAGAACTTTCTTATCAAAAGCTCGTTTGAGACGTATTTGGTACAACTGACCATGGCAAATGGCCGTCAAATGCTTTTCTTCTATCAGATTCAGCTGGTCATACCGTGATTGAACCCATTCAGCTTAATTGAGGTCAGCCTCCATGATGACTCTGAGTGAAGGGATCTAGATTTTAATTGATATGACAACCTCCATCCTATATACCAACGAGTATGGAGTTTCCCTAATGGATGTGCTGACTAAGATTCTGTAATCGTACAGAGCAAAGGGCAACATCTCATGCCATTCCTTGTATGTCTTGACCATTTTCTGGACGATTCTTTTGATGTTCTTATTAGCTGCTTCTACAGCGTCGTTCATCTTGGGCCGGTATGGTGAAGAATTGTGGTGCTCGATCTTAAATTCTTCGCACAACTCCTTCATCATATTGTTTTTAAGATTATTGGTATTGTCAATGATGATCTTGTTAGGTATCCCATAGTGACAAATTATCTCTTTCTTGATAAACTGGGTAACCACTTGCCGAGTGAAGTTGGCATACGAAGCAACTTCAACCCATTTCATGAAGTAGTCGATGGCGACCAGGATGAATCGATGACCGTTGGAAGCTTTAGGCTTTATCATCCCAATCATATCAATACCCCACATAGAAAAAGGCCATGGAGAAGTCAAAACATTCAATGGAGTCGGTGGCACAAAGATCTTGTCACCATATATCTGACATTTGTGACATCTTCTAACAAAGTTATAACAGTCCACCTCCATAGTCGTCCAGTAATACCTGTAAGACCCCAATTTTGTCCCTAAGACCCCTCATGACCTCATATCATACCATATCATTGCCTCAAGGATCTTTGTGCACCTTTGCTTCCCTCCTAGTGGGTGGGTTATCTTGTGAGTGTTGGTTCTTGATCACCAAGCATGTATTGCATTTGTATATCATTGCTTTTCATTTGTCTATTAACCAAAAGTACAAAAATATTGTCATCTAACCATGCTACTTGCAGATGAAGCCAATTAGGTCAAATCAGTCAAAGTCAGTCATTGAGATAGATTGTGGCCATTCTTGAAGAATTTGGGCACCATGATCATTCATCAAGAGTTCATATGAGTTGTGACATCATTTTGGATCAAGATATCAAGTGGTAGGGGCTTGGAATTCATCAGAACATGGTTCAGTCAAGCAAAACCCTAGCAAAGTCAACCAAAGTCAACTGTGGTCAACTGTGCATTTAATCAGTGATTTGATGGTGGGAATTGGTCTGAGAGGTCTCATTCATGTCCATATAATCCTCATATAACATGTCAAACATCCACAGTGAAGAATTTGAAGTCAGACAAGAAATTTCCAAAAATAGAAAGTTGACCTGTAATTGGAATTTGCCAAAAATGGAAAGTTCTTCTCCTCCACATTACTTCATCATACAAGCTTCAAATGAATTTTTGTCCAACATGAAAGTTGAAGATCTTGTTCTACCATTTCCAAAAAGTCCAAGAACACTCATTTCTCATGTGTGGTTGGCAAGTTATGATCAAATCATTCTCAAAAATATTTGAACTTCAAAGTGGCATATCTTCCAAACCATTTGGCCAAATTGAGTGGGGTTTTTTGCTACAAGTCATATTTGATGTGCTCTATCCAAATCCTTCATCACAATTCACCAAAACTCAACCAATCAAAATGGCATTTTTTAGTTGACTTGAATTAAAAAAGGAAAGGTAAAAAAGTTGACTTTCAAAATAGCCATTTGCTACATTTTTTACCAATTGAACTTGACTAAAAATCATATTTGGAGGTTGGTTAAAGCCCAATTTCGTGCACTAACATACACCCCATTCATTTTTGGTTGGTTTTTAGTAAAATGATCAAAACACTTCATTTAAGCTAATCTCCATTACCACTCAATTAACCAAACTTAAGGACATTAAACAGAGTATATATTTGACATTTTCTGCTGAGAGAAACCCTAGCCACACTTTGCAAAACAGATCAAAATCCATTTTCTCTCAAACTTTCATTTTCCTTACTTGAACTTTTTCTGAAAAAATCTCAAAGAACTCGAACCTTTGTTGATTGTTCCATCATTCACCATCATTTTGGAACCTTTTGCAAGCATCATCTTCCAACTGTAGAGCTGGAACCGCACTGTTGCATTCACATACCTTCCATGGCAGTTGGATGTTTGAGCTGGAATTGAGACAAGTGAGCTAGAACCCTTCTTCCATTCACCTCCTGGAGAATCATTGTGCATCTGTTTCGAGCATACACGACCAGAAAATCATTAAATCATCACTGTTCTGCAAATCTGGTAAAAATTCGAATCACACTATTCTTAAAATCATGCTATGCCTTATGAAGATCTTGCCATGCTGATTATTTTGAACTTTGAATCGTGCAAAATGGTTGTGTATTGAGAGAGAAACATGGATTTAAAGTTTGATATTCAAATATGTTTGTGTTTAGTTCTTCTTTGTTAGCTTGAAATAATGAAAATTATGGTTGGATTTGTGATGTGCATGGTTTGCTGGTTCGAATGTTATGCTTGTTGCCAAATTCTGGAAAAAATTTCATCACGATTGATGATGATGATGAACAGTAAACACAAAACCCTAATTGCTTAAGCCCAGAACGTGTTTGGTCGCTGGAGTTTGTGTTTTGCATGAAGAATCACTATTCCATTGCCATGTACGAATTGCTGCGTGCCACCTCACTAAGTGAAACGCGGCGTTTCACTTAGTGAGTCCAAATATTACCATAATACCACTGCCGTGCTTATTATTTATTTAAATCATTTTCTATTTCAATTTTTATTTCATTTTGATCATCAATCTTCAAAAAATCAAAAGTCATTCATTTTTAATCCAAATTTGGTGGGATTTTTTGAAAAATGATACTCATGACCTCTAGTTTTTTATGATGATTTTTCCAGATTTTTTGCATGTATGGATTTTAAAATGTGCTAGGGTTTGTTCATGTTGTCCATTTTATGTATGTCTTGCCAAATTGATTGTGAAATGATGATACATTATACAATGCCTCTGAAAATTTTTGTGTTTAAAGTAGACGTGTTCATGGTGATTTTGGTGTAGAGTTTGTGAATTTATCTTTGCTGGTTGATGAGATATGATTTTTTGAATAGGGGTGTGACAATTTGTGTCACACCATTCATGTCCAATTTCATGATTTTTATTACCATGCTTATTTAACTCAAATTGGTCTGAATTTTTGCATGAACATACTTATGGGTGTTGAGAATACATGTGAATGTTTCTGGAATTATTGATGGCATTTCCTATTTGATTGGAATTTTCTCCCCTGTTTGGTCATTTGTTGACTTTTTGTGACACATGTTTGTATATGATTTGTGAAATTCTAATGCTTAATTGGATGGACTTGAAATTTGACATGTGAATTTTAGACATCTTAAAGTTTGTCATGGTTTTAGTCCCATTCATTTCTCATATGTTGTCACTGTTTTATGATTTATTGAAGTTGGTGCATGTTTTGATGCTTTGTATGAGTTTGTTTGAACTTGCTTTGACTTTCTGATTTTCACTGACCTACTTCCCTTGATCCAAATGAGCTGAAATTTGGTATGCTTAACATGTTATGGATGATGTTTGATCATGAATTATTTGAGAATTTATTGAAATGTTTGTGATTGGATTTGACTTGAGTCTTTCTGTTGACTTCTTTGAGGTTCTATATGACATGTTTTGACCTAATTTGCTTATGAAATGATAATGATGAATGATATGAACATGAAACCACTTGGGTTTGTTTCTTGATTGTTTGAACATGATTTTGGATAACTTTCACTTGCTGTTTTGGATTTCTTATCTCTCTTTGACCCTAGGCTTGTCCTATTGGTCTTGTTGCTCATGTTTGAGTTTGTTTTTTAGGTTAAGAAGCAAATGCCTTAAGGAGACTTATGCAAGTTGATTAAGTTTGATTGATTATCATGAACTAACTTGTTTGTTTTGTAGGTTGCTTAGCTCACTTGTTATGAGTTTGTGCTTTGCACATATGCTTGACTGTGTTGTCTGTTGGCTTATGCTGTTTGTTTTAACTTTGTGTCTGGTATAATAATTGTGTTTGACTGATTTCAGGTACATTAGTTGCTAATAGTTCTTTGAGAACTTGCATTGCTTTGCTTGATAGCATTTGCATTGAGGTAGAATCCTTTCTCTTCATGTAGTCTGGAAGACCTGGCCTATTACTTGGCCAGGCAACTGTCTGAAGTCCTCCTTAAGAGGCAATGTTTGTGCTTGTTTACTTTTGTCCCAAGCAGGAAAAGTCCTTTAAATAAGGCAATTGGTAGAATCCAAGAGATATGTAACCTATTTCCTACTATTCTGTGTGTCACTCACCTTGCTCACACTACTTGTGTTGATGCATAGTGAGTAAAAACCCAAGATCTATAGAGTCTAACTTGTGGAGAGAGTTCCATCTTTCTGAACTCCCACACCTTCTGATATTCAATAGCTCTCCCTGACCAGGGATAAGAGCATGAGGCACACCCCTCATATCCTTTCATCTGCTTAACCTTGGCTCTCAATGTCAAGGTTAAGAGCACCATTAACCCTATTCCAGTTGGCTTCAATGCCTAACCTTTTGTATGAGCCTCATTGTTTGGTTATAGAGTGTGCTGAATGCCTTTGATTGATTAATTACTTGGTTCATTTATACATGTCTGCTTGCATACTTTGTGCATTTCTCATCATTAATTGCTCATTAGTGCATAATCATTTCATCTGTCTTTGTGACATATCTTTGTTGTTTGCCCATTGAGGACAATTGTAAGACCATTCATTGGCCATTGTTCCTGTGATATGGAAGTGAGTATAAGACCATTTCATTGGCCACTCATCATCTCTTTGCTTGATGCATTTGTTTGATTTATGTGAGGATGCAATTGTAAGTCCGTGTAATTTGGCATTTGTTCTCCTATGATCATATGTTGGAGGTTAGAGTAAGCCCAGATAGATTGGCATCTGACATCCAAGTGTTTGCTTTGTTTTTGTTGGAGATTGGTATAAGTCCAGATAGATTGGCATCCGGTATCCGCTTTTTATTTCTTTGTTGAGGAGATTGGTATAAGTCCATAGAGTGGCCTCTGATATCCAGTTCTGTTTTAGGAGATTGGTATAAGTCCAGTAATTGGCATCCGGTATCCGCTTTTGTTAACTTTCATCCTTTGCTTTGCTCGTTTGTTATTGCTCACTGCCTATTCCAAAGGACACACTTGAATCATCTTCTATATGATTTCAAGAGGTGAACCTTCTAGGAAGTTTTACACTCCATCTCCATCCATTCATCCATTTTGTCCTAAACCTTTTCACACATTACTTTCAAAACTTGAGATAAATATTGTGCAAACATCTTCATGCTTTTAAATTAAAAACCTGGACCCCAAGTCCTTGACTTTTCAAACTTCATTTCATAATACTTCTTTTGAATCAATCTTAACCATACTTTGACTCTCCTTTTGTGAATAATCATAATCAATTAATTTCACCCATTCAATGGTTTTGTGGCTTTGTCCACTCTTGTTAAGTTTTCATACATTAGCCTTAGGTTTGATTTATCTTAGTTGGTTGATGTTAATCTCACCTATTTGTCCTTAGTTGATTGAACTGTAAGTCTTCCTTGCTTCTTATTATAGGGTTAACCCCTCACTACCAAGTTGAAGCTTTTCTCACATGGTGGACTCGTTGTTTGTATAAGGTTGAGTTTTCTCCCGTGGATAACGTAAGACCTTAGGGCTTGTGTTTAAAATTGAATCCACTAACTTTTGGAAATCTTTTAGCCGAACTACGGCGTTTTGATCCTTACCTTTGATGGAAGGTACGTAGGCAACGGGTTCATCCGTTCGAACACAAAAATAATTAAATTGTATATTCTTTTCTCATCATCCCAATCATGTTTGCACAATAAATATTTCATAACAAATAACAATTTTATACAACAAGTGTGAAAAGGGCTCCCTAGGAGTACCTAGGACGTAGTGGGTGCCTAACACCTTCCCATTGCGTAATTTACCCCTTACCCAGACTCTCTGATCTTTTCATTAGTTTTCTACGCGTAAAACTTATCAGGCTTTTGTTCGCTTTTTAGCCAGTCCTTTGGATAAATAAAAGTGCGGTGGCGACTCGAATTCACTGTATGCTTTGCTTATGGTTTAACCAATAAATCATATAGCGACGAATACACCGCTACAGAAAAGTGGCGACTCTGCTGGGGATTGAATAATCCTTGGTGGTATTGCCTACTTTTCACCCTTGTTGTGCTATATTATTATTTGTTATATGACATATTTTTGTACCATTTGGGATAACTGTATTGATTGTAATGTTTGAATTGCTTGATATACAATTGCTGTTTGCTTTGGTGATCTCTGTGAGATGAGTTCTATACCCGAACTCGAGTGCACTCTAGGATAGGAGAATGGGATAGTCTCGTTGACTGGTGTGGAGTATTCCTTAGCCAGTCGACTTGCGAGTCCATTCACTTGGTGGAGGTCATGTTGGATTAATAATGTCACACAAGTTATTTGTGGTTAGGCATTATTCTTTCAATCATGTGCCGCAGAAGCCAAGGGCCTTAGTTTACCAAACCCATCTTGGCCTATTTTTTAGGAGCATAGTGCGGAGATCGTTCAGATGTAAGTTCTGATGCGATTGTCACGCGATACTACACTCATAAGAGTTTCTCTTGAGAATATTTTTGGAATACGAGTATCCGTTCCTCCGATAATATTCGAAAGATGGAACGATGATTATGGGAACCTCTGGTAGAACATGTCTGGCAGGTTTAAACCCTAGTACACTCCCTTTGAGTGGTTCTTAACCAAGACTCCATGCTCGTGACTCTCAGCAAACCCGTGATTCGTGGTTGAGTCATTCAGACAACCTTAATATCAATGGAACCTGGGTGTTGATCAGGTATAAAACCTAAATCCCTCAAAACGGATGGTTGATATTAAGGATGTTCGAGCCAATTCATGTACCGTTAATATCAATGGAACTTGGGTGTCGATAAGGTGAAAACCTAAATCCACCAAAATGGATGATTGATATTAGGGATACAATGAGCTTTCCCGTGACCTTTGTTTGGTGTGACTTGTTTGATCCTTGAGTGTGATTGTTGCATTCATGCATTCATGCATTCATCTGCACTTGATGTCATCAGAAAAAAGAAATTTTTCAAGGAACTTAAAGGGTTTATTTGCAAAATTTTCAGACATGGAAAGACCAAAAAGGCATACAAAGAAGTACAGCTTTAGACAGCCCGATGTAAAAGAGTTAAGGAATCTGACATCTTATGTATTAGATCCCTTGGGTTTCAAAGCTCGCTATGGGAAGCTTCTGCCTTTGCTGACTACTCAGGTTGACGAAGGGCTGATGAGCACTCTGGCTCAGTTTTATGATCCGCTGTATCATTGCTTCTCTTTCCCGGACTTCCAGCTGTTGCCAACTTTGGAGGAGTATTCTCATCTCATTGGGATTCTGATTCTGGATCAAGTGCCGTTCAGTGGCCTAGAGCCAAGACATCTTCCAAAGGAAGGAAAAAAGACCAAGTTTCCACACAATACCATGAAAGGGGGGAGACTTTGGGCCAGTTTGTTTTAGCTTTAAAAAAATGGATTTTTTCTTTGTATTTTTGAAAATGGATTTTACAAAAATGTTTTTCAAAATATTACAAGTTTTTCTAAATTTATTTTTTATATATTAAAAGATTGAATTGTTCATTGTATAACATAAATATACATTATTGAAGATCAAAACATAGCGCTATGTTAAGCAATCGTAATTGGACTTATGTAGAAGTCACAACTATCTGAGACCGAGCAATAGAAATTTTAGGGTCAATGCATGTTAGAGATATGGTATAACTATAGCGGTGTATTCGTCGCTATATGATTTATCGATTAAACCATAAGCAAAGCATACAATGAATTTCGAGTCGCCACCGCACTTTTATTTATCCAAAGGACTGGCTAAAAAGCGAACAAAAGCCTAAGAAGTTTTACACGTAGAAAACTAATAAAAAGATCAGAGAGTCTGGGTAAGGGGTAAATTACGCAATGGGAAGGTGTTAGGCACCCACTACGTCCTAGGTACTCCTAGGGAGCCCTTTTCACACTTGTTGTATAAAATTGTTATTCGTTATGACATATGTATTGTGCAAACATGATTGGGATGATGAGAAAAGAATATACAATTTGATTATTTTTGTGTTCGAACGGATGAACCCGTTGCCTACGTACCTTCCATCAAAGGTAAGGATCAAAACGCCGTAGTTCGGCTAAAAGATTTCCAAAAGTTGGTGGATTCAATTTTAAACACTAGCACTGAGGCTTTTCATTATCAATGGGAGAAAACTCGACCAAGACCAACATCCACCATGCGAGGATAGCTTCGACGTACTAGAGGGGTTAACCCTGTTTTCAGTACGGAAGTCTTATAGTCGACTCACTAAGGATAGGGTGAGGTTTACATCAACCACAATGATAATTGAAACCTATGGCTAATGCATGAAAAGATTAACAATGGACAAAGCCAAAACAATTGAATGGGTGAGGTTAATTGATTGTGATTATGAAAGTAGAGTCAAAGTATGATTAAGATTGATTCGAAAGAAGTGTTATGAAATGGAGTTTGAAAGAAGTCAAGGACTTGGGGTCCAGGTTTTTAATTTGAAAGCATGAAGACGTTTGCACAATATCTATGTCAAGTTTGAAATCAAAGTGTGAAAAGGTTTAGGACACAATGGGGATGAATGGATGAAGATGGGTTGTAAAACTTCTTAGAAGGTTCACCTCTTGAAATCATATAGAAGATGATTCAAGTGTGTCCTTTGGAATAGGCAATGAGCAATAATAATGTAAGCAAGCAAATGATACCGGATGCCACTCAATGGTCTTACTCCAATCTCACAAACAAAAGCGGATACCGGATACCACTAGATGGATTTACACCAATCTCCTAAAACAGAAATGGATATCAGAGGCCACTCAATGGACTTATACTAATCTCCTAACAAAATGAAACTTGGATACCGGATGCCAATCTGTCTGGACTTATACCAATATCCAACATATGATCATAGGAAAGCAAATGCCAACTTGCAGGGACTTACAATTGCATCCTCACATACAACAAACAAATGCATCATTATGGTCATAGGAAAGCAAATGCCAACTTGCAGGGACTTACAGTTGCATCCTCACATACAACAAACAAATGCATCAAGCAAAGATAAGATGAGTGGCCAATGTGATGGTCTTATACTCACTTCCATATCCTAGGAGCAATGGCCAATGGATGGTCTTACAATTGTCCTCAATGGGTAAACAATAATGATAAGTCATAAAGACAAATGAGATGGTTATGCATTAATAAGCAATAAATGATGATGAGTGCACAAAGCATGCAAGCAAACATGTGTATATGAAGTAAGTGATCAGTCAATGAAGTCAATCAGCACACACTATAACCACACAATGAGGCTCATACAAAGGGTTAGGCATTGAAGCCAACTGGAATAGGTTAATGGTGCTCTTAACCTTGCCATTGAGGGGCTAAGGTGAAGCAGATGAGAGGATATGAGGGGTGTGCCTCATTGCTCTTATCCCTGGTCAGGGAGAGCATTTGAATATCAGAAGGTGTGGGAGTTCAGAAAGTAGGAACTCTCTCCACAGATTATTGACTCGATAGATCTTGGGTTAGGATCTCAATGCTACAACCATGTAATGGGAGCAAGGAGAAGACTCACAGAATAGTAGGAGATAGGTTGCTTATCTCTTGAGTTCTACCAATTGCCTTATTAAAAGGACTTTTCCTGCTTGGGACAAAAGTAAACACACACAAGCATTGCCTCTTAAGGAGGACTTCAGACAGTTGCCTGGCCAAGTAACAGGCCAGGTCTTCCAGACTACATGAAGAAAAGGGATTATACCTCAATGCAAATTGCTATAAAGCAAAGCAAAGCAAGTTCTTAAAGAACTAAGCAACTAAAGGTACCAAATCTAAAGTGCAGTTGAGCTGCAGTTGTTGTTTGGTTGCAAATGGCAAAAACAAATGCACTGTAAGCTTCCAAGAGATGAATGGTGGAAGGATTTTGGCTCAGCAACCTTGGGAGCAGCTCAAAACCGAATCTGCCATTGATGGAGCTTTAATGAAAACATAGTTGTAATGGCTTTACAGTCGGGGAATAAGGCTTGCAATGAGCTCCAAAATGATGATGAATGATGAAGCAAACCACACAAACTCGTGTTCTTTGGCAATTTTCAGAAAAAGTTTTCAATGAGCAAAATGAGAGCTTGAGAGAAAAATGCAATTTGGTCTGTTTAGAATCAGAGTGGCTAGGGTTTTCTGAGAGAAAATGAAGAATATATATGTTGTTTAAGGTTGGTTTAAGTTGGCTAATTGAAATGTAATCACAATTTGCTAAAATGACATGTTTTGCAAATTTGCTAAAAACCAACTAAGTTTGTATGGGGTGTAAGAGGTTGCACGAAATTGGGCCTAAACCACATCTTAAACATCATTTCAGAACTTTTTCAATTGGTAGAAATGGTTGGAAGTGGTTATTTTTGAAAGTCAATTTTTCCACCTCACTTGAAATAATTCATGCTAGTTCAAAAATGCCATTTTGATTGGTGAACTTTTGGTAAATGGTGATGACAAATTTGGAAAGAGGGCATCAAATGTGACTTGTAGCAAAAAACCCCACCCAATTTGGCCAAATGGTTTGGAAGATATGGCCTTTTGAAGTTCAAAAATATTTGAGAATGATTTGATCATAACTTGCCAACCATAAATGGGAATTGAGTGTTCTTGGACTTTTTGGAAATGGGAGAACAAGATCTTCAACTTTCAGGTTGGGAAAAAATTCATTTGAAGCTTGTATGATGATGTAAGTTGAGGATCAAGAAGTTTCCATTTTTGGCAAATTCCAATTACAAGTCAACTTTCTATTTCTGGAAATTTCTTGTCTGACTTTATTTTCTTCACTGTGGATGCTTGAAATGTTATATGAGGCTTGTATAGACATGAATGAGACCTCTCAGACCAAATCCCACCATCAAATCACTGATTAAATGGACAGTTGACCAAGGTTGACTTTTCTAGGGTTTTGCTTGACTGAACCATGTTCTGATGAATTCCAAGCCCCCACCACTTGATATCTTGATCCAACATGATGTCACAACTCATATGAACTCTTGATGAATGATCATGGTGCCCAAATTCTTCAAGAATGGCCACCATCCACTGCAATGACTGACTTTGACTGTTTTTGACCTAATTGGCTTCATCTGCAAGCAACATGGTTAGATGACAATATTTTTGTACTTTTGGTTGATAAACAAATGAAAAGCAAAGATATACAAATGCAAAACATGCTTGGTGATCAAGAATCACACTCACAAGATACCCACCCACTAGGAGGGAAGCAAAGGTATGCAATGATCCTTGAGGCCATGATATGGTATGATATAAGCCATGAGGGATCTTAGGGACAAAATTGGGGTCTTACAATAACGAACCATACTCCTAAAACATACCACACTTAAAAGAAAATGGCAAAAGGGTGGACCTAATCTCATCCGTACTTATATTGGTTTATGAAATAATTAGCCTTAGGATATAGAGATATCATAGGTCAATGAAATGGATGGTATAGAAGAGGATTGAAGATGAAGAGGGAGGGGAAATAATACAGACACAAATTAGTCATGGGAGGACTTTTATCAAATTAAAATCATTCATTCATTTTAGGAGATGAAATGTACATTTCATCAATCCCCTAAATCCAATGATTTTAATCCAACAAAGTCAAATCAACCTTGACCAAGGCCCAACAATAATAGTCAAACTCAACAAGTCAATGGAAATAGCTCAACACAATTTATTCACAATTAAACAATTAAAAATGCATTAAATTAAATTATGGTTGATCAAAAACCTAAAACCTCTTTAAAACACCAAATAAATGGCCAAGAGATTTATCATAGGTCAAACAAGGTCAAAGGACCTTGGAGAAAAAATTTCATAATTTTTGGGAACTTAAAAGTATTTTAAACAATTAAAAATATGCACAAAAACAATTAAATCATGAAAAATATTAATATTGATCCAAAAAATAATTTTAATTCAAAAAATGAAAGAGAAAAATATTTGAATTTTTTTTTGTGAAAGTCCCATATTTTTTGGATCAATATTAAAATTAATATGAATTAATGAATATAAGGCAATTAAAATAAAAACCAGAAATTACAAAAAACGTGGACCATTTGATCTCCCTCATTAATTGAGGTGGCATATCAAGTGGATCAGAGCGTGTTATCCATGTGTTCCCTAGTCAAATGTCCCACACACGTGGTAATCACTTTGGAAGCTCGGGATTAAAACAATTTAAATGGATCATGTGGTTCAGAAGGATGCCAACACATCGCCGAAGCCAAAGCTCCGGTCTTCTTCTCCGATGGACCTCGCCGGACTGGTCCATCCTCAACCATCACCAAAATGAAAAAGAAGGACATGCATTTAAAGAAAAAATGCTCAGGAGCTCGAATCTGGACTCAATTTTGTCTAACTCCAAGTATATAGAAAGATATAGGGAGTTGAAATTTGAGGATCAAAATCTGAGTTGCTTCGATTTAACATCAAAGCAACTCAATCTTGTTGCCTACATTGGTAGGACTTCAGACAACCAAAAATCAACAAGAATAATGGGGAATTGAGTGAGAATCGAAGAGATGAAAAATTCTAAAAATCACCTTCAATGTAGCTTCAGATTGACACGATCTTGCTCTCAATTATGCTTGACCTTGTTTCAGATGCTTGATGGAGACGGAAGGGATCAAGGAAAGGGAATGACTCTTGGAGTTTCAATCTCAAAAATAGTGGGAGATTCAAACTCGATTTTCAAAGAAAATCTTCAAGCTTATCCTTTAAATGTGAGGGTTTAGGGTTGCTGATTCAAAGCTTGTGCGCTAGGGTCCTTCATTCTGAGCAAGAGGACCTCTATTTATAGCCAAGGAGATTGATAATTTCACACTTCCATTTTTGGCCAAAGTTGGAAATCTAACTTGCATGCTTGCATGGGCGTGTGATAGGCTTATAAAATGATGCACTCAGGTCCAAAATTATGTGTAAGCAATGTTGAAATCATATGGAAAGGCCATGCAATCGTGTATTGACTGTGGAACTTCAAATCTTCCAAATGGTCCTTCAACTTTAAGCCATGCGCAAGTCATCCATAATTTTTCCAAATGACATGAATTTGGACTTTTTGGAAATCCAAGATCAAGAGGAACAACTTTCATATTGAACATTTTTTCATTTGAAGCTTGGATCATGATGAATTTGGAGGTGGAAGTTTGGAATATCAAACATGAAGAGAGTTTCTCAGTATCAAGCTATATGTTCACTTCTTCCACCTTGAGTAACTTTTTCCATGGACTTCAAATGAGAAAGGTTCCTTTGTCAAAGTTGTAGATATTTCAAATTCCTTAAATTTGGTCACAAATTTGACCTTATTTGGATTTATCATGAATGAGTTATGCATTTTTGAAGTTGAGGAAAATCACTTGTTCAATGGTATTGGCCCAAAATGACCTATAATGTTTCCTTTTATCACATGTATTTGCAAGTTCAATCTGAACTTCCTCCAAACATCAAAGTTGAAGTAGACATCTTGAATTTGATCATTAAATTTGAATGGATTTCATATAATAAAAGTTGAGCAAGTTATGGTCTTGGGAAGTTGACCTCCAAATTAGGGTTTAGACAAAATGTTCTAGAATCTTTCACCATAAAAAATGACTTTCCAAGAAAAAATAGATCTTTACTTTAACATGAAAGTTGTTTGGAATGTTATTTATAGTAACTTTTCTCTCGGTATCATTTTCATATGACAAAAATTGTAGGAGATAGGGTCTAGGGAACCCCAGTTTTGACCAATTGAATTCCTCTGGTCAACCACCATGAACCAACTTGCTAGCTTGATATTATCTTGACTTTTGGGACTCATGGGGGATCATATATTCATAATATGATGAAATGTGAAGTATCCCTTGAAATATTTGACCAATTGGTGAATCAACTTGTTGAAGAAGTCACATAAGATACCCAGATGAATTAGGGCTTCCAAGGCAAACAAGCTTCAAACTCTTGATGATTTCTTGATCAAAATAACATGTGAAGACCATGGGTATCCATATATGATACTTAGAGCCATAGTAAACCATTTCTTGATTGAGCTCCTTGCAATTAGGGTCTTAAGCCCTAGATATGAGCTTGATGGAGCAAAGGTGAGCAAGCATACCCACTACCTACAAAAGAGTTAAATTATACATTGACATATTTTTGGTATTTTCGTTAGTAAATAAATAAATATGAAGTATGATACAATCAAATGGGATTGGTGATCTCTCCCACTGTAAACCCAATGAATGAGGGGTAAGGAGGATGCCAAGGTATGATCCCAATGCTAATGCATATGATGAGAATAACATGAGGGATCTTATGGTCAAAGTTGGGGTATTACAGCTGCCCCTATTTAAGGATGTTCTAGCTGAGGAGATGAAGGTTTAAATCTTCACATTGACTCAGTAGAATGGACTTAAATAACAACATATAGAAGAAAATTTTGGTCCCTAAGAGACCTCATGATGCATATGATATGAATGCAAAGATAATCTTTGTGGGGAGAATGTTGCCACAAAGGAAAAGAATCTGGAGAGACCGAAAGTCCGCATGAGTATAATGCATTCCGTGAGGAAAACTCACCGGGGAGACAGAGACTCCGGGGGGATAAAAAGGTCGTGCGTAGGCTAGGCTACGACTTTAAAACTGCTGGGGGACTTGAGGGATTCCATGAAAATAAATCAATGGAAAGACTCAGTCGGGGAATAAAAGGAACATTTGCAAGGGAAACGGGTAGATCAGATCAAAGCTGGAATACTCGAACAAAACAGGAAATGGCGACCTCATTTAGGAAATGCGCACTCAAACTCAAATGGGGAAGAAATGATCTTTAACACAGGAGTAACAGAAGTATCTTATCCACTACCGGTTACTAGGTAAAGGGGATAAAAAAATATGACAGGGAGGTCATCCGTTATCGGTTAGGGTAAACATATCAAGGATGACTCGTTGAGGTCAACCAGGAGGTGTATTCGTTACCAATTACTTGGTAAGAATAACCTGCTGGGGAAAAGCCAAATAGGATTTACAACTACCAGTTACTGGGCAGAAGATCGCAAAGAAAGAGAATATTCGTCACCGGTTAGGATGAACATATCAAGGATAAACTCAAAGGGGAAGAATATCTGTCATTGGTTAAGATGAACATATCAAGGATAGACTCACCTGGGGACATTAGGAAGGATATCCATCACCGGTTAAGATGAACATATCAAGGATAAACTACCTGAAAAAGTAGGGATTATATTTATCGGCTATTGGATAGAATATAGGAAAGAGAATATCCGCCATTAGTTAAGATGAACATATCAAGGATAGACTCACCTGGGGACATTAGGAAGGATATCCGTCACCGGTTAAGATGAACATATCAAGGATAAACTACCTGAAAAAGTAGGGATTATATCTATCGGCTATTGGATAGAATATAGGAAAGAGAATATCCGTCATTGGTTAAGATGAACATATCAAGGATAGACTCTGAGGGGAAGCAAGATTTACAACTAGCGGTTACTGGGAAGAAGACCGCAAAGAAGAGGAAATCCGTCATCAGTTAGGATGAACATATCAAGGATTAACTTTCTGGGGAAAGAAATAGGGATTACAACTACCTTTTTACTGAGTAGAATACCAAAAAGAGAATATCTGTCATCAAGTAGGATGAACATATCAAGGATAGACTCAAAGCGGGGGAAGAAAATATCTGTCATCGGTTAGGATAAACATATCAATGATAGACTTCCTGGGAAACGTGAAAACGAATCCGCTGGGGAGAAAAAGGGTTACTTTTGCTGGGCATTAGGCAAAAGTGAAATACTTGCAAATTGAGAAGAATATTACCAATTATTGGGTAATAAACTCTCAGGGGACCAAAAACATCTATCTAGGTAAGATCTAGAAAGAAACGGTCAATCAAAGACTCAACCCAATGAGGATATAACTCAGGGGGAGCAATTCATCCAGATAACCAACTAGGGAGGAAACTGAAATAATGATCATCCACGAGGAAGTAACTCAGTGGGGAGTGAGAAAGGTTAAATTATTCCTGCTTAAGGGGCTGACACTCTACAATTGAAAGATGACAGACATACCAAATCTATGTGGGGGTAAAGGATACCACCGTAGCAAAGGATCAGAGAAACAATGGATCACAAAGTGCACGCAAATAATGAAATCTATGAATGTATATGTATATGTATATATGATGATTATGCTGACAAAACGATCATAAAGAATACAAATGTCACTGGTCTGAATCATTGATACGATTCTCAGCAAATCCTCACAGGAGGGAAGCATCTGATGGAGAGGATCATCCACCTTAGAGGCTCAAATCTGGCTGGGGAGAAGGAAAAGGTTTGCCGAAAACCTGCACTATCAACTCCGAGGGGAATTTTAGGTCAACACCATATCAAATGGGAGACAACCTTGCAGAGGATCAAAAATACTGCTCAAGAGTCGGGGCTAACAGAGGTTAGGGATAACTCTGATGGCAACTTGCGGGAAACAAAAATTTGCTGAATCTATGCAACCTGCTGCAATAACGCGCCTACAACTTGAGGGGGGCAATTCCGAACTCAGCCGGGGAAACCAACAACTCGGATGGAGATGCTGAAAAGCTGCGGAGATTGCACCAACTGCTTTGGGAAAACCGACAATGCTTCGCATTTTAGGGCTTACCTGTCCTTGGACCGCTATGGACATCCTTTAATGAAATCGATTGCTCTTTTGAAAAGTAATTGCTTTTATTATTTAAGAAAACATGATTTTTGTTTTAAATTTTAATTTCAAAATGATCACAATAAAATTTAATTCTACTTAGCTGAATAAATAAGAGTAGAAATAATTGGACAAAAAGCTCAACTTTATTTAATGGAATGGTAGTCTGTAAATAACAAGACTCCATAGATCTGCAAAAAAGCTTGAAAAGTGGTAATTTACCTAGAAAATGGCTACATTGAATACAATGATCACTAATCCTTCTACCGTCTTCAATATCCATTGTGCTCCTGGCTTTGGTTGAAGATGAATCAGAACCGAACATTGTGCTCAAGAAAGTCTTCAAGACTGGAGATTAACAACTTGTAGTTACTTTCCATAATCCCTAATTTTTGCATAAATTTCCCCAGGGTGGGGTACTCAATTTATCGGGATAATTTTTTCTTGTTTTATGTCTCTAATTTTTACCTTGATCACCCTTTCAGGTTTTCAATCCACCAAGACGCTCATTTTTGCCTAAGCCGCCCTTTCGAGTTTTCAACTTAGCGAGCTGTTCTTTTCTTTTTAGGCGAAGTATTTCTTGACTGCATCGGCATTCACAGGACGAGTGAACTCTTCACCATCCATAGTTGTAAGAATCAGGGCACCGCCTGAAAAGGCTCTCTTAACAACATATGGGCCTTCGTAATTAGGAGTCCATTTTCCCCCAGTGTCAGGTTTGAAAGATATAATCTTCTTGAGCACGAGGTCACCTTCTCGAAACACACGAGGCTTGACCTTCTTATCAAAAGCTTTCTTCATTCTCTACTGGTACAGCTGACCATGACGCATGGTAGTCAATCTCTTTTCTTCAATCAAATTCAACTGATCAAATCTGGTTTGACATCATTCAACTTCAGTCAACTTGGCTTCTATCAGTACACGCAATGTTGGGATCTCAACCTCTACAGGGAGCACAACTTACATGACATAAACAAGTGAGAAAGGGGTTGCCCTTGTTGAAGTGTGGATGGATGTACGGTACCCATGCAAAGCAAATGGGAGAATCTCATGCCAATCCTTGTACGCCACAACCATTTTCTGAATGATCTTCTTGATGTTCTTGTTTGTAGCTTCAACAACCCCATTCATCTTTGGTCTGTAGGGAGAAGAATTATGGTGTGCAATCTTGAAGTCTTTACAAAGAGCTTCCACCATATTATTATTCAAGTTCGAACCATTATCAGTAATGATCTTACTTGGCACAACATATCGGCATATAATCTGATTCTTGATAAACCTTACAACAACTTGCTTGGTTACATTCGCATATGATGCCTCTTCGACCCACTTTGTGAAATAATCAATAGCCACCAAAATGAAACGATGTTCGCTGAAAGCTTTAGGCTCAATCATGCCAATCATATCAATTCCCCACATGTAGAAGGGCCATGGGGAGGAAATGACGTTCAACAGTGTCGGTGGAACATGAATCTTATCTGCATATATTTGACACTTGTGGCATTTTTTCACAAACTTGCAATAGTCAGATTCCATTTTCAGCCAATAGTAACCTGCTCGCAAAATCTTCTTAGCCATATCATGTCCATTGGAGTGAGTACCAAAGGAACCTTCATGGACTTCAGTCATCAATAGGACTGCTTCGTGTCTATCCATGCATATGAGCAAAACCATATCGAAATTTCTCGTGTAAAGCACATCACCATTCAGGTATAAGTTGCTAGCTAATCTCCTCAAAGTCTTCTTATCTTTCAAAGATGCCCCAGACGGGTAAATCTGACTTTGGAGAAAACACTTGATATCAAAATACCATGGCTTTTCATCCTTGATCTCTTCAACAGCAAACACATGAGCTGGCCTATCAAGATGCATCACAGTCAGATTAGGAACTTCATTCCAATACTTCACCATAATCATTGAAGCCAATGTTACAAGAGCATCTGCCATCCGGTTTTCATCTCGAGGGATATGATGAAATTCAACCCTTATAAAGAAAGTTGAAATCCTCCTCGCATAATATCTATATGGTATCAAACCAAGTTGATTCGTCTCTCATTCACCTTTGATCTGATTTACAACCAAAGTTGAATCTCCATAGGCATCCAAATACTTGATTCTGAGATCAATGGCCTCTTCAAGCCCCATAATGCAAGCTTCATACTCAGCCATATTATTTGTACACTTGAAAGTTAATCTAGATATAAACGGAAAATGAGTGCATTGAGGAGTAACTATCACTTCCCCAATGCCATTATCATACTGATTAACAGCTCCATCAAATCCCATGCCCCAACGAGAACCAGGTTATGGCCCTTCTTGAAGAAATGGTTCATCACAATCTTTCATATTCAAGCATAAGATCTCTTCATCAGGAAAGTCATATTGTACTGACTGGTAATCTTCAATCGGTTGGTGAGCTAAATGGTCAGCCAAAACACTACCTTTAATCGCTTTTTGAGATCGGTATTCGATATCATACTGTGACAACAACATCTACCAACGGGCAATCCTCTCAGTTAAATCAGGCTTCTCAAAAATATACTTGATTTGATCCATTTTGGATATCAACCAAGTGGTATGATTCAACATATACTGACGCAAACGCTTAGCAGCCCAAGCCAATGCGCAATAAGTCTTCTCAAGCATAGAATATCGAGTCTCACAGTCGGTGAATTTCTTGCTGAGGTAGTAAATAGCATATTCTTTCTTTCCAAATTCATCTTGTTGACCAAGAACACAACGCATACCCTCTTTAAGCACAATCAAATACATGATCAAAGGTCTTCCTTCAATAGGCGGAGGCGTAAGTAGATACTCTTTGATACCGTCAAAAGCTTTCTGGCAATCTTCGGTCCAATCACAAGACTGATCTTTTCGAAGAAGCTTGAATATAGGCGCATATGTGGTAGTCATGTGAGAAATGAATCTTGAGATATAATTCAAGCGGCCAAGAAAACCTCTGACTTGCTTCTCAGTTTTGGGTGCATGCATCTCGTATTGCTTTGACCTTGGCAGGATCAACCTCAATACCCTTCTCGCTGACAATAAAGCCCAACAACTTACAAGAACGAACACCAAATGTACACTTATTGGGATTCAAGCGGAGTTTGTACTTCCTCAAACGCTGGAACAACTTCAACAAATGCTCGACATGTTCTTCTTCATCACTGGATTTAGCGATCATGTCATCGACATAGACTTTGATCTCTTTATGCATCATATCATGGAAAAAAGTGGTCATTGCTCTCTGGTAAGTTGCACCAGCATTCTTTAAATCGAAAGGCATCACTCTATAACAAAATGTTCCCCAGGGTGTAATGAATGTGGTCTTCTCCATATCCTCGGGTGCCATTTTAATCTGATTATAACCGGAAAATTCATCCATAAATGAAAAGACTTTGAATTTAGCTGTATTATCTACCAACATATCAATGTGTGGCAGAGGGATATCATCTTTTGGACTAGCTTTGTTCAAATCTCTATAATCGACGCACATACAGACTTTTCCATCCTTCTTAGGAACAGGCACAATATTGGCCACCCACTGCGGATACTCAGCAGTAACAAGGAAACCAACATCAATCTGTTTCTGCACTTCTTCTTTGATCTTCACTGTCATATCGGGATGAGTCCTCCTCAACTTCTGCTTGACTGGCGGGCATTCTGGCTTCAACAGCAATTTATGCTCCACAATCTCAGAATCCAAACCAGGCATGTCTTGATAGGACCAGGCAAATACATCTGAATACTGTCGAAAAAGATCAATCAACCCCTTCTTAACCTCTGGACATAATTGAGACCCAATCTTGACTTCCTTCACATCATCTTCGGAACCCAAGTTGACTAACTCAATCTGCTTTTCGAATGGCTGAATGGCTTTTTCCTCGTGCTCAAGTAGACGAGACAATTCATCAGACACTTCTTCATCACTTTCTGCCTCAACCTCAAACACAGGGAATTCAAAGTTTGGAGAAAGAGTAGGATCATTGTATTCAATGGGTTTAGAAACCAACCTGCATAATGATTTGATATTTTGATTTTAGAGAAGTGAATTGTGACCAAATATTATACAGATGGACAATTATTATTTATTTATTTATGTTTGTTGTGATTACCATTTTTTAGAAAAGCAAAAAAGTGGAAATAAAACATCATAGATGTGGATGAATAGAACTGCATTTTATTAATGATCAATTTGAAAGATGCCAAAAAAATGTTCACTTCTTCTCCCTTAGGCATAGGAGAAGGATTTTCAAAAATAACAAAGCAATTACTTAGAGCGATGAACAATAACAGGAACATCGACAGCGATCCAATTGTTGCAAGCTTTTCCATGCGTCACAAAATTGGTGCAGTCTTCATCTTCATCCCCCTCAATCACTGCAGCTGAGTGTTGTTCATTAGCATGAATGAACCCTCCGCTACGGAAACTGGGTTGCACATCTTCAATAGGCGACCCTTGCTGAAAACTCAAACCAACACGATATTGTTCTCGGCGACCTCTACCATCCGGCCTCATTGATCAGGACTACCATCTTCAATAATCTCCAGCGCGTCTTCAAAAGAGGACATAGGTGCCCCAACTCTCTCTTCTTCAGCAATAGATAGAGCTTGGAACGAGGTTCCAATCTCATCCTCAGCTTCAACATATAAGAAAGACGACAGATGGCTCACCAACAGAGCCTTCTCTCCACCAATGATAACGAGCTTTCCATTCTTCACAAATTTCAACTTCTGATGCAGAGTTGATGTAACAGCTCTCGCTTCATGTATCCATGGCCTTCCTAATAAGCAACTATAGGCCGGGTGGATATCCATTACCTAGAAAGTAATTTGGAAATCACTCGGACATATCTTCACTTGAAGGTCCACCTCACCAATAACAGTCTTGCGAGAACCATCAAAATCTTTGACGATCACGCCACTGTATCTCATCGAATCTCCTTGATACGACAATCTTGACAGAGTTGACTTTGGGAGTACATTCAATGAAGAACCAGTATTAACCAGCACATTTGACAATGCATCCTCCTTACAATTCATCGGTATATGCAATTCCAGATTGTGATTTCTGCCTTCCTCGGGAAGTTCTTCGTAACAAAAGCTCAAATTGTTGCAGGAAGTGATATTAGCCACAATATGGTCAAACTGATCTATTGTCACATCATGTTCCACATAAGCTTACTCCAATACTTTTTGCAATGCTTCTATGTGCGCTTCAGAATTCATAAGTAAAGACAACACTGAAATTTTGGAAGGAGTTTGGAGCAGTTGCTCCATCATATTGAATTCACTCTTCTTAATCAAACGAAGCACCTCATCATCATCATTAGGCTTCAAACTGCTGGATTCACCAGACTGACACTTTGGAGCACTAACCGGATCTACTACGAGCACTTCCACCTTCTTACTGATATCCTCTACATCCTTTGGGAAAACAGGACCAAAAACATGACCATTATGGGTCACCTTCACTATATCGGCAATATTCACAACAAAATTAGTCGTAGGCAATGGAACCTCGTGCCATTCTCTACCATTGTTTCATTATACTGATACGGAACAGCTTTATCGGATGCATACGGGACTGGGCCCGCTAACCGTATCACTAATGGCGATACCGATTTATTGTTGTTGTTACTGTTGCTACTATCAAACTGAATTACCACCCGCTCCGGGGTCTTGAACACTGGCACTATTACATTAACATCATCTATATCCCTTGACTGTTGAATATGAATTACATTCTCATCCATCAACTTTTGGATATCTCTCTCGACAACCGAACACCCACGGGGGTTCACACTACAAATTACACAATTTTCATGGTCGTGTTCACAATCACTAATCGTGCACAGGGTCTTATGCATCTCAACCAAAGATCGACGAATATGTCGCACATCAAACATGCGGAAGCTTCCTGGACAGGCATCACCCATATTAACAGAGGGATTACCATGAGCAGGCAATGGGTTTTCTTTAACATTCGATGCACGGTCCTCAAAGGACACCATCCCACTCTTCACTAGATTTTGGACATCATATTTCAACGGGTATCAGTTCTCAATATCATGGCCAGGAGCCCCTTGGTGAAAGGCACAGCGAAGTTCTGGCTTATACCACCATGGAAGTGGTTCTGGAATTTGCGGCGGATTTCTTGGTTGGAGAAGGTACTTGAGAACCAAAGATGGGTACAATTCAGCATAGGACATATGAATGGGGTCGAAAGAGACCTTCTTCCTCTCAAAATTATGTTGTTGTTGATTATTGTTGGTGTTGTTGTAGTTGTTTGTTCTTTGTTGTGGCTGTTGTTGACGTTGTTGTTGAACTGGCATTGATTGATTGTTGGAAAACACTGGAATAACATATGATACTTGATGATGGTGTTGACGGGGTTGCGGACTTCTTCTGACATGAGGCCTCCTCTGTCTCCCAATTGACACTGCATTGGTCTCTCCTTCCTTCTTCCTAGTGAAACTGTTACCATACTTCTTACTTGAAGATACCTCTTCCTTAGATAACCATCCCTCACGGACACCTTCTTCTAATCTCATCCCCATATTTACCATTTCGGTAAAGTCACTAGGGGCACTAGCAATCATTCGCTCATGGTAAAACGAGCTCAGGATCTTGAAAAAAATCTTGGTCATCTCCTTTTCTTCCAATGGAGAGTTAATCTGAGCGGCAAGCTCTCTCCATCTTTGGGCATACTCTTTAAACATCTCCTTATCCTTCTGAGACATCGACCTCAGTTGGTCCCTATCTGGCGCCATGTCAACATTGTATTCATACTACTTCACGAAAACCTCACCCAAATCATTGAACGTGCGGACACTCGCACTATCCAAACCCATGTACCACCTCAAAGCAGCCCCAGTCAGACTGTCTTGGAAATAGTGAATCAGTAACTGATCATTATCAGTTTGCGTCGACATTTTCCTGGCATACATGACAATATGGCTAAGTGGACATGTGGTTCCCTTATACCTTTCAAAGTCAAGGACTTTGAACTTCATCGGGATCTTGACGTTGGGCACCAAGCAAGTTCCGCAACACTCTTACCAAACAAATATTTCCCCCTCAAGGTTTTCAACTCCTTTCATAGCTCAAGGAAATGGTCTTTCATCTCGTCCATCTTTTCATAAACATCTGGACCCTCAGACGGCTCAGAATGGTAGATGGTGTCCTCAACATGAGGCAGAGTGTGAACAACTGGAGGCGGAACGAACATGACCGGGCTAGATGTCGGCATATAAGCAAAAGTAGGCGCGAACCCTTCAGGCACAAAGTTCGGCGGCATTCCCCACGGGAATCCGGCAAGCATAGTAGGCGCAAACTGAGTGGCAGGCACAATTGAAGTAGCAATCTCTGAGAGCACAGTCCTCTAAGGAGGAGGAGTTGCAGGAGCTGGAGAAGATTGACTCTGAGCAGCTAACACAGACTCCATCATGGCAGTCAAGCGAGCGATCTCGTCCTTCAACTCTCGGTTCTCTTGTTCCATGTGTTCCACGATTCTCGGATGATTCGTGCGAGTATTGTATCGATGAGTCAGCTTGGCTGAAGCACAAAAGAATAACCAATAAGACACCTGACGGAAGAAAAACCTGTTATGCAAATGATGCATGAAATGCAATGCTTTGATCGTTTTTATTTTCAAGGAACATACTATTTTATTTGCAAATATATAATAACAATTGTAACAATTTGATTGACCATAAAAATCTCTTTTATTCATATAATTTGAAGGATTACATTGAGTTCAATTTCAGAAACCAAAATACAAATACAAGAGAAAAGGAAACTAGTCATCCAAAGGATCCCCTAACAACGGTGTCAGATGATCTGACTGCAGGCGTGTACTTCCTTCGGATGCATCGAATCTCGGACTCAAAGGATGTCTTCATCTGAGCCTTCTTGAGGACAAGTTGATCAACAATCTTCTTCCAAGCACCGGAAGGTTGAGGCATACTAGAGGAAGATGGACCCTCTGGTCCTCTCTGCCTCTTCACTACTCGGTCTTCAAGAAGCTCAATAAGTGTATCTTTAACCTTAGACTCAAGATGCAACTCCTCATACTTTCTGCTCAAAGCATGGAACCACTCTTCCCACATATCCTTCTCTTGCTTCATCTTGGCAAGTGCGTCTTCCAACTCCTCTACATCTTGGTTAGGGAGAGTTAATGGCTCAACCACAACCATAGACATATGTCTTTCACAAGCATATAGCATCTTCAACTCCAAAGCTCTCTTCTTCACCCAAGAAGTGTAAGCTTCCAAAGCTACACAGTTGCACGGACCAAGATCGGATCTTCCTTTCCTATGTACATTATGCCACGCATGGACTATCTTCTGCTTCAAAAGTTGGGTATATTTACCCTCTTAATAGAAAAGACCTTCTAACTAAGTGTTATTAGGCTTGTCTCTCAAGGGGAACCCAAGTTGACGACGAGCCAAAGCAGGGTTGTAGTTGATTCCTCCTTGTGTACCAATGAGAGGCACATTAGAGAATTCACCACAACCATCAATAATCTCCAAGCTACCCAATGAATAATCATACCAAACTATATCATCATTAGAGAGAAACATAAGTCTCTGAGACCACCGTAAACATTGTCTGTTCTCCACAAAAGCAGGCGTCTGAGGCAAGTGAGAAATAAACCTCTTGTACAAAAGAGGAACACAACACACAATAGTCCCACCACCTTTAGAATTCCTCAAATGCAAAGATAAGTACATATCACCTAACAAAGTAGGCACAACACTCCCAATCAAGAAGATTCTAATGGCGTTAACAAAACCGTCAATGTTAGGGAACAAAGCTAAACCATAGATGAGCAACAAAAAGATAGCTTCAAAAGCATCCACACTACCTGCTTGAGCAAAGGCAATAGCTTTCCCAATAAGGAACTCAGAAGTCAACCCAAAGATTCCTCCTTTTTACACCCAATGAGCCTCAATCTCAGACTTCTTCAGATGAAGAGCTTCAGCTATAATATTAGATCTTGGAATCTTCTCCAATCCACTAAAAGGAAGCTTGTTAGAAACAGGTATTCCCAAGAGGTGAGCATACTCCTCCAACGTAGGCACGAGCTGATAATCGGGAAAAATGAAGCAATGGTAGAGAGAGTCATAAAATTGAACCAACACACTCAAGAGTACTTAAACTACATCACCAGACAAAACAAATAGAAGCTTCCCATGATGTTGTTTGAAGTCTAAGGGATCTAATACAAAAGATGATAACTTCCTTAGCTCTTTCGAATCCGGACATCTAAAACTATACTTCTTAGTGTTCCTTCGCCCACAATCCATGGTCTAAAAATATTTGCAAATAAAACCTCAGTTCCTTGAAGTCATTTTTCGTGTGATGAATGTCATGATGCGCATGAATGCAAGAATGCAATAATCACAAATAAGGGACCACACACAAGGCAAACAAATAAAGGACAAGGGACGAATCAAGTCATTGTCAAGATCAATCATCCATTTTGGTGGATTATGGTTTTCACCTTATCAACACCCAAGTTTCACTGATATTGACAAGATTTGGTTGGATCAACCAAGAATCAAGGGTTTGTTGTGAGTCATGAGCATGGAGTCAGGTTAAGAACCATCCCAAAGGAGTGTACTAAGGATAAAACCTGTAGATCATGTTCTAAAAAGTTCCTAGAGTCTTAATTCCATCTATCGGATATTATAGGTTAGGATGACTGACTCATCAACCTATAATGTTCTCAAGAGAAACTCGTTTGAATGTAGTATCGCGTAACAACTGTTATCAAGTCTACACTTGAACAGTCTCCGCACTACATCCTAAATAGGATAAGTTGGGTTAAATGTTCTACGGTCCTCAGCTTCTCGGACCCCAAATTAGAGAAGGTAATGCCTAACCACAAATTACTTGTGTGACATCAATAGCTCCAAAAGGGTCTCCACCGAGTAGATGGGTCTCAAGCCAACTTGTTAAGGGCTACTCCATACAAGTCGAACATGACTATACCATCCTCCTATCTTAATTGCACTCAAGTTTGATTTAGAGCTTATCTCACCACTCAGAGATCACCGAGCATAACAAGCAGATTATATCATATAAACAAATATACAAACATCAAATATACAATTATATACACACAAAAAAGTAGGCTAAACCCACTGAGGACTACTCCCCAACAGAGTCGCCACTTAATTTTTGTAGCGGTAAATTCATGACCATTAAGCTATGGATAAACTTAACGTCAGTAAAACCAGAGTCGCCACCGCGCTTTTATCATTTTTAAGGGAAAAGGGAAAAGTACGAGCAAAACCCAAAGATAAGAAGTTTTCAAATCAAAACTGATAAAATGCCAAAGATTACAGGTAAGGGGGTTGGTTACACAGAGGGAAGGTGTTAGCACCCAAAGTGTCCTAGGTACTCCTAGGGAGCCCTTTTTGTGTGTACATGTGTTTTGGTATGAAAAGATGTTTGTAATAAATAGAGTGTGGAGATGAGAAAAGAATTCGTTAATTATATTTTTGTGTTCGACAAGACCTTCGGACTTGTGCCTACGTACCAACATAAGAATGAGGGATCAAAACCTCGTAGTTCGTGGTTACAATTTCAAAGTGAGTGAGTTACTTTTAACAAAAATTTAGATTTAAAAGAGGCACAAAGGGCCTAAAAGAGTTTGAATGAGTGTTGGTTCTTTTTGTCTTTTGAAATTTTTAAGTCAATATGGTTAGATTCATCTACAAATTTGATTAATAAAAAGAGTTTAAAAATGCAATGGCATAAGGCCAAAGTTTCTAATTTGCAATAAAGAGTATAAGTTTAGAAATCACAAGCAAAGAAGATTTTAAAAGGAGGGAGAGATTTGAAATTAAAGAAGTGGGAGGAGATGAAGAGACTAATCCTAACCAAAAAATTTAAAAAGTTAAGAGTTGAAAAGATCTGACCAATGGGATGCAATCCAATAGACAAGAATGTCATATAGAAACCCAATTTTCCCTTGGACTTTAGAATCAAGCAATATCAATACACAAATAGAAAGATGAAGATCAAGGCATCAAATAAAGATAGCAACATCCAAGCAAGCAACTCCATAGTCTTTTTCATAATCTCCCATGCATCAGATGACATACTCCTTGAATGGCTCAGAATAAGGCATTAGACACAGGTTCAAAGTAACCACTTCATCCAGACCATGTAGCAGATGAACTCAAATGGATCTCAATACTTGCATCAAATGGAAATTCAATTCACAAGCACTTAGTTTTAGAAAAGTTGGCATTGTCCAAGTCCTTTTGCATAGGGAATGTTGCCTAATTCTAAGTCCAAGTCTCAAATCAAGTCCAACAGTCCACACAAATCTTTTTTAAGAGTTTTTTGTTGTTATTATGTACATTAAGATCAAGAGACCATAAATACAAACAAAATACACAAACAAGTATATACAATCACAATATATGGCTCAAATGAGCAAAGTGAAAGTAAAGCAAAGTTAATAATAGTTAGTATTAGTCAAAGTTAATTAGATGTTAGTGGAGTTTTGCTTTTTAATTGATTAAGTCATTCTTTGGAGAACACTCAACCCTCTATTCACAAGCATGGATCCTTGAACCAAGACATCTTCCAAAGGAAGGGAAAAAGGCTAAGTTTCCACACAATACCATGAAAGGGGTGAGACTTACAATCTCACGTACTAGAATGCTATGCTTTTGGGTCAAAATTTAGAACTATGTTAAGCAATCGTAATTGGACTTATGTAGAAGTCACAACTATCTGAGACCGGATAATAGAAATTTTAGTGTCAATGCATATTAGAGATATGGTATAATGAACCATACTCCTAAAACATACCACACTTAAAAGAAAATGGCAAAGGGGTGGACCTAATATCATCCATACTTGTATTGGTTTATGAAACAATTAGCCTTAGGATATAGAGATATAATAGGTCAATGAAATGGATGGAACAGAAGGGGATTGAAGATGAAGAGAGAGGGGAAATAAGACAAACACAAATTGGTCATGGGAGGACTTTTATCAAATTAAAATCATTCATTCATTTTGGGAGATGAAATGTATATTTCATCAATCCCCTAAATCCAATGATTTTAATCCAACAAAGTCAAATCAACCTTGACCAAGGCCCAACAACAATAGTCAAACTCAACAAGTCAATAGAAATAGCTCAACACAATTTATTCACAATTAAACAATTAAAAATCAATTAAAAATGCATTAAATTAAATTATGGTTGATCAAAAACCTAATACCTCTTCAAAACACCAAATAAATGGCCAAGAGATTTATCATAGGTCAAACAAGGTCAAAGGACCTTGGAGAATTTTTTTTATAATTTTTGGGAACTTAAAAGTAATTTTAAACAATTAAAAATATGCACAAAAACAATTAAATCATGAAAAATATTAATATTGATCCAAAAAATAATTTTAATTTAGAATATGAAAGAGAAAAATATTTGAAATTTTTTGGTTAAAGTCTCATATTTTTTAGATCAATATTAAAATTAATATGAATTAATGAAAATAAGGTGATTAAAGTAAAAATCAGAAATTACAAAAAACGTGGACCACTTGATCTCCCTCATTAATTGAGGTGGCAGATCAAGTGGATCAGAGTGCGCTATCCATGTGTTCCCTAGTAAAATGTCCCACACGCGTGGTAATCACTTTGGACACTTAGGATTAAAACAATTTAAACAGATCATGTGGTTCAGAAGGATGTCAACACATCGCCGAAGCCAGAGCTCCAGTCTTCTTCTCTGGTGGACCTCGTCGGACTGGTCCACCCTCAATCATCACCAAAATGAAAAAGGAGGACATGAATTTAAAGAAAAAATGCTCAGGAGCTCGAATCTGGCCTCAATTTTATCTAACTCCAAGTATATAGAAAGATACAGGGAGTTGAAATTTGAGGATCATGATCTGAGTTGCTTCGATATGAACTCTAAGAAACTCAATATTATTGCCTACATTAGTAGGACTTCAGACAACCAAAAATCAACAAGAATAATGGAGAATTGAGTGAGAATCAAAGAGATGAATAATATCTGAAAATCACCTTCAATGTAGCTTCAGATTGGCACGGTCTTGCTCTCAATTATGCTTGGCCTTGCTTCAGGTGCTTGATGGAGTAGGAAGGGATCAAGGAAAGTGAAGGACTCTTGGAGTTTCAATCTCAAAAATAGTAGGAGATTCAAACTCGGTTTTTAAAGGAAATCTTCAAGCTTATCCTTTGAATGTGAGGGTTTAGCGTTGTTGATTCAAAGCTTGCGCGCCAGGGTCCTTCGTTCTGAGCAAGAGGACGTCTATTTATATCCAAGGAGATTGATAATTACACACTTCCATTTTTTGCCAAAGTTGGAAATCTCACTTGCCTGCTTGCATGGGCGTGTGATAGGCCCATCAAATGATGCACTCAGGTCCAAAATTATGTGTAAGCACTGCCGAAATCATGTGGAAAGGCCATGCAATCGTGTATGGAAAGTGGAACTTCAAATATTCTAAATGGACCTTCAACTTTAAGCCATGCTCAAGTCATCCATACTTTGTCCAAATGAGATGAATTTGGACTTTTTAGAAAGGTTATATCAAGATGAACAACTTTTATGTTAAACACTTTTTCATTTGAAGCTTGAATGATGATGAATTTTGAGGTGGAAGTTTGGAAAATCAAATATATCAAAAAGGTTACTTCTTCCACCCTGAGTAACTTTTTCTATGGACTTAAAATGAGAAAGGTTACTTCATCAAAGTTTTAGCTAATTCAAATTCCTTCAATTTGGTTACAAATTTGACCTCATTTGGATTTATCATGAAGGAGTTATGCATTTTTGAAGTTGAGGAAAATCACTTGTTCAATGGTATTGGCCCAAAATGACCTATAATGTTTCCTTTTATCACATGTATTTGAAAGTTGAATCTGAAATTCCTCCAAACATCAAAGTTGAAGTAGACATCTTGAATTTGATCATTCAATTTGAATGGATTTCATATAATAAAAATTGAGCAAGTTATGGTCTTGGGAAATTGACCTCCAAATTAGGGTTTAGACAAAATGACCTATAATCTTTCACCATAAAACATGTCTTTCCAAGCAAAACTAGATCTTGACTTGAACATGAAAGTTGTTTGGAATGGCATTTAGACTAACGTTTCTCTTTGAATCATTTTCATATGACAAACAGTGTAGGAGATAGGGTGTAGGGAACCCCAGTTTTGACTAGTTAAATTCCTCTGGTCAACCACCATGAACCAACTTGCTAGCTTGATATTCTCTTGACATTTGGGACTCATGGAGGATAATATATGCATAAGATGATGAAATTTGAAGTATCCCTTGAAATATTTGACCAATTGGTGAAGAAATTTGTTGAAGAAGTCACACAAGATACCCAAATGAATTAGGGATTCCAAGGCAAACAAACTTCAAACTCTTGATGATTTCTTGATCAAAATAACATGTGAAGACCATGGGGATCCATACATGATACTTAGAGCCATAGTAAACCATTTCTTGATTGAGATCCTTGCAATGAGGGTCTTAAAACCTAGATATGAGCTTGATGGAGCAAAGGTGAGCATACCTACTTCCTACAAAAGAGTTAAACTATACATTGACATATTTTTGTTATTTTGGTTAGTAAATAAAGAAAAATTAAGTATGATACAATCAAATGGGCTTGGTGATATGTCCCAATGCAAACCCAATGAATCAGGGGTAAGGAGGATGCCAAGGTGTGATCCCAATGCTAATGCATATGATGAGAATAGCATGAGGGATCTTAGGGTCAAAATTGGTGTCTTATAGAGTACTGTGAGGTACATAATGAGAGGCCTACCTGAAACTGGTGGACCAGAATTGGTGGCTCTTGCAAGTACTTTTTTATTTTGTCGATGCCGCTTGGCAATCGTCGTTCCACACAATCGATTGATTCTTTCTCAACAGTTTGAATATCGGTTCACGGGTAGCCGTTAAGTATGCTATGAATCTGGAGATGTAGTTGAGTCAACCAAGGAAACCTAGAACTTGTTTTTCCATTCGAGGAGATGGCATTTCTTGGATGGCTCGAACGTTTTAGGGATCAACCTCAATACCCTTCTGACTAACTATGAAACCCAAGAGCTTACCGGATCGGACCCCAAAAGTGAACTTAGCTGGATTCAGGCGCAATTTAAACTTTCTGAGTTTGACAAACAATTTCCTCAGGTTCACCAAGTGATCTTCCTCAGTTATGGATTTGGCAATCATGTCGTCCACGTAAACCTCAATCTCTTCATGAATCATATCGTGAAAGAGGGTTACCATGGCACGTTGATATGTTATCCCTGCATTCTTCAAGCCGAACGATATTACTTTGTAACAGTAAGTTCCCCAAGGTGTGATGAAAGTTTTCTTCACCATATCTTCTAGTGACATCTTTATCTGATTATACCCGGAGAACCCATCCATGAAGGAAAAGACGGAAAACAGAGTTGTATTATCAACCAAAACATCAATATGAGGCAAAGGGAAGTCATCCTTCGGACTTGCTCTATTGAGGTCTCAGTAATCTACATACATTCTGACTTTACCATCCTTCTTCAGAACTGGGACGATGTTAGCAACCCATTAGGGATACACAGAAATGGCCAAAAACCTAGCATCAGATTGCTTTTTAACCTCTTCCTTGATCTTGAGCGCCATGTCGGGTCTAGTCCTTCTGAGCTTTTGCTTGACGGGAGGACATTCAGGTTTGAGTGGCCGATGATGTTCAACGATATTGGTGTCTAACCCTGGCATATCTTGATACGACCAAGCGAAAACGTCAACATACTCGTGCAATAACTCTACCACCTCAGAGTGTACATGCTTGGCAAGAGATTCCCTAACTTTTACTTCTTTTTTTCGGTTTCAGAACCCAGATTGATGACATCCACTAGTTCTTTGTTCGGCTGAATCTCTTTTTCTTCGTCCTCAAGGAGCCATGCTAGTTCAGCTGGTAATTGATAATCTTCCTCACTGTCATCTTCAGCCTGGTTGATTAGAAATCCAGATTTATATATGATTCTTGCCATATTGTAATCAATGGTTTTGTTTGCTCTGCATATGATGAGCTTATTTTAGTATGCTTTTTAAGAAAGTGGAAAAAGGAAAAATAAATATTTTTCCATTTCATTGTTTTAGTGAAAAAGTAAAAATAACTTAAAGAAAAGGGAACACAAGTTTTGCATACAAAAAGTACTTTTTATTTATTCACATAATACTTTTAAACATGGAGGCCCTTACAAGCTATCCTCTTGTCTCGGGAGAGGACGAGGGATTGATAAAACAAAATACATTACGTTTTTTCCGAGTATACTATGGGAATCATGGTAGTTGTCCAGTTGGAGAGCTTGAACCCTGGAGGACATCTGCGTAAGAGGCTAAGAGTCTCTAGTTCGTTGCCACTGGATTCCCCAATGACCGCCAGAGTGTCATTATTTTGAAAGTCGGGTTGCTGAATTTGACCGGGTTGAACCGCTTCTTCTTTGGACTCACCTTGCATGCTGATGGGTGATAACCAATGCCAAATATGTCCCACTTCTCTGCCACGTCAACAACTTTACCCCAACCGGGAAGTGGGCCATTCTTTAATGTCTGTTTGGCGCTTCTAACTGAAGATAGAACGATAATGGATGATTGGTCATGATTGGCGGTAGCAGAACTGACTTCTTCAAATTCTAAACAGTGGAGCGAAATCTCAACAATTCCTTCATCTGCCTCAACATATCTGAATGACGAGAGTTCGATAACCAATAAGTCTTCTTCCCAACACACGATTACCATTTTTTCATTAATTAAGAACTTCAGCCTTTGGTGCAACGTAGAGGTGACCGCCCCAGCGGCATGAATCCACGCATGCCCAACAAACAACTGTAAGCCGGGATGATATCCATGACTTGGAAGGTAATGCTGAACTGGTGAGGCCCAAAACAGATGGGCAGATCAACTTCCTCAATAACCTGTCTTTGGGAACTATCAAAAGCTCGAACAATCAGTGCATTGGTCCTCATCCCATGCCCTTTAAACTGTAATTGACTTAATAGAGATTTTGACAATACATTAAGCGAAGAACCAGTGTCAACGAGGACTCGAGATAGAAGAGAGTATGTGCACATGACCGAAATGTGTAGTGCTTTATCATGGGAATTTCCCTCAGGAGGTAGTTCTGCTTCATTAAATCATAAATACCTACTGGTAGTGATATTAACAACCACGTCGTCAAACTGATCGACCGTGATATCTTGCATCACATGAGCGACATTCAGAACTTTCAGCAATGCTTTATGGTGAGCCTCAGAACTAAACAGCAAAGACAAAATGGATACTATGGAGGGAGTCTGGTTCAACTAGCCGAAGATCTTGAAGTCACTTGTCTTGATCAATTTGAGGAATTCTTGGCTTTCTTCAAAAGTGATGCTCTTCTTGTGATCTTCAACTTGCTCATTCTCAACCATCGGCCTTTTACCTTTAGACGTCTCTGAATCTGCAGCTCTGCTGGCAATAACATCCGTTGGCGCTAGAACAATTGTCATGTTTGGAGTGGCAGGTACATTTGCCCCTGCCTGCGGAGTTGGAGTAGGAATGACCTTCTCTTTAGGCGGGATAACTATGGGTGATGGCGAAACCCTAGGAGTGTACTTTGGGGTGAATACACGGTCACTGCGAGTCATGCCTCCCGCTCCAGCGAAATTGACGATTTCGGTGTCAGGAATACAAATTTCTTTTCCTTCCAAATACGTTGTTGTCTCATAATGTACTGCGTTGGTGTTCTGATACGGAAACAGGTTGGGAACACGAAAATGAATTGGTTGAATCCTCTTGGGAGGAGCTTCAACCTTTTTCTTCCTATATACAATAGTTATTGGTCCAATTACTGCAACTTCCTTTACTGCCTTGGACTTGGAGAACTGTATCAAACCCTGATCCATCAGCTTTTGAACACAACCCCTTAACTCATCGCAATTGTCTGGATCATACTTACATATTGCGTAATCATCATGTATACCTATTAGAAACCCAAATTGCTGAAGTCTCTTCAATACAACTGACAGCTGAGTCTTCACATCGTCGGTCTGCAGCATAGATTTGGTTGTTTCCTCTTCGATCACAGCATTGACTGCTGGACCACCATGATTTGGCAAGGGGTTTGTTTTCACATTAGGTTTTTCCTCAAAGAAGGACATAATTTCTTGATCAATCAACTCTTGAATCCTCTTCTTGAGATCCCAACAGTCCTCTATGGAATGTCCTATATACCCTGCATGGAAGGCGCATGAGGCATTAGGATTATGATTACGATGAAAGGGAGGAGGGGCTGCTAGTAGTTCCCTTGGCATAATAGCCCTTACGTGGATCAGATATGGCACCAGTTCAGCATATGGCACCGGTGTAAGAACAAAATTGTTCTACAACAGATTCCTTGATTTTGATGATAACAAAGGATGAAACCAAAAATGGCACCCTAACGAAAAGTTTCTAAGTGTGCAGGGTTCTAAAGAAAGAAGAAATAAATCTGATGATGTCATCAGATGCA
The DNA here is from genome assembly GCF_024323335.1 of Lathyrus oleraceus. Classification (NCBI taxonomy): domain Eukaryota; kingdom Viridiplantae; phylum Streptophyta; class Magnoliopsida; order Fabales; family Fabaceae; genus Lathyrus; species Lathyrus oleraceus. Next base: position 293,977,724 of record NC_066580.1, read on the forward strand.
CAACAAGATCAGATACAAATTATCAAGTATCAGAAGCATCTAAAGTGGAATCTCGTTTCAAGAAGCTCTGACTCTGGACAAAACTGTAAAGTATCAGAAGCATCTGAACATGAAGTAAAGTCTAGAAGCTCTGATTCTGAACAAATGCCTTCTGTAAACTCTGGAATCTATCAGCGCTATCTGAACTCTCAAGAAATATCATCAGAAGCCAGATCCCAAGTTTCTCCAGATACACGAAGACTCTAATCAGATTTGTTAATCATGATGAAGTAACGTTTAAGCCAAGTTAAAGTTCTGCAAATGGATTTCCTCAATTAGAAAGAGACGTTAATCTCCTTTTCCAAGAGAGAAGATACTACTTGTGGTAAGTAGTCACTTCTAAAAGAAAAAGTCTCCTGCAGAAGCTATTTATGGAATGGCGTAATTACATCTCATTATCCAGCAGATTTAACTCTACTTCAACTCTATTTCAACACTACTTCAACTCCTATATAAAGAGAAGAAATCAACTTTCAGTAAGCAAGAAATCACTAGCCAAAACTATACTGAAATTATATCACGCTCAAGAAAAACATCTTTGTTCTTCAAAGATTTTCACTAAGCTTTTGCTTATCAAGTGAAAAATTTGTTCTTAAGTTTGTAATATTTGCTTTCTTAGAAGCACTCTAGATTACATATCTTGTATCTAATTTTTATTTGATTTCCTCAAGTGACTCTTTGTAGTCTGTAGACTTGAGAGGACTAAGAGATTTTCTTCTCTCTTAGGGGTTGTTTGTAATCTTTCAAGATTAGTGGATTAAGTCCTTGTTGAAGGCGAAATCACCTTGGCCGGGTGGACTGGAGTAGCTTTGTGTTATAAGCGAACCAGTATAAAATCATTGTGTGATTTCATTTTGCAAAAGCGCTTATTTTTCAAACAATTCAAACCCCCCCTTTCTTGTTTTTCTCACCTTCAATTGGTATCAGAGCTCCGGCTCTGTTATTGATTTTCAAATCAAACACTTAACCGTGTAGAGAGATCCAGTGCGAGAAAAACAAATGGCCCACTCAAATGAGAAAGATTCTTACAATGCCAAGCCTCCTGTTTTTGATGGAGAAAAGTTTGATTACTGGAAAGATAGAATCGAAAGTTTCTTTCTGGGTTATGATGCTGACCTCTGGGACATTGTCACAGATGGATACAAACCTCCAACCTTAAATGGAGCTGAAGTTCCCAGAAGCAAAATGTCAGAAGATCAGAAACGTGTTTTCAAGAATCACCACAAGGCCAGAACAATACTTCTAAATGCTATATCATACAACGAATACGAAAAGATCACCAACAGAGAGACGGCTAAAGATATACTTGACTCTCTGAGGATGACCCATGAAGGAAACTCCCAAGTCAAGGAGACGAAGGCTCTGGCGTTGATCCAGAAATATGAAGCCTTCAAGATGGAAGATGACGAAGCTATAGAAGCTATGTTTTCCAGATTCCAAACTCTTATTGCAGGTCTTAAAGTGCTAGACAAAGGATACACGACTGCAGATCACGTTAAGAAGATAGTCAGAAGTCTGCCAAAGAAATGGAGACCAATGGTTACTGCTCTGAAGTTATCAAAGGATCTGAACAATATCAGCCTTGAAGAACTTGTTAGTTCTCTCAGAAGCCATGAGATAGAACTAGAGGAGGATGAGCCTCAGAAAAGGAACAAGTCAGTGGCGCTGAAGTCCAGACCTGAAAGACGGAAGTCAGACAGAATCAAAGCTCTCCAGGCAGAAACTGCAGATACTGACGACTCTGAACCTGAAGACTCTGATGATGAAGAAGAACTGTCCTTACTAACCAGAAGAGTTAAGCAACTCTGGAAAAGAAGGAACAACAACAACTTCAGAAGATCAAGACCCAGAGGGGATAGATCAGAGTCAACTTCAAAAGGTAAACCTAATAAAGATATTACCTGTTTTGAATGTAAAGAAACAGGTCATTATAGAAATGAATGCCCCAAGCTGAAGAAAGATAACTCTAAGAAAGAAAGCTTCAAGAAAAATGCCTTCAGAACAAAGAAGGGATTAATGGCCACCTGGGACGATAGTGAATCCGAATCATCAGAATCTGACTCTGATGAACAGGCCAACGTAGCTCTTATGGCTACCACATCCAGCAGCTCAGATGAAGAATCTGAAGAGGTATTTTCCGAACTTTCTAGATCTGACTTAGAATCATGTTTATCAGAAACTCTTACCTCTCTTCAGAAATTAAAACAAAAAGTTAAAAACATTAAAGGTCTTCTTAAAGCAAAATCTGAAGAGTGTAGTAAACTTGAGACAACAATTCTAACAAGAGATGATACAATCATATCTTTAACGTTAGAAAGAGATGAAGCTAAAACGAAAAGCTTAGAATTAGAAGAAGTGTTGTCTCAAGCACCACAAACTTCAAATGAAATTATTTATAAATATGAAGAAGCCTTTCAACAATTTCTGAAGAATGGGATAAATAGGAGTATTATGGCATCCATGATTTATGGAGTAGGTCAGAATAATAAAAGGGGAATTGGGTATGATTCTGAGGAAAATAAACCTCTACCAGTAACCAAATTAAATCGCCTTTTTCATACCACTACACACACACACAAGAACACAAATTTAAAAATGCTAGAAGACCCAAAGTTGTAAGAAACTCTGGGAAAACTAATCTGAAAGGACCCAAGAGATTCTGGGTACCGAAAGATAAGATTATCTATGTTGCAGATATCCTATGCAGCAAAGTTCAGACACCAGTCATGGTACCTGGACTCTGGATGCTCGCGACATATGACGGGAAGAAAGTCTATGTTCCAAAGCCTGGAACTTAAAGACGCTGGATTTGTAGGCTTCGGAGGAGATCAGAAAGGAAGGATCAGAGGCTCCGGAACTATTGGTAATGGTACTCTTCCCTCTATATCTGATGTTCTTTATGTAGAAGGATTAATGCATAACTTGTTATCCATAAGTCAATTAAGTGATAACGGTTATGATGTAATCTTTAATCAAAAAACGTGTAAAGCCATTAGTCAGAACGATGGCTCTGTCCTTTTCACAGGCAAGAGGAAAACAACATTTATAAAATAAATCTTTCTGATTTAAAAGATCAAAATGTTAAATGTTTAATGTCAGTTCACAAAGAGCAATGGGTATGGCATAGACGCTTAGGCCACATTAGCATGAGAAAACTTTCTCAGCTAACTAAACTTGAGTTAGTCAGAGGCCTGCCTAAACTGAAGTTTTCTTCAGATGCTCTGTGTGAAGCTTGTCAGAAAGGAAAATTTTCAAAAACATCTTTTAAAAAGAAAAATGTTGTTTCTACCTCTAAGCCTCTGGAGCTTCTTCACATTGACTTATTTGGTCCTGTGAAAACAGCATCAGTCAATGGAAAGAAGTATGGACTAGTAATCGTTGATGATTACAGCCGCTGGACATGGGTAAAATTCCTAAAGCACAAGAGTGAGTCTCACTCTGTATTCACCAGTTTCTGTTCTAAAGTGCAAAAAGAATTTGACTCTAAAATTGTTAGAGTCAGAAGTGATCATGGTGGAGAATTTGAAAATAAAGATTTTGAAGAACTATTTGATTCTAATGGAATATCCCATGATTTCTCCTGCCCTAGAACTCCACAACAAAATGGAGTTGTAGAGAGGAAGAATAGGACACTCCAGGAGATGGCCAGAACCATGATCAATGAAACAAATGTAGCAAAGCACTTTTGGGCAGAAGCTGTAAATACAGCGTGTTATATTCAGAATAGAATCTCTATTAGACCTATTCTGGAAAAGACTCCCTATGAACTGTGTAAGGGAAGAAAACCCAACATTTCATATTTTCATCCTTTTGGATGCATTTGTTTTATATTAAATACTAAAGAACATCTGAACAAGTTTGATTCCAAAGCACAGAAAGGTATTATGTTAGGATACTCAGAACGCTCTAAAGGCTACAGAGTATACAACACAGAAACCAAAATTGTGGAGGAATCAATTCATGTTAGATTTGATGATAAGCTTGACTCTGAAAAGTCAAAGCTAGTTGAAAAGTTTGCAGATTTAGAGATCACTCTGGTAGAATCTGAGAAAACTCCAGAAGCAACTGTCACTCCAGACTCTGAAGAAATTAAATCTCCAGAAATTCCAAGGAAAGTCAAGAGTCGTAGCAACGTATCTGAAGATTTGATTTTGGGAAACAAAGATGAACCTGTTAGAACCAGATCTACCTTCAGAACTTCTGAAGATATTCCTCTGGGACTAGTGTCTCTGATTGAGCCTACGTCCTGTGATGAAGCTCTTCAAGATAATGATTGGGTGGCAGCTATGCAAGAAGAGTTAGATCAATTCTCCAAGAATGATGTCTGGGATCTTGTTCCTAAACCCAGAGGCACTCATGTCATTGGAACCAGATGGGTTTTCAGAAACAAACTGAACGAGAAAGGAGAAGTTGTCAGAAACAAAGCACGACTGGTAGCTCAAGGTTATAGTCAACAAGAAGGTATTGATTATAATGAAACCTTTGCTCCAGTCGCGAGGTTAGAATCTATTCGTCTTCTTGTATCTTTTGCTATTAATCATTCTATCAAATTATACCAAATGGATGTCAAGAGTGCATTTCTTAATGGGTATATTTCAGAAGAAGTGTATGTCAATCAACCTCCAGGTTTTGAAAATTCAAACTTTCCAGAACATGTTTTAAACTTAAGAAATCCTTATATGGACTTAAGCAAGCTCCCAGAGCTTGGTATGAACGCTTAAGTAATTTTCTTCTGGAACAAAATTTTATCAGAGGGAAAGTTGATTCTACACTCTTCTGTAAAAACCTTAATAATGATCTCATGATATGCCAAATTTATGTTGATGATATTATTTTTGGTTCTGCTAATATCTCTGTTTGCCAAGAATTTTCTAAGTTAATGCAGGCAGAATTTGAAATGAGTCTTATGCAAGAACTAAAGTTCTTTCTGGGAATTCAAATCAATCAAACTCCAGAAGTCACGTACATTCATCAAAGCAAGTACATTAAAGATGTTCTGAAGAAGTTTGACATGACTGAATGCAACTCTGCAAAGACTCCTATGCACCCAACTTGCATTCTGGAAAAGGAAGAGGTAAGCAACAAGGTTTGTCAGAAGCTCTATCGAGGTATGATAGGCTCTCTTCTCTATCTGACTGCTACTCGTCCTGATATTCTCTTTAGCGTCTGTCTTTGTGCCAGATTCCAATCAGATCCTAGAGAATCTCATTTAACAGCTGTTAAGAGAATTCTTAAGTATCTGAAGGGAACTCCTAACCTGGGCCTGATGTATGAGAAAACATCAGAGTATAGGCTTTCTGGTTATTGTGATGCAGACTACGCAAGAGATAGAATAGAACGAAAAAGCACATCTGGAAATTGCCAGCTTCTGGGAAACAATCTAATCTCCTGGGCTAGCAAAAGACAGTCAACAATCGCTCTATCAACTGCAGAAGCAGAATATATCTCAGCATCACTGTGCACAACTCAGATGCTCTGGATGAAACATCAGCTAGAAGATCTACAAATCTTTGAGAGTAACATTCCTATCTTTTGTGATAATACTGCTGCTATTTGTTTGAGTAAGAATCCTATTTTACATTCCAGAGCCAAACACATAGAAATTAAACATCATTTTATTAGAGACTATGTTCAGAAAGGAATAGTAACGCTGAAGTTCATTGATACAGAACATCAATGGGCAGATATCTTTACTAAGCCTCTAGCTGAAGATAGATTCCTTTTTATCTTAGAACATCTGAACATTAAAAATTGCCCTGAGTAAAATATGGCTCTGAACATGTAAAATGAGACTCTGATAAAAACAAATATGATTCTGCCTCTGACTCTGATACTTCTACATTGTTAAGAAGATATCTGAGTTAGAAATCTTCAGAACCAATCTCTTGGTATTCCTGAAGATCAGATACATCAACACGTGGAACTCTGAAGCGTCAAACCTTAGAACTTCTAGACAGCTGTCAAGAAATTCAAAAGGCAGACGTTTGAGTTTTCCTCGAGCAGTGTGCAAACTGTGGGATTAGACATTCATTTATGAGCTGTAATCATTTTTCCCCCCAAGCGTGCCATTTTGAGTTTTGTGTCTAACGCTGGTATGTGTGTCGTTTTGCATGCGTTTTTACTTAGGTATATAAACACTTTTCTCACATTTCACACACTTATCACTCTCACTCACTCTTAAACCCTAAACCCTCTCTCGAAGTTTTCTCTGCAACTTCTTCAGTTCTTCATCTTCTTCTTCAACCGTCTTCATGAATGCTCAAGAGCAAGAAGTTTTTAACTTCTCCCAACAAATGGAATCCGCTTCTAATCCCCAAACCACAAACACTCAAACACCCATTGTTACAGGCGTTACCACAACCCCTGTTTATCAAGAACCTCACATTTTGGAACGTGAACGCCACATTCATCTTGCAACCTCCTTTGAAAATTTGGATGTACTGTGTGAATCGCTGGTTGATTTTGAGAATTTAAGAAGAAACGGTGTTGATCTTACTGAAGATCTTTACAAGCAAGGTTGGGAAAACTACTTCGACAGGCTCTATGGTCCAATCTACCCTCTTCTGGTCAAAGAATTTTGGAGACATGCTGATGCAGATGACCAGTTCATCGTTTCCTTTGTTCTGGGAGTGAAGATTGTCATCACTGAAGCATCAATTGCTTCCTTGCTGAACATGGAGACTACTGGAGGTAAAAGGATTTACAACATTCCTCCAAGGTCTAAGCGCATCACTGAGGTTATCAACCCAACTATCTTCAAAGCAAACGCTGAGGGAAATCCCTCTAAGAACAAGGAGCTTCATCAGAACCTCCGAGTTTGGCTGAAATAATTCTGGGAACCATTCATCATCGTCCAGCCTCCAACTCCTCTGATTATATTAATGCTGATCAGAAACTCATTTTATATTGCATTCAGAAAGGTATCAAGATCAATCTCCCTGTTCTTCTTTTCAAATATCTAAGGGATTCTGTCAAAGACTCCAGAAACAGCTTGAAGCCAAGATCTTACATCCCTCTGGGAAGACTGCTTTCTGATGTCTTCATTGAGCATGGATTGGTTGACCAGCTGGAAAAGGCCAAGCTAATGGATGATCTGGCTATAGAAATTGGAAGGCCTCTGAATGCCAAAAACCTGAAAAGCATGGGAATCATCAAGGAGATCAGAGTCAAGCCCACTATGGATGTGTCCTGGGAAGCTCTGAAAGATCAGAGGAAGATGCCTCATGGCCTTGAAAGGTTCTTCAAGAATGAACCTAGAGATGCCATTGCTATCTACCTTCAGCGTCTGCTGGATGAAGGTATTGATATTTCTGATTTCAGAATTGAGGACCTTTTGGATTCAGAAGAAGATTTGGTCAGATACAAAAGAGGTCTTTCTGAGAAGAAGATAGCTGAGGAAGCAAGGAAGGCAAAGAAACCCAGACTTGGAGAATCTTCTGGAACCAAAGCTCCTCTGAAAATCTCTTCTTCTTCTGGTAAGTCTATTCCTCCTGCTACTTCTGTAATACCTATGATGGCCTCTTCTATTCCTCTCCCAACACCTCCATTATTTACAACCTCTGAAATCCCTCCTTCAACCATCAGAACCTCTCAACCTCCACCTGTTCTAAAAATTGCTCGTAATTTCACAACAACCTCTGACCCTAATCAACTATATCACCACAGCACTTCTTCTTCCTCATCCTCTGAACCAGAAACACCCCCATACTTTAGTGTTTCTTCATCATCATCCACAGAACACTCTGACCCTAACTCCCCAACAATAGCTGAAATTTATGCTAAAAATTTCGCTCCACAACCCATAAGACAATCTGAAGTAACCTCACCCCTCCAAACTTCACTTCCACCACAACAAACAACAACCTTACCCTCTGAAACTCAACCATCTGATCCCTTCACCTCTAATATCACTCCACCATTTATTCCCGCTGTACCTGGACCAGACTCTGACCCATTAGACCTAAATCCACTATATGCTTCATCCCCTAGTCTTCAACCAGACGCAGATTCTGAATTTCAAGCAGAATCTGAACCTCAACAATCTGAACCTCAACCAACTGAACCTCAACCTCTAAATCTCAGCCCTCAAAACTCTCCACCTCATTCACCTGAACCTGAACCTGAACTTACCATCCCTACCCTTGAGGAGGCCATTATACAGGTTGCAGAAGCTTCAGTCCAGAAGATCAAGTCTCTGGCTAAAAACTCTGAAGTTAGTGATGATCCTAAATCTGTTAGGACACACTGGAACAGAGTCATTAGTTGGATGACCTCTGAGTCTTATAGGCTGAAGAGTATCTCTGAACAAGTCAGAAATGGCTACATCAGAGACTCTGAGGAAAGACTCCAAGAGAGACTGGCTAGAGAAGCTGAGGCCAGAAGATTAGAGGAGGAAAGATTGGCTAGGGAAGCTGAAGAAGAAGCAAAGAGGTTAGAAGAAGAACGACTGGCAAAGGAAGCAGAACTTCTAAGGATTCAGGAAGCTGAAGCCAAGGCTCAGGCAGATGCAGAAGCTCAAGCTGCTGCTGAAGCTGAAGCTCAGCAGGCTCTGACTCAGGGGGAGTCTTCCTCTGCGATCCCTCTGATTCTTAACACTCTGAAAGAGATAAAGCAAGATCAGCAAGAGATCAAGAAAGATCAGAATGAGCTCCGGGCCAGGATGGACAAGCAAGATGCTTTGAATGAAAACATCCAGAACATGTTTGCCATGTTGCTTCAGAGACTTCCTCAACCTCCAAACCCTTAGGCACTTAGGATTTATTTTATTTGCTTGCCTAATGTCTTTGCTTCTGTCTTCTTTTTAGCTCTGATACTCTTCTTTGAGTCTGATGTTTTGACTGCTGTTTGCCTCTGTGCTTTTCTATTAATGAAGTGTTGTTTTTCTCTTTATTGTCTTGTTATTTTTTTTTTCTACCTTTTTGATTTTGACAAAAAGGGGGAGAAATCATTAAATAGCTCTGATGAAAATCTGTCTAAAACCTTAAGCACTCTGCAACATTTGTAGAAATAGCTCTGATAAAAATAGCTCTGATAAAAATAGCTCTGATTAAATAACTCTAACATAAAATTTAAGCATTTACAGAAAGTTTTCAGAAACCTAATTACTTGGAAAGCTCTGGTAAGAACTTCTGAACTCCCTAGCGCTAACTCAGGGGGAGCTTTTGTCTATCTGATCTAATATTTTATTCATGTTTCATCTGCTATTTTAAGTTGTTTTGTCATCATCAAAAAGGGGGAGATTGTAAGAACAAAATTGTTCTACAACAGATTCCTTGATTTTGATGATAACAAAGGATGAAACCAAAAATGGCACCCTAACGAAAAGTTTCTAAGTGTGCAGGGTTCTAAAGGAAGAAGAAATAAATCTGATGATGTCATCAGATGCACAACAAGATCAGATACAAATTATCAAGTATCAGAAGCATCTAAAGTGGAATCTCGTTTCAAGAAGCTCTGACTCTGGACAAAACTGTAAAGTATCAGAAGCATCTGAACATGAAGTAAAGTCTAGAAGCTCTGATTCTGAACAAATGCCTTCTGTAAACTCTGGAATCTATCAGCGCTATCTGAACTCTCAAGAAATATCATCAGAAGCCAGATCCCAAGTTTCTCCAGATACACGAAGACTCTAATCAGATTTGTTAATCATGATGAAGTAACGTTTAAGCCAAGTTAAAGTTCTGCAAATGGATTTCCTCAATTAGAAAGAGACGTTAATCTCCTTTTCCAAGAGAGAAGATACTACTTGTGGTAAGTAGTCACTTCTAAAAGAAAAAGTCTCCTGCATAAGCTATTTATGGAATGGCGTAATTACATCTCATTATCCAGCAGATTTAACTCTACTTCAACTCTATTTCAACACTACTTCAACTCCTATATAAAGAGAAGAAATCAACTTTCAGTAAGCAAGAAATCACTAGCCAAAACTATACTGAAATTATATCACGCTCAAGAAAAACATCTTTGTTCTTCAAAGATTTTCACTAAGCTTTTGCTTATCAAGTGAAAAATTTGTTCTTAAGTTTGTAATATTTGCTTTCTTAGAAGCACTCTAGATTACACATCTTGTATCTAATTTTTATTTCATTTCCTCAAGTGACTCTTTGTAGTCTGTAGACTTGAGAGGACTAAGAGATTTTCTTCTCTCTTAGGGGTTGTTTGTAATCTTTCAAGATTAGTGGATTAAGTCCTTGTTGAAGGCGAAATCACCTTGGCCGGGTGGACTGGAGTAGCTTTGTGTTATAAGCGAACCAGTATAAAATCATTGTGTGATTTCATTTTGCAAAAGCGCTTATTTTTCAAACAATTCAAACCCCCCCTTTCTTGTTTTTCTCACCTTCAACCGGAACTTTATCAATATGGGGACGACTGCAAAAATTGTTCTTGCTATTCTGACCTCGACCTTGTCCTTTGTTGTCACAATTGTACTGTTGTTTCTGATTCCTCTGAGCAGGCGTTGATTGTTGATTACTTTTCTACGGTTGACACTGACATGGCGGTTGTTGATATTGAGTTGCAGTAACATACGAGTATGGATATTACGACATAGGTGTAACGGGGTATTCGTTACAATTAGAGATATTGACTAAATCCAAGGTAAACCATACAAGTCGAGTCGCCACCGCACTTCTGTTTATCCAAAGGAATAGTTAGAAAGCGAACAAAAACCTAAAAGTTTTATCGAATCAAAAACTAGTAAAAATGTCAGAGATCTGGGTAAGGGGGTTGGTTATGCAATGGGAAGGTTTTAAGCACCCAAAACATCCTAGGTACTCCTAGGGAGACCTTTTCATAAGTGTTGTTCTAGTCTAAAGGGTGTAGGTATATCTAAAGTACTATTTACTAAAAGGAAGGTTAAAAGAAAATGACTCGCAAGGATGTCGCATCCACTGCCTACGTATCTCATCTGAGTATGAGAATCAGAGTCTTCGTAGCTCGGCTACCTATGGGTTAAAGAGAAGTGTGCTCGGTAAGATGTCGCGTCTTATGCCTACGTATCTCATCTGGAATGAGAATCAGAGCAAAACGTAGTTCGGCTAACTAGGGGTTAAGGATTGCCATCTGAACATGGACTTACAAAATAGGACACCAGCTGTGTTAAATGAGGGTGGGCAATGTGTTCAACGTCCTAGCAGTAGGTGTCGCAGCTCGCTGAATCGAGTCTTAGGCAGTTACCTCTTTGCAATAGAACGGACTGACATGCCACAAGATCGGAGACGCATGGAAGGTCTAAAAATGGGGAAGCTCTGCTCTAGAGTTGTCATGCAATATGGACCTATGTGTTAGGATTTACAAAGGGGAACATCTACCTAATGTTAGCATGCAAAGAATAAGGGAATTCTACCTATGTTATCATACAAAGGGTTCTACCTAATGGGTACTACCTAAACGGAACAAGAGTCGACGGATGGAGCGCGGAGAGGAGTTACAGATAAGGGTAGATGGCGATGCCGGAGGCAATCGACTTACAGGTAGATGGCGATGTCTGAGGCAATCGACTTACAAGAGGATGGATGAATGTGTGCTGGTTCTGTTAAGTTTTGGAAATGATTACTCGACGTTGGATCGAGCTTTTGATCTTATTTTGAAATGGTTATCGGATGTTCGTTTTAATTCTTGTATTAACAGGTGACTAAAGAAATAAAGAAATAAATATTATACACTTTATGGGAGAGGGGTACATTTGTTATGAATGGGGATTGTTCATGGCAAACAAACAATAAGAATATATGCCTCATACATCATACATGTAGGCAACAGTTATCAATCAGATCGGATAAATAAACAATATATAATCAAACCAAAGAATAAAATAATGGAGCATTTAAACAATGCATGGGAGTATGAACATGTTAAGTAATCAAGCAATAGAAAGCATGAATGAGAGAAACAAGTATAAAAGATAACAGATGAATCAAACAGATGAAAATATGCACACGAAGGGTCCATTGAATAATTTAATCAGGAAATGAGGTAAGGACCAAATAAAATCAAGGTAAAAGGCCTCTAATACATGGCATATGAGATGAGCGAGGAAGGATCAAAAGATCTCTTCAATTGCCATAAGCAATCCCTAAGTCAGACATCGATCATAAAGAAGTCATTTGATAATTCAAGTCAACTTAAAAAATAACAAATAAATAGCAAATTAATCAAGACAGTTATGAAAAATTAAACTAAATAAGGTGGGGTCAGGACATCATCATCCCCCAAAAATATTTTAAAAATAATGAAAATTGGCACCTGAATTAATTAAAACAAAACATAGGTCAAACCAAAAGTCAATTAATAAGGCTAGGTTTAAAATAAATCAAGAATAAATAGTAAATTAACCAAGAAAATTATGAAAAATTAAACTAAATAAGGTAGGGTCAGGAAATCATCATCCCCCAAAAAGATTTTAAAAATAATGAAAATTGGCACATGAATTAATTAAAACAAAACATAGGTCAAACCAAAAGTCAATTAATAAGACTAGGTTAGAAATAAATCAAGAATAAACAGAAAATTAATCAAGAAAATTATGAAAATTTAAAATAAATAAGGTGGGGTAAGGACATCATCATCCCCCAAAAAGATTTTAAAAATAATGAAAATTGGTACATGAATTAAATAAAATATAACATAAGTCAAATTAAAAGTCAACCAACCAAACTAGGTCAAAAATAAATCCAAAATAAATTGAAAATGTGAAATAAAATTCCAAGAAAAGGTCAGGTTGAGCATGAGTCAGTGGTCAACCTTCATCCCAAAAATCAAATGCTAAGAATAATTTTAAGTCATAAAAATAAAATCAATAAAAAAAGTGTGTTAAAATGGACCATTTAGAATAAATAATTAAAATAAAATATTAATATTTAAAAAATACGAAAATAAAAATTACATAAAATTAAATAAAACGTTAAGAAAAGTGAAAAATGTTTTTAGGTAATTTTATGGACGAAGAAAATATCTTAAATAAGAAAAAGAAATATGAAAATGGAAGGATTAATGGTGATGAACATGGTAAGCAAGCGTAGATATATCAAAACATGGCCATGGAAGAGATGATTACCTAATGGAAAATAGAAGTGGAATGGAATCTGATATGTGATGAAGCTTTGCCTCCTTGCCATGAAATTCCAATGCTCCTTTAGGGTTAGGGTTTCAGCTTCTTTAATAGGGTAGATTAAGTGTTCTCATGGGCTTTTTAATAAGTGATTTATCCATAAGAATAAAAGTGTGAAGCGAGGTGTAAAATGTTGTTATTTTTGCCAAACTTAAGTGAATGGATGTCAAATGCATGGCTAAAAGAGGTAAAAAAACGTGACTGGTTTGTGCAGCATGCTTAGAAAATCTGATTGGGCCAGTCAGGCCCAAAATATGCCTAGAAAATTAAGTCATGGTGCCCACTTTAAATGAATGTATCTCTCAAACCATGGATCCAAATGAGATGATTCCAAAAGGATGTGAAAGAGGACATGGCAATGTACAATTTTTGTGAAGAAAGTATTTACAAATAATTCCTTGAAGTGCAACAAAACTGGCCAAGAAGTCTTGACAAATTTTGAAGATTTTGGACTTAGAAATTTTTCTAAGTGTCCTAAAAAAATGTCTCACTTTGACTAAGCATAACTTTCTCAATTCTAATCCAAATGGAGCAATCTTAAATCTCTAGAAAGCTTGGAACAAGAGGAACAACTTTCATGTTGGAGAAATTTTTAAATAGAGCTTTTATCTTGATGCAAAATGGGCTTAAAGTGAGTGCAACTATCATGAAAACTTGCCCTAAATGGAAAGCCAACCATTTCCAAATTAATTAACTTTTCCAATTCCTGATTAAATGATGAATCCATGATCCAACCTTGATAAAATTTCACATGTAGGATCCCCTAGGCATGGATTTTGAGATTCCACTCTCAAAATGTCAGGAGTTGACTTTTCTGGACCCACAATTGACTTTTCCCAAAATGGTCTTGACAGCCATCTCTGGTCTTGTTCTTCTGAGCTTCTGCTTGACCGAAGGACAATCCTCTTTGAGAGGCAAACGGTGTACCACAAGGTCTGTGTCAAGCCTGGCATGTCCTGATAAGACCAAGCGAAGATGTCAACATACTCTTGCAGCAATTCAATCAACCCCTTCTTCACATTATCTTCCAAAGCAGCCCCTATCTTGATTTCTCTCTTGGCGTCCTCAGTGCCGAGATTAATCACTTCAACAGACTCTTGATGCGGTTGAATGACGCTTTCCTCCTGTTTTAACAACCTGGCAAGTTCTTCAGGGAGTTCACAGTCTTCATCACCCTCTTCTTCAGCTTGAAAGATTGGATTTTCAAAGTCGAAGCGAGCCATAGCAGAACTGTTATCAATAGGATCCGGTGACGTGCATCTGCATGAGCGATGGTATGTGCTTATGAGTGTGAACAAGAAGTGGAAACTAAACAAAACATTGCCAAATGTATATTTTTTTTATATATTTTTTATTTTTGAAAACTGCAAATATAGAAAGACAGTGAACAAAATATTTGAATGCAAAAAGACGTCCTTTATTTATGATAAAAAATGCAGGTATCCACATAGATGAGCCCTACAATGAGTCATCACGCCCTGGGCGGAACGTAAGACTTGGATATGCATGAATAAACAAAGAAAATTACTCTTTAAGAAGAGTGACTTGGATAATCTCTTCAGAAGACCAGTTGCGGAGAACTTCATCCGGGACCCTTGGACGCACCCAGTTGTCAATGTCGCAAACATTATCCCCATCTTCTTTGTTGATTGCAGAGACCTGGCCGTACTGAATGATGCCAGCACTGGAGAAAGTAATCGGCCCCTGACGAGTCTGAGGTGTTGAAGTTGTAGAAGTCAATGCCGGTTGATACCCAATCCCAAACTTATCTTCCTTTACAGGTAAATCCACCAGACGTCCCCAACCGGGAGCAACACCTGAATTTACCAAGGCTTGTGCCTGCTTGAAGGACAAAATAGAGGCACCTGCTTTAACCTCTTCCACCGGAGCTGCATCCTTGACTTGAACAGCCTCAAAGGCCTGACACAGGGTCTCATGAATCTCACCTTCTACCTCTACATACTCTAATGTAGACAGGTTACTGACCAGAATATCCTCCTCAACTCAGACAGTGATAATTCTTCCGTTGACCGGGAACTTGATCTTCTGATGCAAGGTCGAGGAGACTGCCCCAGCATTATGGATCCAAGGACGACCCAGCAAGCAGCTATACGAAGGACTGATATCCATCACATAGAATACGGTGTTAAAGGTTTGTGATCCAATCTGAATTGGCAATTCTACCTCTCCGAACACCGACCTCTTAGAACCATCGAAGGCTCTTACCACAAGATCGGAAGGCTTCAAGATCAAACCTTCTACATTTAACCTTGACAGGGCTCTCTTGGGTAGCACATTGAGAGAGGAACCTGTATCCACCAGAACATGGGAAAACACAGTGTCTTTACACTCCATCGAGATGTGGAAAGCCTTGTTATGATCGCGTCGAGCTGGCGTCAAGTCAGAATCAGTAAAACCCAACCCGTTGCTTGTATGAACATTTGCAACGATCCCTTCTAGTTGGTTCACTGAGATCTCCTGAGGCACATTGTAGCACCTCAAATTTGCACCTCCCATTTGTATATACATTTCATTTTTAGGTCATTAACATCACATTAACATTGCATTGTCATTGCATAGTCCATCATATCTCATCAGGCAAGACTGGTCAGGAGATTCAACTGTGCAAGGCAACAAGAGCATTTTCCATGAGATCAAAGCCCTAGGGTTGTTCCAATGATCTTACATGATTCAAGGATCATTTTGAAGTAGCTTGGCCAAGTGTTGAAGGCTCAGAACTCATCAGTACATGATCAATTCATCTGAGGCCCTGAAAAGTCAACTGCAAAGTCAACTGTGGATTTGGAGGTGGGAAGTGGTTAGAGATGCCTCATTCATGTTCAAACAAGTCTCATTTGACATTTCAAACATCAACATTGAAGAATTTGAAGTCAGGTCAAGACTTTCCAAAAATAGCAGGTGACCTGTAATTTGAACTTTCCAAAAATGGAAAGATTTTGGACCAACTTCAACTCAAGATTACATCATCAAGAAAGTTTCAAATGAAATTTTGTCCAACATGAAAGTTGAAGATCTTTCTCTCCCATTTCTAAAAAGTCCAAGATCATGGACTTCTCATGTGTTGTTGAGGAAATATGGTCCAATCATGGAAAAGTGTGTTCAAAAGTTCAAATGGACATAACTTTTTAACCAAAACTCCAAAATGAGTGGTTCTTTTTGCATTTTGATCCTCATGTCATGTACTTTCCAAGCATATCATTACAGGGCATGAAATCTCCTTGCATGATCATTGGTTCACTCATGAAGATTTTTGAGGGAAATTTCATAAGACTAGTTTGAATGATCATGGGCATACAATATCACTTCCAAAGCTTGCATGAACTCATTTTTAGTGGATTTGGGCCTTGAAATGGTACTGTTCACGTGCATGGCATGCATGTGAGGTGAAAACCTATTTTTGCACATACACCACATAAGTGATTAATCACATTTGCATTTGGCTTAAGCTGGTTTTAAACATGATTAGTAGGAAGTATAAATGGATAATCATAACTGTTTTTTGTCATTAGCAACATTTCAAATCTAGAATCACAAAATCATCAAAATTTTCTCTCAAACTTTTTCCAAATTTCTTCAAACAAAAGCACTTTCTATTGGTTGATTCATGGTCATGAGGTGTTGTTGAGTAGAATTGGACGTGGATTCAGAGAAAATCGTGGCATATTGAGCTAGGTTCAAAGTTTGAAGCATCCATGGCAGTTGAAGATTAAGCTGGATTCGTGTACAATTGAGCTTTAATTTCTTCATCATTCACCTCCACAAGCATCCTAGAAGAATTCTGGAGCATCACAAGCCTTGTAACACGCGATTTCAACTTCTGCTCATCAAGAAGGTCAGGATTCGACCTCTTTTATTTTGCAAATTGTTATGATGTTCTTGTAGTTCGTTGATTGGTGATGATGTTGATGTAAATTTTGAGTGTTTTGGTGCACTATACACAAAGATATGTTCAATTGAAGTTTTGATGCCATTTTTCTTTTCTTCGATCTGGAATTGTTATGGCGTTTTGGTGTGAATTATTGCTTGATCCTTGATGTACGTGGAAGGAGGAGTTGATTGGTATAGGTTTCAATGATTTCTGGACTGTTTTTAAAAATCTGGAAAATCCAGATGAAGATCTTCATGATCTTCATCTTTCCATATGAACACCATGCAAATTTCCAGAATGGCTAGGGTTTCGCTAGAGATTAGCTACGAAAATCAGGATTAGCTACGAAAATTTGAAAGCGCGCCAGGCTTAGGGTTTTGTATTGATACGCTGTCGTTTTGTTTGTGGCGCGCTGGGAATTCAAAAGTGGTAACGGATCGAATCCGGCTGAAGACTCTTTTTCAAATTGCAATGCATTTTCCTTTTCCCTCCTTATTTCATACCATTAGTTCATTTTGACTTTCAAATTTTTCATGAACTTTCAAAAATCATATAAAATTGAAAAATGCTCCAATTGATCTCCAATTTTTTGCATTGTGTTCCTTATCCTGTCTATTTTTTTATGAACATAAGATTGCAAGTTGTGCCTGGTTAAAAAAATATTTTTCTCTAGGGTGATTGAATGCATATACATGTTTGACCTTGCCTTGTTCCATTCATCATAAAATGCTCAAAAATGATCCAATGCTTCTGAAATTTTGTGTGTGGATTCTAGACATGTTGATTGACATTTTGGCTTTGGTTTGAGATTTTTCCCATGCTCCCATTCTATTTTATGCTCATGCTAACTTGGTGTGACAATTTGTATCACACATGTGATTGGTTGAATTATGCTAGGTGATTGCCATGCCTAATGATGTCCAATGCCTCTAATTTTTTGTATGATGATCATGTTATATGTCCTATTTACTCATGAATTTTGCCAAGATTATTTGAGTTATTTTTGGTTTGATGTGCATTTGTTTCTTCTGATGTCTCAATGTGATCACCATTTGCATACCTTGCCATGTTTTGCTCATGAAATGAATATGATTAATGATTTTGATGTGGGACTTTTTGAGATTTGTTCTTGATTGAATAAGGATGATTCATGTTAAATTTGAGGTTCTGGTTTGACTTTTTTCTCCATCTTTGACCCTAGGCTTTGACCTAGTGGTTTGTGGCTTACATGTGGGCTTTGATTTCAGGTTTAAACATCCAAGTCCATAGTTGATGATGCTTCCTCATTTGAGCATTGTTGTTTGCTCTTGATTACTAACACTTGTGTGTTTTGTAGGTTGATGCTAACTCATTTGAGTTTGCCTTGTGGCTTGCACATTGTGAACATTGTCTGTCTGTTTATTATTACCTGGTAATGGTTTGTCTATACAGTTGAACTGATTGGTTTAGATTTTTCACAGGTACCTAAGTTGCTTTGAGTTCTTTTGAACTTGCTTTGCTTTGCTTGGTTGCTTAACCACTGAGGTATAATTCCTCTGACTTCATGTAGTCTGGAAGACCTATCCTGTTATGTGGGCAGGCACCTGTCTGAAGCCCTCCTTAAGAGGAAATGCTTGTGAATGTTTACTTTTGTGCCAAGCATGTAAAGACCTCTTAAGAGGCAATTGGCAGATAGAAGGGATGTGCAATCCATCCCCTGCTATTCAATTGTGTCATTCACTTTGCTCACACCATTGTGTTGATGCATTGTGGATAATAACCCAAGATCATGTTGTGTCAGTCATCTGTGGAGAAGAGTTCCTACATTCTGAACTCCCACACTTTCTATTTTGAGTCAAGCTCTCCCAGGCCAAGGATAAGAGCTGTGTGGTCCTACCCTCACCTCCCATTTCATCTGCTTCACCCTAACTCTCAATGTTAGGGTTAAGGGCTAACCACACCCTTTTCCAGTGGCTTGTTTGTCGAGGTTGACATGACCCCTTGACTAAAGCCTAGCCTTGTGTGAGCCACTTGTTTGTATATAGAGTGTGTGCTTGCTTTTGTGCTTGTGTTATGACTGTGCTGTTTAGGATACCTTGCTCCCTGTGCAAGTTAGATAGAAACCTCAACATAGGGATCGTATGCATGACAACTTCTAGGCTCGAGTCGTAGTCTCCCTAGTAGTTTGTGCCTCCCTTTGTATCTCGTTAGGATAGAAGTTCTTTCCCTATGTAGGGGAACTACGTCGCCCTGATCCTAACACCAGATGAGGTACGTAGGCAAGAGATGAGCTGATCTCTCCGGGAACCTTTTTCTTTCTCACCCCTTTGTGTGTGTTGGAGTCTGACATAAGCCCAGCGATTGGCAGTTGGTTTCCTGTGTCTCGTTTGCTTGTTGGAGTCTGACATAAGTCCAGTGATTGGCAGTTGGTTTCCCGTGTCTCGTTTGCTTGTTGGAGTCTGACATAAGCCCAACGATTGGCAGTTGGTTTCCTGTGTCTCGTTTGCTTGTTGGAGTCTGACATAAGTCCAGCGATTGGCAGTTGGTTTCCTGTGTCTCGTTTGCTTGTTGGAGTCTGACATAAGTCCAGCGATTGGCAGTCGGTTTCCTGTGTGTGTTTGTTGGTTCGGAGACTGATGTAAGTCCAGCGATTGGCATTCGGTTTCCTGTGTGTGTTTGTGTGGAGTCTGACATAAGTCCAGCGATTGGCAGTCGGTTTCCAGTGTAGGTGTTTTGTTTGGCGTGCGTTAGCCGAGCTACGAGTGCTCTGATTCTTCTCCGGTCAGAGAAGATACGTATGCATAGGATGCGACATCCTAGCGAGCACGTTTTTCCTTGTCCCGAACTACGTCGAATTTGATGTCTGTGCCTGACAGACTACGTAGGCCCAGGATGCGATATCCTGCCGAGTCCTGTTTCTTTTGTCTTTCTGTGTGTTCCTTCCAGCCTTATGCAGTTTGTGAGCAGTTTTTAGCAACCTTTCTTCTATTCTTTTTTAGCGTGGATCCCGTCGAGTACGAAGGATGCGTAGGGGTGCTAATACCTTCCCTTCGCATAACCGACTCCCGATCCCATCTTTCTCTGGTCGCGAGACCATGTCTTTTCCAAGTTTACTTCGAGCGTTTCCTTTCCCTCTTTCAGGATAAATAACGCACGGTGGCGGCTCTGTTCTTTCGTTTTCCCGCCGGTTTTTCGTGTAATGCGACATCTGGCGACTCTGCTGGGGAGATAGAGGAGTTGACCTCTTGCTGGTCCATCTTCCCTAAGCGAGTCAATCCTAGCGCTCTTTAGGATAGGGTTTGGTTGCTTTTACTGATTTATTTATTGCATTTATGATTATGATGTGATCGTTTATGTTTACATTTATGTTTGCATTTATGTTTGCATGCATCATATCTTCATTATGCTGGCTGTGCGTCTGTCTCTCTGTGGGGTGGGAGTTACAAGAGGTAAAAGGCCCAATACCCAGGCTATGAGTGAACTCTAGGACACCTAGGAATAGAGTGATTCATGGGAAGCCGGTGGTATTGCACCACTTAGCGGAACATGATATCATGAGCAGTTCAGATCCTGATGGGGTATTATCGGTGCATACATCTGGTGTGTACATGATGATATTCTATGAAAGGGTTGTTTATCCTGCGTTTCTCTTGACCTTACCCTGGCCTAGATTACACCCGTGAGTGGGGAGGGATTGAATCATTTGCAGGTACTGATGGTGACTATGGTTCAAATGGACTTATGGACAATCATTTCTGACACGCCGGAATTATGTCCATGATCTATCAGCGGGTTCCGTTTATTTCGGATCCCTGGGTTGAATTTGAGGATACTTGTTCAGAGGATCTGGTTGTCATCCGTTCAGTGGATTTCCTGTGATGATAGTGATATATTCCCCTGGTTCCGTTTATTTCGGAACTCCCCAAGTTGGATTTATGGTTACTCGGGCCCTCAGATGATTGTGATCAGTCCAGAGACCGGTCCAATACAGTTGATCCTTAGTTGACTTGGAAGATGGCACAGTGACCTGCCTGCATGCATTTTGCATCATTCCCATTTCGCATTCATCTGCATTTAACCCATGTCTATCCGTACTCAGGGTCCATTTTTTGATTAAGATTCTGGTCGAGAGACATCCAGATGTCAATGTTATTGTTGAAATGTTATCCATCTCAATGAAGCTAGAATCAAAGGACAGAATATTCCTCATACGGATAGACATTGCATGTGTGAGTCATACTAACCTCTTTTCTGTTTTGTAGGTGTCAATATCTAACTAGTGCACATAGCTCTCCCGCTCAGACGTCCTGCCAGACTCAACAAACTCGGGCTGATGGATCCACCCTGTAACACCCCGATAAAATATGATAACTATTTAAATTAAATTAATAGTATATTTATTAATTTAATTAAATAATTGGATTATTATTGGAATATTATTGGAATTATTATTATTATTGGAATAATATAAATTGGAATAATAAAGTTGGAATATATATATAAAGAGTTCCATTTGGTAAAAAGGGTTTTTTCACGTGAAAACCAGAGAAGCGACAGAAAGTGAGAAAAGGGCAAAGAGGAAGAGCAGGAGAAGAAGGTTGAAGAAGGAAGAGCTTGAAGCTAAAGGATTGTCGGATTAACTCAGGTAAGGGGGGTTTATCGTCGTTTAATGGGTATTATGGGTTAACATGTGATGGGTAGTAATAAGCCATTGGTTTGACCCTAATTGGGATGTTGAATGCTGAAAAATTGAGAGGAATAAGTTATGTTAAAGCTGTAATTGAATCTGTAATTGGATGAGTCTTGATTTTCCGAAAGTGTAGCTTTTTACGGAATTGGAATCGGAGGTCCGGAAGTCCTCCAACGGCGGAAAATGCGGAGATTTCTGCATTCTGCTTCGTGTTAGCGCAGGAACAGCTTTCTGTCTTGCGTTAACCGGTTAACCCAGGGTGTTAACCGGTTAACACTGTTATGAATTGTGAAATATTGCTGTCTGTCTTGCGTTAACCGGTTAACCCAGGGCGTTAACCGGTTAACACTGTTAAAATGTGCCAGGAAGCGGGTTCTGTGTTGCGTTAACCGGTTAACCCAGGGCGTTAACCGGTTAACACTGTGTGAAAAGTGAAAAATTTATATTTAACCATGGTGTGCATATTTGAGGGTTGGCCTATATTGGCGTATGATGTAATAGGGATCATTTCCCGTTGTTTTGAGCAGTAGGGGTATTAGTAGAGTGTGCTAATACTGTGATTGATTATGTGGCATGACATGATATGATTATGTGATAAATATGTTGATGATGTATGAGTGTATGCATAATGCTGTGAATGTCTCTATTATGTATGCAATTGTGAATGGACTGTTTATGGCTTAGAGTGTGAGCACATGTCCATTGTGGATGATTGTTGATGTTTGCATGACTAAGTGATTTAGCTTGCATATTGTGGCCTTTATGGTGGTAGCTAATTCCCATGGGGAGGAATTAGTGAGTGAATTATTGTGGATTGTTGTTGATGTTTGCATGCTAGGTGATTAGCGTGCATAGCATAGCCCTTGGGGTGGTAGCTAATTCCCATGGTGAGGAATTAGTGAGTGAGTCACTAGGTCTCAAATGAGTGGGACTAGTGAGCTTGGTAGCCGTATCTGGATTTGATCGGTGAGGTTGAACTATATGTTCACGAATAGTCGGTACCGCATGCATGGAGTCTCATTGCATAATGTATGTATTGTGTATAATATGAATGGATGTGTTCCAATATTATACGTGTGTTTTGATGTTTATGTTGAGTATGATTGTGATGATGAGTTGATATTGCCGTTGCTGAAGGTGTGATCTGATTAGGGTGAATGAATGTGTTAATTTACTTAGCATTACATGATATTTTATAATGCTTATTATATCGATTGAGGAACTCACCCTTACAACTATGTTTCAGGTAACGAGCAGTGATTGAGTAGAAGCTAGTCCTTGGAGTCTAGTGTAGTTCCTTAGTGGGTCATGCTCTGGTAGATGTAACATCGGGACGGGATGTTTTACTCGTTTTCATTTTTGGTTGCTGAATAACTGTACATGTAATGTGTTACATGTTTTGCATGTTGTTATATTTTTATCCGCTGCGAATTATGCAAATGTTTATTTTGATGAATAAATGAGCATGACGAGTTAATTTGGAACATGGTGTGAAGTGTCAAGTGTGACACCCTTAAATTGCATATCTACTCTGCTTTATGTTTGGTTGTTTTAATTAAATATTGGGGTATTTTAGAAGGGTGTTACATTAGTGGTATCAGAGCATAGTCGGTCGAGTCGAGTCGTAATTATTCTGTTTCCCCTGTACGGGATAGGTGTTGTGTAACCCTATCAGTACTTATTGTTTTAGCTTGTTGGGTTTTCAGAATAGAGATGGCTGGAAGAGGTAGAGACGATGCTGCGATTGCTGAGGCTCTGGGTATGCTAGCTGGAGTACTTGGAGGGAATCTGAATGTTGTGGGATTGGGAGCTGCTCGTCAACTGAGTGAGTTCCAGAAGAACAATCCTCCAATGTTCAAGGGAGCATACGATCCAGATGGTGCTCAGAAGTGGTTGAAGGAGATCGAGAGGATCTTCCGAGTGACTGAGTGTGCCGATAACCAGAAGGTCAGGTTCGGTACGCATATGCTGTCAGAGGAAGCAGATGATTGGTGGGTTGCTACCCGCACTGAGTTGGAAGCTGCTGGGAATGCTGAGATCACTTGGGCGGTGTTCAGAGAGAGATTCCTGAGGAAGTACTTTCCAGAGGATGTCAGAGGAAAGAAAGAGATAGAGTTCTTAGAATTGAAGCAGGGCAACCGGTCTGTTACTGAGTATGCTGCTAAGTTCACAGAGCTGTCGAAGTATTACACGCCCTATGATGAGGCTACTGGGGAATTTTCAAAATGTGTGAAGTTTGAGAACGGGTTACGTCCCGAGATCAAGCAGGCTATTGGATATCAGCGATTTAGAGTGTTTTCTGACTTGGTTGACTGTTGCAGAATTTTTGAACAAGATACCAAGGCCAGAGCGGAGAGCTATCAGCAAAGGGTTGATAGGAAAGGCAAGAATCAGAATGATCGTGGGAAACCGTATGCAGCTAGCAAAGGTTTCCAGAGACAAAGTGGGATGAAGAGGCCTAGTGGGGGAGACTCCAGTGCCCCTGCTAAGTGTTTCAGATGTGGTCAGGCTGGACATCGTATCCATGAGTGTATCAGTGCTGAGAAGAAGTGTTTCAAGTGTGGAAAAGGTGGTCACTTGGCTGCAGAGTGCCGGTTGAAGACTATGACTTGTTTCAACTGTGGAGAGGTGGGTCATATCAGTCCATAGTGTCCTAAGCCGAAGAGAGAGAACCAGGCGGGAGGCAAGGTTTTTGCTTTATCGGGTTCTGAGACTTCTACAGATGATCGTTTGATCCGAGGTACGTGTTATATTAATGGCTTTCCTCTTGTAGCTATTATTGACACAGGTGCGACTCATTCCTTTATATCTTTGGATTGTGCTGTGAAACTTAAATTAGAGATATCTGAGATGCATGGTAGTATGGTGATTGATACTCCTGCGAAGGGTTCAGTGACTACTACTTCAGTTTGTTTAAATTGTCCTTTGAGTATTTTTGGTAGAGACTTTGGGATAGACCTCGTATGTCTTCCACTAGTGCAGATTGATGTTATCCTGGGTATGAACTGGTTGGTGTCTAACCGAGTTTATATCAACTGTTTTGATAAGACTGTGATTTTTCCTGAGATTGAGGAAGGAAAGAGTTTGTTTCTATCAGCAAAGCAAGTGAATGAGGCAGTAGCAGATGGGGCAGAGTTGTTTATGCTGTTAGCGACCTTGGAGGCTAAAGATAAACTGGTGATTTGCAATCTAACCGTGGTGTGCGATTTTCCTGATGTGTTTCCTGAAGAAGTGAATGAATTACCACCAGAGCGTGAAGTTGAGTTCTCGATTGATTTGGTACCTAGTACTAGGCCGATGTCGATGGCTCCTTACCTATGTCTGCTGTTGAGTTAACTGAATTGAAGAGTCAGCTGGAAGATCTGTTGGATAAGAAATTTATTCGTCCGAGTGTGTCACCTTGGGGCGCACCAGTGTTATTGGTTAAGAAGAAAGAAGGTACTATGAGGTTGTGTGTGGACTATAGGCAACTGAATAAAGTGACGATCAAGAATCGGTATCCTTTGCCGAGGATTGATGATTTGATGGATCAATTGGTTGGTGCGAGTGTGTTCAGCAAAATTGATTTGAGATCAGGGTATCATCAGATACGTGTGAAAACTGAGGATATTCAGAAGACTGCTTTCAGAACAAGGTATGGACATTATGAGTATTCTGTAATGCCTTTTGGTGTGACTAATGCGCCTGGAGTATTTATGGAGTATATGAATAGGATTTTCCATCCGTACCTAGACAAGTTTGTTGTGGTGTTTATTGACGATATTTTGGTGTATTCGAAATCTGAAGAAGAGCATGCTATTCGAGAGTGGTTTTAGGAGTTCTACGAGAAAAGAAGTTATTTGCTAAATTGTCCAAGTGTGAATTCTGGTTAGAAGAGGTTAGTTTTCTTGGTCATGTGATTTCAAGAGGTGGTATTGCTGTTGATCCTTCTAAGATAGAAGCGGTATCTAAGTGGGAAGCTCCGAAGTCAGTTTCTGAGATAAGGAGTTTTCTTGGACTTGCAGGTTATTATAGGAAGTTCATTGAGGGATTTTCTAAGTTGGCGTTACCGTTGACGATGTTGACTAGAAAGGGGCAAGCGTTTGTTTGGGACTCAAAATGTGAAGAAGGTTTCCAAGAGTTAAAGAGAAGGTTAACTACTGCTCCTATTCTGATATTACCAAGTCCGTCGGAACCATTTGATGTTTACTGTGATGCTTCATTGTTGGGTTTGGGTGGCGTTTTGATGCAGAATAAGCAGGTTATAGCTTATGCTTCGAGACAACTGAGGGTTCATGAGAGGAACTATCCGACACACGATTTAGAGTTGGCAGCTGTGGTATTTGTTCTGAAGTTATGGAGGCATTACTTGTACGGGTCAAGATTTGAGGTTTTCAGTGACCATAAAAGTTTAAAGTATTTGTTTGATCAGAAAGAGCTGAATATGAGACAGAGGAGATGGTTAGAATTTCTGAAGGATTATGACTTTGGTTTGAATTACCATTTGGGTAAAGCAAACGTAGTGGCTGATGCATTGAGTCGGAAATCATTGCATATGTCTATGTTAATGGTTAAGGAATTGGATTTAATTGAGCAGTTTAGAGACTTGAGTTTGGTGTGTGAGAGTACTCACAATAGTGTTAAATTGGGAATGTTGAAGTTAACGAGTGGTATTCTGGATGAGATTAGAGAGGGTCAGAAATCCGATGTGCTTTTGGTTGATAAGTTGACTCTAGTGAATCAAGGTCAAGGTGGT
The DNA here is from genome assembly GCF_024323335.1 of Lathyrus oleraceus. Classification (NCBI taxonomy): domain Eukaryota; kingdom Viridiplantae; phylum Streptophyta; class Magnoliopsida; order Fabales; family Fabaceae; genus Lathyrus; species Lathyrus oleraceus. The sequence continues at coordinate 294,004,164 of NC_066580.1, forward strand.
GAATTCAGAGTTGATGAGAATGGTGTTTTGAAATTTGGTAATCGGGTGTGTATTCCGGATGTTACCGAACTTAAGAAGAGTATTCTTGAGGAAGGACATCGTAGTGGCCTGAGTATTCATCCTGGGGCTACGAAGATGTATCATGATTTGAAAAAGTTATTTTGGTGGCCGGGAATGAAAAGAGAAATTGCGAGTTTTGTTTATTCTTGTTTGACTTGTCAGAAGTCAAAGATTGAGCATCAGAAGCCGTCTGGGCTAATGCAACCGTTGGCTATTCCAGAGTGGAAGTGGGATAGTATCAGTATGGATTTTGTTTCTGGTTTACCGAGGATAATTAAGAATTTTGAAGCTATTTGGGTGATTGTTGACAGATTGACAAAATCGGCTCATTTCATTCCGATCAGAATGGATTATCCGTTAGAGAGATTAGCTGAGTTGTATATTGAGAAAATTGTAAGTTTGCATGGTATTCCGTCGAGTATTGTTTCAGACAGAGATCCTAGATTTACATCGAAGTTCTGGGAAGGTTTGCAGAGGGCTTTGGGAACTAAGCTGAGATTGAGTTCTGCATATCATCCGCAGACTGATGGTCAGACTGAGAGGACGATTCAGTCACTGGAGGATCTTTTGAGGGCTTGTGTTTTAGAAAAGGGAGGTGCTTGGGATTGTTATTTACCTTTGATTGAGTTTACCTACAACAATAGTTTTCATTCGAGCATTGGTATGGCACCGTTTGAAGCTTTGTATGGTAGGAGATGTCGGACACCTTTATGTTGGTATGAGTCCGGTGAGAGTGTTGTGGTTGGACCGGAGATTGTTCAACAAACTACGGAAAAGATTAAGATGATTCAGGAGAAGATGAGGATTGCTCAGAGTCGTCAGAAGAGTTATCACGACAAGAGGAGGAAGTCACTTGAGTTTCAAGAGGGATATCATGTGTTTCTTCGTGTTACTCTGATAACTGGGGTTGGTCGAGCTTTGAAGTCGAAGAAGTTAACACCTCGATTTATTGGTCCTTATCAGATTTTGGAGAGGATAGGGGAAGTAGCCTATCGTATCGCTTTACCGCCGTCGCTTGCGAATTTGCATGAGGTTTTTCATGTGTCTCAGTTGAGGAGATACATTCCTGATCCGTCGCATGTGGTCCAAGTAGATGATGTCCAGGTGAGAGATAACCTGACTGTTGAAACATCACCTATGAGGATCGAGGATCGAGAGTTGAAGCAGTTGCGGGGTAAAGAGATTGCTTTGGTAAAGGTAGCTTGGGGAGGGCCAGCAGGTGGCAATGTGACTTGGGAACTTGAGAGTCAGATGAAGGAGTCTTATCCAGAGTTATTCGCTTGAGGTATGTTTTCGAGGACGAAAACTCTTTTAGTGGGGGAGAGTTGTAACACCCCGATAAAATATGATAACTATTTAAATTAAATTAATAGTATATTTATTAATTTAATTAAATAATTGGATTATTATTGGAATATTATTGGAATTATTATTATTATTGGAATAATATAAATTGGAATAATAAAGTTGGAATATATATATAAAGAGTTCCATTTGGTAAAAAGGGTTTTTTCACGTGAAAACCAGAGAAGCGACAAAAAGTGAGAAAAGGGCAAAGAGGAAGAGCAGGAGAAGAAGGTTGAAGAAGGAAGAGCTTGAAGCTAAAGGATTGCCGGATTAACTCAGGTAAGGGGGGTTTATCGTCGTTTAATGGGTATTATGGGTTAACATGTGATGGGTAGTAATAAGCCATTGGTTTGACCCTAATTGGGATGTTGAATGCTGAAAAATTGAGAGGAATAAGTTATGTTAAAGCTGTAATTGAATCTGTAATTGGATGAGTCTTGATTTTCCGAAAGTGTAGCTTTTTACGGAATTGGAATCGGAGGTCCGGAAGTCCTCCAACGGCGAAAAATGCGGAGAATTCTGCATTCTGCTTCGTGTTAGCGCAGGAACAGCTTTCTGTCTTGCGTTAACCGGTTAACCTAGGGTGTTAACCGGTTAACACTGTTATGAATTGTGAAATATTGTTGTCTGTCTTGCGTTAACCGGTTAACCCAGGGCGTTAACCGGTTAACACTGTTAAAATGTGCCAGGAAGCGTGTTCTGTGTTGCGTTAACCGGTTAACCCAGGGCGTTAACCGGTTAACACTGTGTGAAAAGTGAAAAATTTATATTTAAATATGGTGTGCATATTTGAGGGTTGGCCTATATTGGCGTATGATGTAATAGGGATCATTTCCCGTTGTTTTGAGCAGTAGGGGTATTAGTAGAGTGTGCTAATACTGTGATTGATTATGTGGCATGACATGATATGATTATGTGATAAATATGTTGATGATGTATGAGTGTATGCATAATGCTGTGAATGTCTCTATTATGTATGCAATTGTGAATGGACTGTTTATGGCTTAGAGTGTGAGCACATGTCCATTGTGGATGATTGTTGATGTTTGCATGACTAAGTGATTTAGCTTGCATATTGTGGCCTTTATGGTGGTAGCTAATTCCCATGGTGAGGAATTAGTGAGTGAATTATTGTGGATTGTTGTTGATGTCTGCATGCTAGGTGATTAGCGTGCATAGCATAGCCCTTGGGGTGGTAGCTAATTCCCATGGTGAGGAATTAGTGAGTGAGTCACTAGGTCTCAAATGAGTGGGACTAGTGAGCTTGGTAGCCGTATCTGGATTTGATCGGTGAGGTTGAACTATATGTTCATGAATAGTCGGTACCGCATGCATGGAGTCTCATTGCATAATGTATGTATTGTGTATAATATGAATGGATGTGTTCCAATATTATACGTGTGTTTTGATGTTTATGTTGAGTATGATTGTGATGATGAGTTGATATTACCGTTGCTGAAGGTGTGATCTGATTAGGGTGAATGAATGTGTTAATTTACTTAGCATTACATGATATTTTATAATGCTTATTATATCGATTGAGGAACTCACCCTTACAACTATGTTTCAGGTAACGAGCAGTGATTGAGTAGAAGCTAGTCCTTGGAGTCTAGTGTAGTTCCTTAGTGGGTCATGCTCTGGTAGATGTAACATCGGGACGGGATGTTTTACTCGTTTTCATTTTTGGTTGCTGAATAACTATACATGTAATGTGTTACATGTTTTGCATGTTGTTATATTTTTATCCGCTGCGAATTATGCAAATGTTTATTTTGATGAATAAATGAGCATGACGAGTTAATTTGGAACATGGTGTGAAGTGTCAAGTGTGACACCCTTAAATTGCATATCTACTCTGCTTTATGTTTGGTTGTTTTAATTAAATATTGGGGTATTTTAGAAGGGTGTTACACACCCAACCCCGACATTCTCGAATTGAAAGAGATGATGAGAGAGTTGTTCAAAGTCGTGCAAGGGATCGCCTTGGGGCAGAAAGCAATTGCTGAGAGGATGGAGAGGATTGAAAGCTGAATGATAAAGGAGAAAGTTCAGGGAAAGGCTCCGTCATCCGTAGTAAAGAAGCCCTCTGGCAATGGTCAGCTCAAAAAGGAGGTTGAATCAGGTGGTGTGCAGGCCAAGAAAGAACGCGGTAAGGATCGTTACCACCCTTATGCTGCCACTGTAACCACTCCTGTTGGTAATCCACCTGCACCACAGCAACAACCGCCACCTCAACAGAAGGCACCGAAAGCTAAGGGCCAAGTAAAGAAGGGGACGACGGATCGTCAGTTTGGTAAGCCGCCCGTGACTTATACCCTTCTGTTCAAGAGGTTGAGGGATCTTGGGTTATATCGGCCGAGGATATTGGTTCCTGTAGAACTGCGTCAGAGGCCTGCAAACTACGATGAGAACACCAGGTGCGAGTTCCATTCTGGGGCACCCGGACATAACATTGAGGGTTGTAGAGCTTTCAAGCACGTCATCCAGGACATGGTGGATTCTAAGGCCATCAGTTTGGCGCCAACACTGAATGTTAACGCTAACCCCGTGCCAGGTCCCGTGGGGGTGAAGGTGATGTCAAAGGACGAGAGAGGAACAGAGGTGACTGATGGGGATCAGTTAAAAACTTCAGTGTCTGTGGTCCCAAAACATCTGATGAAGAGGGGAGCTTTCCCTAGTGTTGATAACTGTTGTGCGGTCGTCGCCACAAATGGGGGTACAGTGATGGGGGAAACGATCCAGAGAATGATGGAAGTAGAAATGGACGGTGAAAAATTTGAAACACCGAGTCAGGCAGTTGAAACCGTCAAGGTAGAAAATGCCGTTGTTGCTGAGAAAGAGAAGAAGTTGTCCATTTCTTCTTACAAACAGGCCATGGAAGTGGTGAAGAACGGAGAAGCCCTAGGCTGGGGAAGGATCATAGACATTGTGGTAAAAGCGGATATGTTTAGGGTTGGCTATCAGCCAGATCAAGACTCGGCTAGACAAAACAGAGGACGTCGTCCACCGTTCACATTCGTCAGTGCCGGAATGCTAGATCCAGGTCACGCCTGTACAGTGGGTGAAGAGATTGACAGTGACCGCGAGCTTGAGTCATGGATAAAATCGTGCGTACCAGGGAACTGGAAGGCCTCAAAGATCATCACCGTCACTCATCATGAAGAGTAGTATTTCTGTTTTTCAATTCTGTTTGCATGAAAGCCATACGTTTTGCCCGAAACGTAATGGTCCATTGTAAGGGCCATCTCATGTGTTTCATTGTGCAACATTTTGCATCATTAATAAATGGATGTATTTGTGATTAAAAGCGGCGTTCCCTGTCTTTCATTTATTTTTGCAGTTTAAAAATAAAAATAAAAATGGCAATGTTTATTTTCATTTTTCTTTCCTTTTGATTTGTCTGGTACCGACCTCAAAAGTGACTATTCTCCTGATCTCATTGATAACAATTCGGTTACACCTTTGTATGACTTCGACAATCCGATCCATCATGCCGAAGAATAAGGCGAAGAAGATTGTGATCTGCTGGAATTAGCCAGGTTGTTGAAATAAGAGGAGAAGGGGATTCAACCGCACGAGGAGCGATTCAAGATTGTCATTCCAGGCACCGCCGAGGTCAGAAAGGAAGTGAAAATTGGGGCCGCTTCAGAGGTGAGTCGAGAGCAGAATGGTAGCCCTGTTGAAAGAGCATGTGGATACCTTCGCCTGGTCGTATCAGGATATGCCAGGGTCGGATATCGATGTCGTTGTGCACAAGCTACCATGGAGAGAAGACTGTCCTCTAGAGAAGCAGAACGTCGGTGCCACGTATCAAAGTGACTTTTTTTCATGATATGATTCATCATGAAATCGAATGCTATATTGATGACATGATAGCAAAGTCCCAAGCAGAAGAAGGGGCATCTGGTGGATCTGGCCAAGTTGTTTGACCGGATCGAGACAACTCAGACTGAGGCTGAGTCCGAATCAGTGCACTTGTGGAGTGTTGTCCGGTAAGTTGCCGAGGCTTATTGTGAGAGAATAAGAGGAATCGAGGTCGATCCTGCTAAAATAAAAAAAATAAAAAAAAGGAGATATAAAGAAGAAAAACCAATACGAGAAATGCCTGAACCGAAAACAAAAGAAGGTTCGTGGTTTCTTAGATAGATTGAATTGCATTTCACGGTTCATATCTCATCTGATAGCCACGTGTGAACCCACCCAAGTTGTTGAAAAAAAGAGAGATCAAACGGTCAGGTGGATAATGATTTCCAAGGGGCATTGAAAGATAAAAGAATAAGTTGCAGGAACCTCTGATTCTGATGCCTCATGTGGAAGAAACAACTGTTAATCTGGTACTTGACAGCCCTCGAGGGGTCTATGAGGTGCGTATTGTATCGGCCTAACGAGTCTGGTCTAAAAGAGCATGCAATTTACCTTAGCAAAAAGTTTATCGACTGTGAAACAATACATTCACTGCTCGAGAAAACTTGTTGTACTTTGGCATAGGCTGCTCGCCGGCTGAGACAGTTTATGCTGGTTCATACCATTTTGTGGATGTCCAAGATAGATCCGATCAAGTATGCGTTTGAGAAGTCAACATCGACCGGACGAGTGGCGAGAGGGCAAATGATGTTGACTGAATACGATATTCAGTATACCTCTCAGAAAGCAATCGAGGGAAGTGTATTGTCCGATTACATCACCCCGCAACCCATTGAGGATTATCAACCAAGGAAGTTTGAGTTCCCTGATGAGGACATCTCGAGGTGCTCAAATCGAAAGATTGTGAGGAACCGATCCCGGAGGAGGGGCCTGACCCTGAATCCGAACGGATTCTGATGTCTGATGGGGGGAGGTTAATGTGGATGAGTTAGTGTCGTTTTGGTTACGCCGAAAAGATCCCACATTCCTTTTGTTGCCCGAATAACATTTGAATGCACCAACAGTGGTGGCTGAGTATAAAGCTTGTATCTTGGGTATTGATCTTCGGTGCGTACGTCTACTGGGGCAACGCCGCGCTCGCTCGTGTATGGGATAGAAATGGTATTACCTACTGAAGTCTAGATCCCATTATGGAGAGTCCTGATGGATGAGAAATTAGAGAAGGCTGAGTGGATAAGGACTCGGTACAGAGTTGGGCCTATTTGAAATGTTGGCAGTTACTTGCCATGGGGCAGTTGTACCCAGTGAATGAAGCGTGTTGTTGACCGAAAAGTGCGACCTCGTGCGTACCACGTGGGAGAGCTGGTACTGAAAAGGATCCTTCCTCCTCACCGATCGTAAGGGCAAGTGGACACACAATTATGAATGCCCATTCGTGGTCAAGAAGGCGTTCTCTGGCAGAGCCTTGTTGTTGACGATCATGGATGGTGAGGATTTTCCATCCCCTGTGAATGCGGACGCAGTTAGAAAATACTTCGTAAAAATTGACCCGCTGTACAAAAAGAATAAAAGAGTCCAGGCAAAAAAGGGCATCCCGGCGAACCAAGAAAAAGAGAAAAGGTTCGGGCAAAAGTTAGGGATAAAGAATGAAAAGAATTTGTACACCCGGCAAGTCGAAAACCCCACAAGGGCGGCTTAGGCAAAAGTGGGTATCCCGGTGGATTGAAAACCCGCAAGGGCGGTCCAGGAAAAAGAGGGAATGAAACGAACAACTGCGTCTAGCATGGTCATTTGTTCTTTGGATAAGACATCATGGATAATCCCTATCAGAGATCGATCGGAAGCGTCTTGTTCAGAAGACAGAAAGTGCGGAAATTCTTGAGGACATAGGGGGTGTAACCGAGTTGAAACCCGATGAGATCAAGGTTTCACATTGCCATTAGGATAGATTTTTCCTTTTGTGCGTGATCACCTCTTTTCAGGGATTGCTTCCTGTGTGTTGCTCGGTTTCTAGCCACCTTTTTTCAGTCAATAAGATGCATGTTCAGTCAAATAATTGTGTTTTTGTCTTCATTACCGCTTTGATTGCAAAAACACCCGTTTATTTTTTATAAGAATATTTGCATTTTGAAACATAGAGGTCCCTTCCGATGCATGCTTATAAGATTGGAATTTGGAAATCTTATTTGGAAGTTTGAGTGACCTAGGTGTTGAAATGTTGGCACGCCTGGGGCACGCTTTTATCTAACGATCTCTTGTGCAGGTGTTGTTAGATATCTTCATTCACTTGCAGGTTGTGATGTGAAGCTTTTTGACAAAGAGATCCCCGTGGAGTCCGATCAGGGGCAAGGGATAGAAGAACGGTAAAGACAGCAAGAAACGTGCGACGATCCTGGAGGGTTAATCAAGAAGACTCTTCAAAATCTGAGGACTGGAAAGTTTATATGAATTCTAGGAGTTCGATCTCCGTGGAGTACGGAGAAGTCGGGAATACAAGGTGATGAATCAGAAAAGTCCAGACGAGTCTGGGAGTTCTCAAAAGTGGGAAGTTGACACTGTGTTTGGATGATGAATGTCGGTGTTCGACGAATCGACGGGTGTTCCATGTCAAATAGGCCGTATCTCCCCAGTGGATTTGGGAGTGTTACCTCCACAACTGATTCGAGATTGGTGTCTCGTCTCCCCAGTATAGCCAAGATCAGAGATTCCCCAGCAGGCTTGTAAGTGGTTGTTTCCCCAAGCAAGTCTGAAAGCTACTAGAACTGTTTTCCCGGGCAGGAGGTGTCTGTGGGTAGTGTGTCCCTCAGCAGTCGAGTAGCAGGTCTGAAAGTCGATCTATCCCCAGCTAGTCTGAAGATTGATAATCCCCACCGAGTCAGAAGGTTGGCGTATCCCCAGCGGAGGTATCAGGGGTTTATTCCTCAGCAATCAGGTTCGAAGTACTGTATCCCCAGCATGGTCTGGTCTATAGTTTCCCCAACAGAGTATGCCTCTCCCCATCAGGGTCGTGAATGTTTTCCCTGGCAGATCTCCCTAGCAGAGGGTTGTGTTGATGGTTTTCCCCAGCGAGTTCCCCGAGTGGATCCGGGTCGGTGAAAATTATCCCCAGTAGAGTTTATCCTACACGTGGATTGGTCGCTATCCTCAGCAGAGGTGAGCATGGGTTTGTTTCCCTAGCTGAATCCCCGAGTGGATTGGACTTGGTGAAGGTTGTCCCCGGTGGGATCTTTTCTTTCTCCAGCAGCAGTGCTATTCCCCAGCATGAGTGAGAAGTTGGCGCTATTCCTCAGACGGAGTCTCCCCACAGAGTTGGAGAATCCATTCAGATTTGTGTGCTCAGCAGAGCAATTCGTTTGCTCCTCAGCAAGAGTTTTCATCATTTTGCATCTTGCATGTAGTAATCATTGCATCCTCAAAGCGCGTAGCATTTCCATTCAATATGGAGCATTACGCCATAGAAAAATTCAAACATATGCATTCATGTGTCAAACCTAATCAGACCATATCCTCGGCGGAGGCGGATCGTTGTTCAACATCTGTACGACACATTTGCTACAGTTGCTCCAGACAACATTCAGGATTGATAACTCCCCAGAGAGGGTTATTTCCTCACCCGTAGGTGAGAGGAAAGCTTGATTCTCCTCAATGAGATCCCCAGCAAGTGTTTAGCCTTGCCTCGACATATGTAGACGTCATCCCTGTGATACCAGTAAATGTCTGATCGTCCTTTTTTAGTGTCGGTAAACACCATTGTTTCGGTGTCGGTAAACATCAAGTCTTACTCCCAGTCATCGGTAAATGTCTGGTCTTGCTTCACTTCTCTACGCATCATCTTTTGATGTCGGTAAACATTGTATCCCTTCCCAGTTCATCCGTTGATGTCTGGTCACCTCTCCGTTGGTGTCGATAAACGTCGAGCTTCTCCCGTTCGTCCGTTGACGTCTGGTCGAGTCTTCCCATTCATCTGTTGATGTCTGGTCACCTCTCCGTTAGTGTCGATAAACGTCGAGTTTTTCCCATTCGTCCGTTGACGTCTGGTTGTATCCCTTCCCAGGTCATCCGTTGATGTCTGGTCACCTCTCCGTTGGTGTCGATAAACGTCGAGCTTCTCCCGTTCGTCCGTTGACGTCTGGTCGAGTCTTCCCATTCATCCGTTGATGTCTGGTCACCTCTCCGTTGGCGTCGATAAACGTCGAGTTTTTCCCATTCGTCCGTTGACGTATGGTTGTATCCTTTCCCAGTCATTCGTTGATGTCTGGTCACCTCTCCGTTGGTGTCGATAAACATCGAGCTTCTCCCGTTCGTCCGTTGACGCCTGGTCGAGTCTTCCCATTCATCCGTTGATGTCTGGTCACCTCTCCGTTGGTGTCGATAAACGTCGAGTTTTTCCCATTCGTCCGTTGACGTATGGTTGTATCCTTTCCCAGTCATTCGTTGATGTCTGGTCACCTCTCCGTTGGTGTCGATAAACGTCGAGCTTCTCCCGTTCGTCCGTTGACGTCTGGTCGAGTCTTCCCATTCATCCGTTGATGTCTGGTCACCTCTCCATTGGTGTCGATAAACGTCGAGTTTTTCCTAGTCATCCGTCGGCGTCTCCCATTTGCACCTCCCATTTGTATATACATTTCATTTTTAGGTCATTAACATCACATTAACATTGCATTGTCATTGCATAGTCCACCATATCTCATCAGGCAAGACCGGTCAGGAGATTCAACTGTGCAAGGCAACAAGAGCATTTTCCATGAGATCAAAGCCCTAGGGTTGTTCCGATGATCTTACATGATTCAAGGATCATTTTGAAGTAGCTTGGCCAAGTGTTGAAGGCTCAGAACTCATCAGTACATGATCAATTCATCTGAGGCCCTGAAAAGTCAACTGTGGATTTGGAGGTGGGAAGTGGTTAGAGATGCCTCATTCATGTTCAAACAAGTCTCATTTGACATTTCAAACATCAACATTGAAGAATTTGAAGTCAGGTCAAGACTTTCCGAAAATAGCAGGTGACCTGTAATTTGAACTTTCCAAAAATGGAAAGATTTTGGACCAACTTCAACTCAAGATTACATCATCAAGAAAGCTTCAAATGAAATTTTGTCCAACATGAAAGTTGAAGATCTTTCTCTCCCATTTCCAAAAAGTCCAAGATCATGGATTTCTCATGTGTGGTTGAGGAGATATGGTCCAATCATGGCAAAGTGTGTTCAAAAGTTCAAATGGACATAACTTTTTAACCAAAACTCCAAAATGAGTGGTTCTTTTTGCATTTTGATCCTCATGTCATGTACTTTCCAAGCATATCATTACAGGGCATGAAATCTCCTTGCATGATCATTGGTTCACTCATGAAGATTTTTGAGGGAAATTTCATAAGACTAGTTTGAATGATCATAGGCATACAATATCACTTCCAAAGCTTGCATGAACTCATTTTTAGTGGATTTGGGCCTTGAACTGGTACTGTTCACGTACATGGCATGCATGTGAGGTGAAAACCTATTTTTGCACATACACCACATAAGTGATTAATCACATTTGCATTTGGCTTAAGCTGGTTTTAAACATGATTAGTAGGAAGTATAAATGGATAATCATAACTGTTTTTTGTCATTAGCAACATTTCAGATCTAGAATCACAAAATCATCAAAATTTTCTCTCAAACTTTTTCCAAATTTCTTCAAACAAAAGCACTTTCTATTGGTTGATTCATGGTCATGAGGTGTTGTTGAGTAGAATTGGACGTGGATTCAGAGAAAATCGTGGCATATTGAGCTAGGTTCAAAGTTTGAAGCATCCATGGCAGTTGAAGATTAAGCTGGATTCGTGTATAATTGAGCTTCAATTTCTTCATCATTCACCTCCACAAGCATCCTAGAAGAATTCTGGAGCATCACAAGCCTTGTAACACGCGATTTCAACTTCTGCTCATCAAGAAGGTCAGGATTCGACCTCTTTTATTTTGCAAATTATTATGATGTTCTTGTAGTTCGTTGATTGGTGATGATGCTGATGTAAATTTTGAGTGTTTTGGTGCACTATACACAAAGATATGTTCAATTGAAGTTTTGATGCCATTTTTCTTTTCTTCGATCTGGAATTGTTATGGTGTTTTGGTGTGAATTATTGCTTGATCCTTGATGTACGTGGAAGGATGAGTTGATTGGTATAGGTTTCAACGATTTTTGGAATGTTTTTAAAAATCTGGAAAATCCAGATGAAGATCTTCATGATCTTCATCTTTCCATATGAACACCATGCAAATTTCCAGAATGGCTAGGGTTTCGCTAGAGATTAGCTAGGAAAATCAGGATTAGCTACGAAAATTTGAAAGCGCGCCAGGCTTAGGGTTTTGTATTGATACGCTGTCGTTTTGTTTGTGGCGCGCTGGGAATTCAAAAGTGGTAACGGATCGAATCCGGCTGAAGACTCTTTTTCAAATTGCAATGCATTTTCCTTTTCCCTCCTTATTTCTTACCATTAGTTCATTTTGACTTTCAAAATTTTCATGAACTTTCAAAAATCATATAAAATTGAAAAATGCTCCAATTGATCTCCAATTTTTTGCATTGTGTTCCTTATCCTGTCTATTTTTTTATGAACATAAGATTGCAAGTTGTGCCTGGTTAAAAAAATATTTTTCTCTAGGGTGATTGAATGCATATACATGTTTGACCTTGCCTTGTTCCATTCATCATAAAATGCTCAAAAATGATCCAATGCTTCTGAAATTTTGTGTGTGGATTCTAGACATGTTGATTGACTTTTTGGTTTTGGTTTGAGATTTTTCCCATGCTCCCATTCTGTTTTATGCTCATGCTAACTTGGTGTGACAATTTGTGTCACACATGTGATTGGTTGAATTATGCTAGGTGATTGCCAAATCTAATGATGTCCAATGCCTCTAATTTTTTGTATCATGATCATGTTATATGTCCTGTTTACTCATGAATTTTGCCAAGATTATTTGAGTTATTTTTGGTTTGATGTGCATTTGTTTCTTCTGATGTCTCAATGTGATCACTATTTGCATACCTTGCCATGTTTTGCTCATGAAATGAATATGATTAATGATTTTGATGTGGGACTTTTTGAGATTTGTTCTTGATTGAATAAGGATGATTCATGTTAAATTTGAGGTTCTGTTTTGACTTTTTTCTCCATCTTTGACCCTAGGCTTTGACCTAGTGGTTTGTGGCTTACATGTGGGCTTTGATTTCAGGTTTAAACATCCAAGTCCATAGTTGATGATGCTTCCTCATTTGAGCATTGTTGTTTGCTCTTGATTACTAACACTTGTGTGTTTTGTAGGTTGATGCTAACTCATTTGAGTTTGCCTTATGGCTTGCACATTGTGAATATTGTCTGTCTGTTTATTATTATCTGTTGATGGTTTGTCTGTACAGTTGAACTGATTGGTTTAGATTTTTCACAGGTACCTAAGTTGCTTTGAGTTCTTTTGAACTTGCTTTGCTTTGCTTGGTTGCTTAACCACTGAGGTATAATTCCTCTGACTTCATGTAGTCTGGAAGACCTGTCCTGTTATGTGGGCAGGCACCTGTCTGAAGCCCTCCTTAAGAGGCAATGCTTGTGAATGTTTACTTTTGTGCCAAGCAGGTAAAGACCTCTTAAGAGGCAATTGGCAGATAGAAGGGATGTGCAATCCATCCCCTGCTATTCAATTGTGTCATTCACTTTGCTCACACCATTGTGTTGATGCATTGTGGATAATAACCCAAGATCATGTTGTGTCAGTCATCTGTGGAGAAGAGTTCTTACATTCTGAACTCCCACACTTTCTATTTTGAGTCAAGCTCTCCCAGGCCAAGGATAAGAGCTGTGAGGTCCTACCCTCACCTCCCATTTCGTCTGCTTCACCCTAACTCTCAATGTTAGGGTTAAGAGCTAACCACACCCTTTTCCAGTGGCTTGTTTGTCGAGGTTGACATGACCCCTTGACTAAAGCCTAGCCTTGTGTGAACCACTTGTTTGTATATAGTGTGTGTGCTTGCTTTTGTGCTTGTGTTATGACTGTACTGTTTAGGATAGCTTGCTCCCTGTGCAAGTTAGATAGAAACCTCAACATAGGGATCGTATGCATGACAACTTCTAGGCTCGAGTCGTAGTCTCCCTAGTAGTTTGTGCCTCCCTTTGTATCTGGTTAGGATAGAAGTTCTTTCCCTGTGTAGGGGAACTACGTCGCCCTGATCCTCATACCAGATGAGGTACGTAGGAAAGAGATGAGCTGATCTCTCCGGGCACCCTTTTTCTTTTTCACTCCTTTGTGTGTGTTGGAGTCTGACATAAGCCCAGCGATTGGCAGTTGGTTTCCCGTGTCTCGTTTGCTTGTTGGAGTCTGACATAAGTCCAGCGATTGGCAGTTGGTTTCCTGTGTCTCGTTTGCTTGTTGGAGTCTGACATAAGCCCAGCGATTGGCAGTTGGTTTCCTGTGTCTCGTTTGCTTGTTTGAGTCTGACATAAGTCCAACGATTGGCAGTTGGTTTTCTGTGTCTCGTTTGCTTGTTGGAGTCTGACATAAGTCCAGCGATTGGCAGTCGGTTTCCTGTGTGTGTTTGTTGGTTCGGAGTCTGATGTAAGTCCATTGATTGGCATTCGGTTTCCTGTGTGTGTTTGTGTGGAGTCTGACATAAGTCCAGCGATTGGCAGTCGGTTTCCAGTGTAGGTGTTTTGTTTGGCGTGCGTTAGCCGAGCTACGAGTGCTCTGATTCTTCTCCGGTCAGAGAAGATACATAGGCATAGGATGCGACATCCTAGCGAGCACGTTTTTCCTTGTCCCGAACTACGTCGACTTTGATGTCTGTGCCTGACAGACTACGTAGGCCCAGGATGCGATATCCTGCCGAGTCCTGTTTCTTTTGTCTTTCTGTGTGTTCCTTCCAGCCTTATGCAGTTTGTGAGCAGTTTTTAGCAACCTTTCTTTTATTCTTTCTGGGCGTGGATCCCGTCGAGTACGACGGATGCGTAGGGGTGCTAATACCTTCCCTTCGCATAACCGACTCCCGATCCCATCTTTCTCTGGTCGCGAGACCATGTCTTTTCCAGGTTTACTTCGAGCGTTTCCTTTCCCTCTTTCGGGATAAATAACGCACGGTGGCGGCTCTGTTGTTTCGTTTTCCCGCCGGTTTTTCGCGTAATCCGACACACATATGCAACATTAAGGACCTTCAGGAGTTCCTCCCTGTGTGCCTCCGAACACAGCAGGAGTGAGAGAATATATATCTTAGACGGCGTATGAATCAACTGATCGACTACCTTTTAGTCGCTTTTCTTTATAATTCTCAAGAGCTCGTCCACATCTTTCGGGAAAGCAGGCTCAGAGTCAGCCTATGGTGCATAGGCACCCTCATTCGCAACTTTCTTGCCTTTGGCCTTCGCCGCGGCGTTAGCACTATCAGGTTGGGTAACCGGTGGTGAGACTTCTGATCCTGCACCTCTTCTACTTTCAGTGGCTGCTCCACTCCATGATCATGCGTGTACACACTCCCCCCGTAATGCCAAGGAATGGCCCTTTCGCTGGTGAAAGGTAAAGGACCAGGGGTCGTGATGGTCATAGTGGATTGATGCGGTCACACTGGTGGTACCGATTGCGCTACTGGCGCACTGATCTGAGCGGTCGGGTAGAAAATTATGATAGTGGCAACGTCAGAGTCATACTCAAAAATCTTATTTATTGAAGTACAAACATCCGAGACATCGGAATCAAGTTCAGCAAGTACATCAGAATCAAACACCATGTTTGGAGTATCAGCAACAGCATCAGAGAAATTAATTACATCATTGGGAATTACAAAATCAGCAGGAACAACATTTGTAAATTCTTCAGCATCTTCAGGAAAGAGAGGATCAACATCTGCATTCTCAACAACCGCTTCAACAGACCTTTGGGCAGATAAGTCTTCAGCTTGGAGGATACCATCGTTAAGCAAGGCCTGGATACCCCGCTGCAGCTTCACACAACCCCCACTCTGTGCAACACAACCCAAACAACCGCTCCCACAGCCGAGTAAAACATCTGCCTTTAGCAAGTATTCTTTGATTTCTAACAGCGCAGTCTTCAGCTTCAACACCTCATTGACTAGTTTGGCTTCTCCTTCAACCATGTTAACATTTGCTCCACCATGCTGCAGCATGGGATTGATGATAACATTAGGAGCCGGCGCAAAGTTAATGGACTTTGAATCAATAAGGTCCTGAACTACGTGCTTAAAAGCTTTGCAGTTCTCAATAGTGTGGCCAGGTGCCCCAGAGTGGAAATTACACCTAGCATTGGCGTCATAACCCACTGGAAGCCTGCCAACGGGAGGAGCCAAAGTGCGTAACTACACAAGTTGCAAATGTTGAAGGTTGGGAAGCAACTGGGCATACGACATCGGAAGAGTGTCGAAACGCCTACCCATCATCCTCTGTCTCTGTTGATAAGCAGGTATGTTACCCTGTTATTGTTGGTATTGATTTTGTTGATGTTGAGGTTGTTGTTGTTGCACTTGTGTTGCAACCGGAATGGTCACTGCTGCAATATAAGGTTGTTGATGGTAATTCTGAAAGTTATTCCTCCGGTTACCCCTGTTCTGATAAGAAGATACGGCATTTGCATCCCCTTCTCTCCTCTTCTGTCCTCCTAAGAACGGCTTCTTTGACCCCGAAGATGATCCAACCCCATTTTGGATCTTACATGTCTTCAAGTAGTTCTTCACCCTCTCACCGGTAGAGACCACATCAGCAAAATTCGAGGCATTGCAACCCACCAGACGCTCCAAATAAGATCCAGGAAGTGTGTTCATAAACATGTTGGCCATCTCTTTTTCCAACATCGGAGGCTGAACACGGGAAGCCAACTCTCTCCAGCGTTGAGCATACTCTTTGAAGCACTCGTTGCTCTTGAGAGACAGATTCTAGAGCTGAGTCCTGTCAGGTGCCATATCCGCATTGTACTGATATTGCTTCACAGAGGCCTCAGTCAAGTCTCTCCAACAGCGAATATGGGCTCTGTCCAGCCTTATATACCACTCCAAGGATGCCCCAGCTAGGCTTTCCTGGAAGAAGTACATGAGCAGCTTCTCATCATCAGAATACGCGATCATCTTGTGGAAGTAAGCTTGTACATGATTCTTCGGGCAAGAGTTTCCATTTCACTTATCAAACACGGGGACTTTGAACTTTGGCGGAACTCTCACGCCTGGGACAAGCCCCAAGTCAGCAACATCCACACCAAGAGCATTCTGCCCTTCCACAGCTTTCAACCTCTCTTCCAGTCTCCGAAACATAGGGTCCATACCATGGCCCATGCCAAAGTCCTCCTGAAGCAGGGGGAATTGATCCTCTTGATCATCATGGATGGGTTGTTGACCAAGGTTGCCATGTGGGATTGGGACGGGCCCCAGTGCATTGGGTCCATTAGCCTCTCCAGCGGGAGGATCAGCCACAACCTTCGGTTGAGTGGTAGGGGGATTCCCCTGTACCAACAATCTAATCTCATGTTGTCCCTGAGCCACTCCTTGGACCACTTCCGTGCACTGATTCATGCGAATCCTCATCTCACCGAGCTCTGCTTGTAAACCTTCCATTGCTCTCTGTTGATTCCTTCGAGTACCGTATCGGTGAATGCCTGAGTCAGCTATCCTAATAATGGAATACCAAACAAGATGAGAACACTGCGGCGGTACCTGTTATGCAAGACATGCTAATGAATATGCAAATGCAATGACATGTTTATCAATTTCAAAGGGTATTCTACCCCTTGATTCCAGTCTCACATTAGATAAACAGTGTAAGAAAACCCCGACTAGAATCAAGAAGAAGATATAAACCCCTAGGAATAGATAAACATGATGCGTGCAATGCTTATGAATTAATTTTTATATCAGAGGAACTTTAGAGTCTTATTTGCAAATTTTGGAAATATTAAACGTTTATCACATATGGAAATATCACGTCAATTAATATTTGGAAATGTTTTTACGCCAAAGAAGTACAGTCTTGGTAACCAAATACAATACAAGAGAGAAGGAAAATGAACATCCTATGGATCCCTAGAAGCAATCTTCCAAAGCCCTCGAGACCGGAAGATAAGCTGCACGAAGCCTCTTCACCTCCCTCTCATAGGTTGCCTCCATATCTGCCTTCTCTTTGGCGAGTCGATCATACTTCCTCTTCCAAAACTTGGAAGACTGAGGAAGTAGAGAAGGCAATGTGTCATCAGGATCATCAATAGCCCGGTGCTCAAGGAACTCTATCAAAGCATCCTTCTCTCTGATCTGCTGAAGCAACTCCTCTCGTTCACGGATCCAAGCACGCGAACGGTCTTCGTCTCTCAA
Organism: Lathyrus oleraceus; assembly: GCF_024323335.1. Classification (NCBI taxonomy): domain Eukaryota; kingdom Viridiplantae; phylum Streptophyta; class Magnoliopsida; order Fabales; family Fabaceae; genus Lathyrus; species Lathyrus oleraceus. The sequence continues at coordinate 294,021,768 of NC_066580.1, forward strand.
CTCCTCTACTCCTTGGCTAGGGAGGGTTGAAGGCCCAGCCACAACCAAAGGTGTGGGTCTTGGATACTCATAAGGCATGAGGTACTCGAAAGCTCTCCTCCTAACCCAAGAGGTATAGGGTTCCAAAGTGATACAGTTCTTCGGTCCTAGCTCCTTCCTTCCTTTCTTATGGATCTTGCGCCAAGCGCGGACTATCCTGCCCTTCAAGCCTTGGGGATCTTTACCCTCCTGAAAGAACACACCCTCTAACAGAATGTTATTGAGTTTATCCTTTAGGGGGAACCCAAGCTGACGACGTGCCAAAATAGGGTTGTAGTTAATTCCACCGCATGTACCAAGAAGAGGTACATTGGAGAATTCACCACAAGAGTCGATAATCTGCACACCATCATATACATGGTTGTACCAAAAGATATCATCATTAGAGAGAGACATAAGTCTCGTGGACCACCGTAGACATCCTTTGTTCTCCTTGAAGGCGAGCGTCTGAGGCAAGTGCGAAATAAACCACTTGTGCAATAGAGATAAACAGCACACAATGGTACCACCGCCCTTTGCATTCCTCATATGCAAAGAGAAATAAGTGTCACCCAACAGAGTAGGAACAGGATTAAGAGTAGAGAAAATCCTAATGGCGTTCACATCCACAAACTTGTCGATGTTGGGGAATAACACTAGCCCTTAGATGAGAAGTACAAATATGGCCTCAAAGGCGTCCTCACTCATGGCCTTCCCAAACATAGTAGCTTGATCAATGAGGAAATCAAACGAGAGACCTTGAATTCCACCTTTGGTAGTCATATGAGCACCAATAATAGATTCGTCTATACGCAACAGATCAGCAATCTCTTGAGAAGAAGGAGCTCTCTCCAAGCCACTGAACGACAACTGGTCTAGGATAGGTATGCCCACAAGATAGGCATACTCCTCAAGTGTGAGCAAAAGCTGGAAATCCGGAAAAGTGAAGCAACGGTACAAGGGATCATAAAACTGCACCAACATACTCATTAGACCTTCATCCACTTGAGTAGCCAGAATAGACAGAAGCTTTCCATGACGAGCCTTGAATTCCAAGGGATCTAATACATAGGATGTCAAACTCCTTAACTCTTTCAAGTAGGGTTGTCTGAAATTATACTTCTTCGTATTCCTTCTTTGTTTATCCATGTCTGAAAATTTGCAAATAGACCTCTTAAGTTCCTTGAAAGTTTTCTCATTGTTGATGATATGGATGTGTATGAATGCATGAATGCATGGATGCAACAATCACACTCAAGGATCAAGCAAATCATACCACACAAAGGTCATGGGATGGATCAAGTCATCCTTAATATCAATCATCCATTTTGGTGGATTATGGTTTACACCTTATCAACATCCAAGTTCCATTAATATTAAGGATACACAAGAACGGATCAACCACGAATCAAGGGTTTGTTGCGAGTCGCGAGCATGGAGTCTTGGTTAAGAACCACCCAAAGGGAGTGTACTATTGTTAAACCTGACAATCATGTTCTACAAGAGGTTCCCATAGTCATCATCCCGTCTTTCGGATATTATCGGATAAACGACTACTCGTATTCCAAAAATATTCTCAAGAGAGACTCTTATGAGTGTAGTATCGCATAACAATCGTATCAAATCTTAAACTTGAACAATCTTCGCACTACGTCCTAAAAATAAGCCAAGATGGGCGTGGTAAACTAAGGTCCTTGGCTTCTAAGGCATATATTGGAAAGAGTAATGCCTAACCACGACTACTCGTGTGACATTATTGATCCCAACATAACCTCCACCAAGTGAATGGGCTTGCAAGTCAACTTGCTAAGGAATAACTCCATACAAGTCAACAAGGCTATGACATTCTCCAATCCTAAGTGCACTCGAGTTCGGGTATAGAACTCATCTCACGAAGATCACCAAGCATACAAGGAATTAATATTCAAACAATTCAATCATTACATACAATACAGTAATCCCAAATTGCACAAAAATATGTCACAAAGCAATATACCATACAATACAACAAATATGAAAAGTAGGCAAAACCCACTAGGCAAATGATAGTCCCCAGCAGAGTCGCCACTTTTCTGTAGCGGGGTATTCGTTACCATTAGAGATATTGACTAAATCTAAGGTAAACCATACAAGTCGAGTCGCCGCCGCACTTCTATTTATCCAAAGGAATGGTTAGAAAGCGAACAAAAACCTAAACGTTTTATCGAATAAAAAACTAGTAAAAATGTCAGAGATCTGGGTAAGGGGGTTGGTTATGCAATGGGAAGGTTTTAAGCACCCAAAACATCCTAGGTACTCCTAGGGAGCCCTTTTCATAAGTGTTGTTCTAGTCTAAAGGGTGTAGGTATATCTAAAGTACTATTTACTAAAAGGAAGGTTAAAAGAAAATGACTCGCAAGGATGTCGCATCCACTGCCTACGTATCTCATCTGAGCATGAGAATCAGAGTCTTCATAGCTCGACTACCTATGGGTTAAAGAGAAGTGTGCTCGGTAAGACGTCGCATCTTATGCCTATGTATCTCATCTGGAATGAGAATCAGAGCAAAACGTAGTTCGGCTAACTAAGGGTTAAGGATTGCCATCTGAACATGGACTTACAAAAGAGGACACCAGCTGTGTCAAAGAAGGGTGGGCAATATGTTCAATGTCCTAGCAGTAGGTGTCGCAGCTCGCTGAATCGAGTCTTAGGCAGTTACCTCTTTGCAATAGAACGGACTGACATGCCACAAGATCGGAGACGCACAGAAGGTCTAAAAGTGGGGAAGCTCTGCTCTAGAGTTGTCATGCAATATGGACCTATGTGTTAGGATTTACAAAGGGGAACATCTACCTAATGTTAGCATGCAAAGAATAAGGGAATTCTACCTATGTTATCATACAAAGGGTTCTACCTAATGGGTGCTACCTAAACGGAACAAGAGTCGACAGATGGAGCGCGGAGAGGAGTTACGGATAAGGGTAGATGGAGATGTCGAAGGCAATCGACTTACAGGTAGATGGAGATGCCTGAGGCAATCGACTTACAAGAGGATGGATGAATGTGTGCTGGTTCTATTAAGTTTTGAAAATGATTACTCGATGTTGGATCGAGCTTTTGATCTTATTTTGAAATGGTTATCGGATGTTCGTTTTAATTCTTGTATTAACAGGTGACTAAAGAAATAAAGAAATAAATATTATACACTTTATGGGAGAGGGGTACATTTGTTATGAATGGGGATTGTTCATGGCAAACAAACAATAAGAATATATGCCTCATACATCATACAAGTAGGCAACAGTTATCAATCAGATCGGATAAATAAACAATATATAATCAAACCAAAGAATAAAATAATGGAGCATTTAAACAATGCATGGAAGTATGAACATGTTAAATAATCAAGCAATAGAAAGCATGAATGAGAGAAACAAGTATAAAAGATAACAGATGAATCAAACAGATGAAAATATGCACACGAAGGGTCCATTGAATAATTTAATCAGGAAATGAGGTAAGGACCAAATAAAATCAAGGTAAAAGGCCTCTAATACATGGAATATGAGATGAACTAGGGAGGATCAAAATATCTCTTCAATTGCCATAAGCAATCCCTAAGTCAAACATCGATCATAAAGAAGTCAACTGAAAATTCAAGTCAACTTAAAAAATAACAAATAAATAGCAAATTAATCAAGAAAATTATGAAAACTTAAACTAAATAAGTTGGGGTCAGGACATCATCATCCCCCAAAAATATTTTAAAAATAATGAAAATTGGCTCGTGAATTAATTAAAACAAAACATAGGTCAAACCAAAAGTCAATTAATAAGGCTAGGTTTAAAATAAATCAAGAATAAATAGTAAATTAATCAAGAAAATTAAGAAAAGTTAAACTAAATAAGGTAGGGTCAGGACATCATCATCCCCCAAAAAGATTTTTAAAATAATGAAAATTGGCACGTGAATTAATTAAAACAAAACGTAGGTCAAACCAAAAGTCAATTAATAAGACTAGGTTAGAAATAAATCAAGAATAAATAGAACATTAATCAAGAAAATTATGAAAAATTAAACTAAAAAAGCTGGGGTAAGGACATCATCATCCCCCAAAAAGATTTTAAAAATAATGAAAATTGGTACGTAAATTAATTAAAATAAAACAGAAGTCAAATTAAAAGTCAACCAACCAAACTAGGTCAAAATTAAATCCAAAATATATTGAAAATGTGAAATAAAATTCCAAGAAAATGTCAGGTTGACCATGAGTCAGTGGTCAACCTTCATCCCAAAAATAAAATGCTAACAATAATTTTAAGTCATAAAAATAAAATAAATAAATAAAAGTGTGTTAAAATGGACCATTTAGAATAAATAATTAAAATAAAATATTAATATTTAAAACAAATACGAAAATAAAAATTATATAAAATTAAATAAAACGTTAAGAAAGGTGAAAAATGTTTTTGGGTAATTTTATGGACGAAGAAAATATTTTAAATAAGAAAAAGAAATATGAAAATGGAAGGATTAATGGTGATGAACATGGTAAGCAAGCGTAGATATATCAAAACATGGTCATGGAAGAGATGATTACCTAATGGAAAATAGAAGTGGAATGGAATCTGATATGTGATGAAGCTTTGCCTCCTTGCCACGAAATTCCAATGCTCCTTTAGGGTTAGGGTTTCAGCTTCTTAATTAGGGTGGATTAGGTGTTCTCATGGGCTTTTTAATAAGTGATTTATCCATAAGAATAAAAGTGTGAAGTGAGGTGTAAAATGTTGTTATTTTGGGCCAAACTTAAGTGAATGGATGTCCAATGCATGGCTAAAAGAGGTTAAAAAAAACGTGACTGGTTTGTGCAGCATGCTTAGAAAGTCTGATTGGGCCAGCCAGGCCCAACATCTGCCTAGAAAATCAAGTCATGGTGCCCACTTTAAATGAATGTATCTCTCAAACCATGGATCCAAATGAGATGATTCCAAAAGGATGTGAAAGAGGACATGGCAAGGTACAATTTTTGTGAAGAAAGTATTTACAAATAATGCCTTGAAGTGCAACAAAACTGGCCAAGAAGTCTTGACAAATTTTGAAGATTTTGGACTTAGAAATTTTTCTAAGTGTCCTAAAAAAATGTCTTACTTTGACTAAGCATAAATTTCTCAATTCTAATCCAAATGGAGCAATCTTAAATCTCTAGAAAGCTTGGAACAAGAGGAACAACTTTCATGTTGGAGAAATTTTCAAATGGAGCTTTTATCTTGATGTAAAATGGGCTTAAAGTGAGTGCAACGATCATGAAAACTTGCCCTAAATGGAAAGCCAACCATTTCCAAATTAAGTAACTTTTCCAATTCCTGATTAAATGATGAATCCATGATCCAACCTTGATCAAATTTCACATGTAGGATCCCCTAGGCATGGATTTTGAGATTCCACTCTCAAAATGTCAGGAGTTGACTTTTTTGGCCCCACAATTGACTTTTCCCAAACTGGTCTTGATAGCCATCTCTGGTCTTGTTCTTCTGAGCTTCTGCTTGACCGGAGGACAATCCTCTTTGAGAGGCAAACGGTGTACCACAATGTCCGTGTCAAGCCCTGGCATGTCCTGATAAGACCAAGCGAAGATGTCAACATACTCTTGCAGCAATTCAATCAGCCCCTTCTTCACATTATCTTCCAAAGCAGCCCCTATCTTGATTTCTCTCTTGGCGTCCTCGGTGCCGAGATTAATCACTTCAACAGACTCTTGATGCGGTTGAATGACCCTTTCCTCCTGTTTTAACAACCTGGCAAGTTCTTTAGGGAGTTCACAGTCTTCATTACCCTCTTTTTCAGCTTGAAAGATTGGATTTTCAAAGTCGAAGCGAGCCATAACAGAACTGTTATCAATAGGATCCGATGACGTGCATCTGCATGAGTAATGGTATGTGCTTATGAGTGTGAACAAGAAGTGGAAACTAAACAAAACATCATTTTTTAAAACTGCAAAAATAGAAAGACAGTGAACAAAATATTTGAATGCAAAAAGACGTCATTTATTTATGATAAAAAATGCAGGCATCCACATAGATGAGCCTTACAATGAGTCATCACGTCCTGGGCGGAACGTAAGACTTGGATATGCATGAATAAACAAAGAAAATTACTCTTTAAGAAGAGTGACTTGGATAATCTCTTCAGAAGACCAGTTGCGGAGAACTTCACCCGGGACCCTTGGACGCACCCAGTTGTCAATGTCGCAAACATTATCCCCATCTTCTTTGTTGATTGCAGAGACCTGGCCGTACTCAATGATGCTAGCACTAGAGAAAGTAATCGTCCCCTGACGAGTCTGAGGCGTTGAAGTTGTAGAAGTCAATGCCGGCTGATACCCAATCCCAAACTTGTCTTCCTTTACAGGTAAATCCACCAGACGTCCCCAACGGGAGCAACACCTGAATTTACCAAGGCATGTGCCTGCTTGAAGGACAAAATAGAGGCACCTGATTTAACCTCTTCCACCGGAGCTGCATCCTTGACTTGAACTGCCTCAAAGGCCTGACACAGGGTCTCATGAATCTCACCTTCTACCTCTACATACTTGAATGTAGACAGGTTACTGACCAGAATATCCTCCTCACCACAGACAGTGATAATTCTTCCGTTGATCGGGAACTTGATCTTCTAATGCAAGGTCGAGGAGACTACCCCAGTATTGTGGATCCAAGGACGACCCAGCAAGCAGATATACGAAGGACTGATATCCATCACATAGAATACGGTGTTAAAGGTTTGTGATCCAATCTGAATTGGCAATTCTACCTCTCCGAACACCGACCTCTTAGAACCTTCGAAGGCTCTTACCACAAGATCGGAAGGCTTCAAGATCAAACCTTCTACATCTAACCTTGACAGGGCTCTCTTGGGTAGCACATTGAGATAGGAACCTGTATCCACCAGAACATGGGATAGCACAATGTCTTTACACTCCATCGAGATGTGGAAAGCCTTGTTATAATCGCATCCAGCTGGCGTCAAGTCAGAATCAGTAAACCCCAACCTATTGCTTGTATAAACATTTGCAATGATCCCTTCTAGTTGGTTCACTGAGATCTCCTGAGGCAAATATGCAGCATTAAGGACCTTCAGGAGTGCCTCCTTGTGTGCCTCCGAACACAGCAAGAGTGAGATAATAGATATCTTAGACGGCGTCTGAATCAACTGATCGACTACCTTGTAGTCGCTTTTCTTTATAATTATCAAGAGCTCGTCCACATCTTTCACGAAAGTAGGCTTAGAGTCAGCCTGTGGTGTAAAGGTACCCTCATTCGCAACTTGCTTGCCTTTGGCCATCGCGGCTGCGTCAGCACTATCAGGTTGGGTAACCGGTGGTGAGAATAGTCTACCACTTCTGGTGAATCGCCCGATTCCACCAACATTGTCCACTGCGGGATCTTTCATCTCAATTCCAGGTTCAGACTTCTGATCCTGTACCTCTTTTACTTTCAGTGGTTGCTTCACTCCATGATCATGCGTGTACACACTCCCCCCGTAATGCCAAGGAATGGCCCTTTCGCGGGTGAAAGGTAAAGGACCAGGGGTCGTGATGGTCATAGTGGATTGATGCGGTCGCACTGGTGGTACCGGTTGCGCTACTGGCGCACTGATCTGAGCGGTCGGGTAGAAAATTGTGATAGTGGCAACGTCATAGTCATACTTAGAAATCTTATTTATTGAAGTAGAAACATCTGAAACATCGGAATCAAGTTCAGCAAGTACATCAGAATCAAACACCATGTTTGGAATATCAGCAACAACATCAGAGAAATTAATTACATCATTGGGAATTAAAAAATCAGCAGGAACAACATTTGTAAATTCTTCAGCATCTTCCTGAAAGAGAGGATCAACATCTGCATTCTCAACAACCCCTTCAACAGACCTTTGGGCAGATAAGTCTTCAGCTTGGAGGATACCATCGTCAAGCAAGGCCTGGATACCCTGCTGCAGATTCACACAACCCCCACTCTGTGCAACACAACCCAAACAACCGCTCCCACAGCCGGGGAATACATCTGCCTTTAGCAAGTATTCTTTGATTTCTAACAGCGGAGTCTTCAGCTTCAACACCTCCTTGACTAGTTTGGCTTCTCCTTCAACCATGTTAACATTTGCTCCACCATGCTGCGACATGGGATTGTTGACAACATTAGGAGCCGACGCAAAGTTAATGGCCTTTGAATCAATAAGGTCCTGAACTACGTGCTTAAAAGCTTTGCAGTTCTCAATAGTGTGGCCAGGTGCCCCAGAGTGGAAATTACACCTAGCATTGGCGTCATAACCCACTGGAAGCCTGCCAACGGGAGGAGCCAAAGTGTGTAACTGCACAAGTTGCAAATGTTGAAGGTTGGGAAGCAACTGGGCATACGAAATCGGAAGAGTGTCGAAACGCCTATCCATCATCCTCTGTCTCTGTTGATAAGCAGGTCTGTTACCATGTTGTTGTTGGTATTGATTTTGTTGACGTTGAGGTTGTTGTTGTTGCACTGGTGCAACAGCCAGAATGGTCACTGCTGAAACATAAGGTTGTTGATGGTAATTCTGAAAGTTATTCCTCCGGTTACCCCTGTTCTGATAAGAAGGTATGGCATTTGCATCCCCTTCTCTCCTCTTTTGTCCTCCTAAGAACGGCTTCTTTAACCCCGAAGATGATCCAACCCCATTTTGGATCTTACATGTCTTCAAATAGTTCTCCATCCTCTCACCGGTAGAGACCACATCAGCAAAATTCGAGGCGTTGCAACCCACCAGACGCTCCAAATAAGATCCAGGAAGTGTGTTCATAAACATGTTGGCCATCTCTTTTTCCAACATCGGAGGCTGAACACGGGAAGCCAACTCTCTCCAGTGTTGAGCATACTCTTTGAAGCATTCGTTGCTCATGAGAGACAGATTCTGGAGCTGAGTCCTGTCAGGTGCCATATCCGTATTGTTCTGATATTGCTTCACAAAGGCCTCATCCAAATCTCTCCAGTAGCGAATATGGGCTCTGTCCAGCCTCATATACCACTCCAAGGATGCCCCGGCTAGGCTGTCCTGGAAGAAGTACATGAGCAGCTTCTCATCATCAGAATTCGCGATCATCTTGTGGAAGTAAGCTTGTACATGAGTCTTCGGGAAAGAGTTGCCATTGTACTTATCAAACACGGGGACTTTGAATTTTAGCGGAACTCTCACGCCTGGGACCAACCCCAAGTCAGCAAAATCCACACCAAGAGCATTCTGCCCTTCCACAGCTTTCAACCTCTCTTCCAGTCTCCGAAACATAGGGTCCATACCATGGCCCATGCCAAAGTCCTCCTGAAGCAGGGGGAATTGATCCTCCTGATCATCATGGATGGGTTGTTGACCAAGGTTGCCATGTGGGATTGGGATAGGCCCCGGTCCATTGGGTCCATTAGCCTCTCCAGCGGGAGGATCAGCCACGACCTCCGGTTGAGTAGTAGGGGGATTCCCCTGTACCAACAATCTAATCTCATGTTGTCCCTGAGCCACTCCTTGGACCACTTCCATGAACTGATTCATGCGAATCCTCATCTCAGTGAGCTCTGCTTGTAAACCTTCCATTGCTCTCTGTTGATTCCTTCGGGTACCGTATCGGTGAATGCCTGAGTCAGCTATCCTAATAATGGAATACCAAACAAGATGAGAACACTGCAGCGGTACCTGTTATGCAAGACAGACTAATGAATATGAAAATGCAATGACATGTTTATCAATTTCAAAGGGTATTCTACCCCTTGATTCTAGTCTCACATTAGATAAACAGTGTAAGAAAACCCCGACTAGAATCAAGAAGAAAATATAAACCCCTAGGAATAGATAAACATGATGCATGCAATGCTTATGATTTAATTTTTATATCAGAGGAAATTTAGAGTCTTATTTGCAAATTTTGGAAATATTAAACGTTTATCACATACGGAAATATCACGTCAATTAATATTTGGAAATATTTTTAGGCCAAAGAAGTACAGATTTGGTAACCAAATACAATACAAGAGAGAAGGAAAACGAACATCCTATGGATCCCTAGAAGAAATCGTCCAAAGCCCTCGAGACCGGAAGATAAGCTGCACAAAGCCTCTTCACCTCCCTCTCATAGGCTGCCTCCATATCTGCCTTCTCTTTGCCGAGTCGATCATACTTCCTCTTCCAAAACTTGGAAGACTGAGGAAGTAGAGAAGTCAATGCGTCATCAGGATCATCAATAACCTGGTGCTTAAGGAACTCTATTAAAGCATCCTTCTCTCTGATCTGCTGAAGCAACTCCTCTCGTTCACGGATCCAAGCACGCGAATGGTCTTCGTCTCTCAACTCCTCTACTCCTTGGCTAGGGAGGGTTGACGGCCCAGCCACAACCAAAGGCGTAGGTCTTGGATACTCATAAGGCATGAGGTACTCGGAAGCTCTCCTCCTAACCCAAGAGGTATAGGGTTCCAAAGCGATACAGTTCTTCGGTCCTAGCTCCTTCCTTCCTTTCTTATGGATCTTGGGCCAAGCGCGGACCATCCTGCCCTTCAAGCCTTGGGGATCTTTACCCTCCTGAAAGAACACACTCTCTAACAGAATATTATTGGGTTTATCCTTTAGGGGGAACCCAAGCTGACGACGTTCCAAAATAGGGTTGTAGTTAATTCCACCGCATGTACCAAGAAGAGGTACATTGGAGAATTCACCACAAGAGTCGATAATCTGCACACCATCATATACACAGTTGTACCAAAAGATATCATCATTAGTGAGAGACATAAGTCTCGTGGACCATCGTAGACATCCTTTGTTCTCCTTGAAGGCGAGCGTCTAAGGCAAGTGCGAAATAAACCACTTGTACAACAGAGGCAAACAGCACACAATGGTACCACCGCCCTTTGCATTCCTCATATGCAAAGAGAAATAAGTGTCACCCAATAGAGTAGGAACGGGATTATGAGTAGAGAAAATCCTAATGGCGCTCACATCCACAAACTTGTCGATGTTGGGGAATAACACTAGCCCATAGATGAGATGTACAAATATGGCCTCAAAGGCGTCCTCACTCATGGCCTTCCCAAACATAGTAGCCTGATCAATGAGGAAATCAGACGGGAGACCTTGAATTCCACCTTTGGTAGTCATATGAGCACCAATAATAGATTCATCTATACGCAACAGATCAGCAATCTCTTGAGAAGAAGGAACTCTCTCCAAGCCACTGAACAACAACTGGTCTAGGATAGGTATGCCCACAAGATAGGCATACTCCTCAAGCGTGGGTAAAAGCTGGAAATCCGAAAAAGTGAAGCAACGGTACAAGGGATCATAGAACTGCACCAACACACTCATTAGACCTTCATCCACTTGAGTAGCCAGAATAGACAGAAGCTTTCCATGACGAGCCTTGAATTCCAAGGGATCTAATACATAGGATGTCAAACTTCTTAACTCTTTCAAGTCAGGTTGTCTGAAATTGTACTTCTTCGTATTCCTTCTTTTTTAATCCATGTCTGAAAATTTGCAAATAGACCTCTTAAGTTCCTTGAAAGTTTTCTCATTGTTGACGATATGGATGTGTATGAATGCATGAATGCATGGATGCAACAATCACACTCAAGGATCAAGCAAATCACACCACACAAAGATCATGGGATGGATCAAGTCATCCTTAATATCAATCATCCATTTTGGTGGATTATGGTTTACACCTTATCAACATCCAAGTTCCATTAATATTAAGGATACACAAGAACGGATCAACCACGAATCAAGGGTTTGTTGCGAGTCGCGAGCATGAAGTCTTGGTTAAGAACCACCCAAAGGAAGTGTACTATTGTTAAACCTGACAATCATGTTCTACAAGAGGTTCCCATAGTCATCATCCCGTCTTTCGGATATTATCGGATAAACGACTACTCGTATTCCAAAAATAATCTCAAGAGAGACTCTTATGAGTGTAGTATCGCATAACAATCGTATCAAATCTTAAACTTGAACAATCTTCGCACTACGTCCTAAAAATAAGCCAAGATGGGCGTGGTAAACTAAGGTCCTTGGCTTCTAAGGCATATATTGGAAAGAGTAATGCCTAACCACGACTACTCGTGTGACATTATTGATCCCAACATAACCTCCACCAAGTGAATGGGCTTGCAAGTCAACTTGCTAAGGAATAACTCCACACAAGTCAACAAGACTATGCCATTCTCCTATCCTAAGTGCACTCGAGTTCGGGTATAGAACTCATCTCACGAAGATCACCAAGCATACAAGGAATTAATATTCAAACAATTCAATCATTACATACAATACAGTAATCCCAAATTGCACAAAAATATGTCACAAAGCAATATACCATACAATACAACAAATATGAAAAGTAGGCAAAACCCACTAGGCAAATGATAGTCCCCAACAGAGTCGCCACTTTTCTGTAGCGGGGTATTCGTTACTATTAGAGATATTGACTAAATCCAAGGTAAACCATACAAGTCGAGTCACCACTGCACTTCTATTTATCCAAAGGAATGGTTAGAAAGCGAACAAAAACCTAAAAGTTTTATTGAATCAAAAACTAGTAAAAATGTCAGAGATCTGGGTAAGGGGGTTGGTTATGCAATGGGAAGGTTTTAAGCATCCAAAACATCCTAGGTACTCCTAGGGAGCCCTTTTCATAAGTGTTGTTCTAGTCTAAAGGGTGTAGGTATATCTAAAGTACTATTTACTAAAAGGAAGGTTAAAAGAAAATGACTCGCAAGGATATCGCATCCACTGCCTACGTATCTCATCTGAGTATGAGAATCAGAGTGTTCGTAGCTTGGCTACCTATGGGTTAAAGAGAAGTGTGCTCGGTAAGACGTCGCGTCTTATGCCTACGTATCTCATCTGGAATGCGAATCAGAGCAAAACGTAGTTCGGCTAACTAGGGGTTAAGGATTGCCATCTGAACATGGACTTACAAAAGAGGACACCAGCTGTGTCAAAGGAGGGTGGGCAGTCTGTTCAACATCCTAGCAGTAGGAGTCGTAGCTCGCTGAATCGAGTCTTAGGTAGTTACCTTTTTGCAATAGAACAGACTGACATGCCACAAGATCGGAGACGCACGGAAGTTCTAAAAGTGGGGAAGCTCTGCTCTAGAGTTATCATGCAATATGGACCTATGTGTTAGGATTTACAAAGGGGAACATCTACCTAATGTTAGCATGCAAAGAATAAGGGAATTTTACCTATGTTATCATACAAAGGGTTCTACCTAATGGGTGCTACCTAAACGGAACAAGAGTCGACGGATGGAGCGCGGAGAGGAGTTACGGATAAGGGTAGATGGCGATGCCGGAGGCAATCGACTTACAGGTAGATGGCGATGCCTGAGGCAATCGACTTACAAGAGGATGGATGAATGCATGCTGGTTCTGTTAAGTTTTGAAAATGATTACTCGACGTTGGATCGAGCTTTTGATCTTATTTTGAAATGGTTATCGGATGTTCGTTTTAATTCTTGTATTAACAGGTGACTAAATAAATAAAGAAATAAATATTATACACTTTATGGGAGAGGGGTACATTTGTTATGAATGGGGATTGTTCATGGCAAACAAACAATAAGAATATATGCCTCATACATCATACAAGTAGGCAACAGTTATCAATCAGATCGGATAAATAAAAAATATATAATCAAACCAAAGAATCAAATAATGGAGCATTTAAACAATGCATGGGACTATGAACATGTTAAATAATCAAGCAATAGAAAGCATGAATGAGAGAAACAAGTATAAAAGATAACAGATGAATCAACCAGATGAAAATGTGCACACGAAGGGTCCACTGAATAATTTAATCAGGAAATGAGGTAAGGACCAAATAAAATCAAGGTAAAAGGCCTCTAATATATGGCATATGAGATGAACGAGGGAGGATCAAAAGATCTCTTCAATTTCCATAAGCAATCCCTAAGTCAAACATCGATCATAAAGAAGTCAACTGAAAATTCAAGTCAACTTAAAAAATAACAAATAAATAGAAAATTAATCAAGAAAATTATGAAAAATTAAACTAAACAAGGTGGGGTCAGGACATCATCATCCCCCAAAAGGATTTTAAAAATAATGAAAATTGGCACGTGAATTAATTAAAACAAAACATAGGTCAAACCAAAAGTCAATTAATAAGGCTAGGTTAGAAATAAATCAAGAATAAATAGTAAATTAATCAAGAAAATTATGAAAAATTAAACTAAATAATATCATCATCCCCCAAAAAGATTTTAAAAATAATGAAAATTGGCACGTGAATTAATTAAAACAAAACATAGGTCAAACCAAAAGTCAATTAATAAGACTAGGTTAGAAATAAATCAAGAATAAATAGAAAATTAATCAAGAAAATTATGAAAAATTAAACTAAATAAGGTGGGGTAAGGACATCATCATCCCCCAAAAAGATTTTTAAAATAATAAAAATTGATACATGAATTAATTAAAATAAAACAGAAGTCAAATTAAAAGTCAACCAACCAAACTAGGTCAAAATTAAATCCAAAATATATTGAAATTGTGAAATAAATTTCCAAGAAAAGGTCATGTTGACCATGAGTCAGTGGTCAACCTTCATCCCAAAAATCAAATGCTAACAATAATTTTAAGTCATAAAAAAAATGTGTTAAAATGGACCATTTAGAATAAATAATTAAAATAAAATATTAATATTTAAAACAAATACGAAAATAAAAATTATATAAAATTAAATAAAACGTTAAGAAAAGTGAAAAATATTTTTGGGTAATTTTATGGACGAAGAAAATATTTTAAATAAGAAAAAGAAATATGAAAATGGAAGGATTAATGGTGATGAACATGGTAAGCAAGCGTAGATATATCAAAACATGGTCATGGAAGAGATGATTACCTAATGGAAAATAGAAGTGGAATGGAATCTGATATGTGATGAAGTTTTGCCTCCTTGCCACGAAATTCCAATGCTCCTTTAGGGTTAGGGTTTCAGCTTCTTAAATAGGGTGGATTAGGTGTTCTCATGGGCTTTTTAATAAGTGATTTATCCATAAGAATAAAAGTGTGAAGTGAGGTGTAAAATGTTGTTATTTTGGGCCAAACTTAAGTGAATGGATGTCCAATGCATGGCTAAAAGAGGTAAAACAAACGTGACTGGTTTGTGCAGCATGCTTAGAAAATCTGATTGGGCCAGCCAGGCCCAACATCTGCCTAGAAAATCAAGTCATGGTGCCCACTTTAAATGAATGTATCTCTCAAACCATGGATCCAAATGAGATGATTCCAAAAGGATGTGAAAGAGGACATGGCAAGGTACAATTTTTGTGAAGAAAGTATTTACAAATAATTCCTTGAAGTGCAACAAAACTGGCCAAGAAGTCTTGACAAATTTTGAAGATTTTGGACTTAGAAATTTTTCTAAGTGTCCTAAAAAAATGTCTCACTTTGACTAAGCATAACTTTCTCAATTCTAATCCAAATGGAGAAATATTTATATCTCTAGAAAGCTTGGAACAAGAGGAACAATTTTCTTGCTGGAGAAATGTTCAAATTGAGCTTTATCTTGATGCAAAATAGGCTTAAAGTGAGTGCAACGATCATGAAAACATGCCCTAAATAGAAAGCCAACCATTTTCAAATTAAGTAATTTTTCCAATTCCTGATTAAATGATGAATCCATGATCCAACCTTGATAAAATTTCACATGTAGGATCCCCTAGGCATGGATTTTGAGATTCCACTCTCAAAATGTCAGGAGTTGACTTTTCTGGCCCCACAATTGACTTTTCCCAAACTGTCTGATTCCCGATTCCATTGATCAATTGAAGCACTTCTAGCTCAAATAAAGATCTGATTTTTTGTATGTAGACCCTTGTGGACATATGGAGGGCCATCGAAAAGAGTTTCACCCAAAGAATCAGAAATAAATTGATTTTATACCAAACCCTAGTTTTAGGGCAAAATGATCAGGAACTGATTGCACTGATTGCCAGTGGATCTTTCTGAGATAATTGTGAATTATCTTCCTAGGCCAAGATGCCTATCTAATCATGACATGGATGAGCTCCTCTACTTCCAACCAGACATTGCCTGTTACAGGTAGCCATGAAACCCTAATTTCTGATTAAATCCAAATGAACACTCTGATAGCTTTGAATCATTCACTGATGAACTGAGGACCATAATAAGATACTTGGACCCCCTTGAGACCCTTGAGACTTGTATACTTAGAAAATGAAGTCCAATTCTCAATCTTGCTTTGTGTGGGCTCCTTCTGTTAAGGAGTGATCGATCAAAGCCTGATCTCCATGTCACTAATGCAGTATGCAATGAGTATGACCTAATATGATGCTAATGAAGTGTAAAACATAATCCCATGCTTCCATGAAAAATGAAGGGTAAATTTTGGGGTATTACAATAGGGTCCACCGAAAACTGATATTGGGGGTGGGCACTTTCCGCCCCAACATTTACCTCCCCCTTTTTTTTCTTTGCAAATCCCCCTTGCGACCTTTTGTTCGTTGTCTGCGAAGCGGTTGTATCTGTGACCTTCTCTGATTTCAACCCATTTTCTACACGTTCACCGATAGTTACCATATTTGCGAAGTTTTTAGACGAACTTCCAATCATCTTGTCATAATATAGCCCTTGGAGCATACCCATGAAGATATCCACAAGTTCATTATCTGACAATGCTGGTCTGACCTTGGACCCCATCTCGCGCCAACGCTGAACATACTCTTTAAAGGTTTCATTGGATCTCTACGCTTGGTTATGTAACTGAAGCCTCGTTGGAGCCATGTCAAGATTATACTTATACTGTTTCAAAAATGGCTCAGATAGGTCCCTCAATGATCGGATCTTAGTACATTCTAAACCCATATACCAATCTAGAGAAGCTCCAAACAGATTGTCTTGGAAGCAATGGATCAGCAGGTCATCATTGTCGATGTACGACGCCATCTTCCTACAGTACATGGTGATATGACTATGAGGACAAGTTAGACCTTTGTATTTCGGGAGGTATGGCACTTTGAACTTTTGCGGAAGCACCACATTCGGAACTAAGCAAAGATCTCGAGCATCGATACCAAAGGCTATGAAACCCTCAATAGCCCTTATTCTGTCATCTAACAGCTGATAATCCGCAGGTCTGGCCAGATCAACAGTGGGAAGAGCGACATGACTGGATGGTTGAGAGGTTTCAGGAGTTATTGCCTGAATAGGCCCATCCTATGGAGCTAACAACATTTGCGGTGGATAGGAGAAACTAGGAGGTACTGTTTGAGCAACATGTACCATGTGAGGATACTGCCCTCCATCCTGAGCATTAGGGGCCTGAGGCACCCCTGTCTGCACATACTAGAGTGCAGGATTGGTGGGTGCATAGGTCAACATGGGCACAAAAGTTGCCCCAGGGTAACTGAATGGAGCGACTTGATTGGTGCTCACAGGTTGAGCAACTTTGGCAGGAATCTGAAAGTGGAGGCGCGGGCTGTAAGAACAAAAACTGTTCTACAACAGATTCCAAGATTTTGATGATAACAAAGGATGAAACCAAAAATGGCACTCTAACGAAAAGTTTCAAAGTTTGCAGGACTCTAAACAAAAAGAAAGGAATCTGATTGCGTCATCAGATACAGAATCATATCAGATACAAACTACCAGAAGATCAGAAGCATCTGAAGTAGAAACACGCTCAAGAAGTTCTAACTCTGAGCAAAACAGCAGAATATCAGAAGCATCTGAAGAAGGAGTGCACTCTAGAGGTTCTGACTCTGAACAACGGTATATCATTCCAGAAGCTCTCAGCGTCATCTGAAGACATTATCAGAACTCTTAAAGATTCCCAGAGCCACGCAGACTCTGATATTGGACTTCCTTATAGAAAGAGTAACGGCAACTTCAATCTCAAATGGAAAGAAACTATTATTGGAAAGAAGTTATTCAGGGAGACAAAGTTGTTTTGGCAAGAAACAACAGAAGTTATGGCATTAATTCCTATTCAAGACAAATCATCTGCCATCAATTTCAACGGTCCTTTCACCCCTATATAAAGGACAGCAAACAGCATTGAGAGACACACCAACGCACATAAACGTTTTAGTCTCTCTCTCTCTCAATCTTTCACGAAGCTTTTGCTTAGAACGTGAAACATTCTTTTGATCTTACTGTTGTAATATTTTTCTTATCCTATAAGCACTCTAGATTACATTGTCTTTTTATCTATTGTTTTATTTCCTCAAGTGACTCTGCGCGGTCTGTATACTTGAGAGGACTAAGAGATCTTTCTCTTAGACGTTGGTTGTAAACTATCTTTCAAGAATAGTGGATTAAGTCCTTGTTGAAGGCGAAATCACCTTGGCCGGGTGGACTGGAGTAGCTTTGTGTTATAAGCGAACCAGTATAAATTCCTTGTGTGGTCTTTGTCTGAAAAAGCGCTTATTTTCCAAAATAATTCAAACCCCCCTTTCTTGTTTTTCTCACCTTCAATTGGTATCAGAGCTTCGGCTCTGTTATTGATTTTCTAATCAAACACTTAACATTGTAGAGAGATCCAGAATGAGAAAAACCATGGCCCACACAAACGAAAAAGACAATTACAATGCTAAGCCTCCTGTCTTTGATGGAGAAAAATTCGACTACTGGAAAGATAGGATTGAGAGCTTCTTTCTAGGCTATGATGCTGATCTCTGGGACATTGTCACAGAAGGATACAAACCTCCTGTCACAGAGGATGGAGTTGAAGTTCCCAGAAGTAAGATGTCAGATGATCAGAAGCGTATTTTCAAAAATCATCACAAGGCCAGAACCATACTTCTCAATGCTATATCTTACAACGAGTATGAAAAGATCACCAACAGAGAAACAGCCAAAGAGATACTTGACTCTCTGAGGATGACTCATGAAGGAAACTCTCAGGTCCAAGAGACAAAGGCTCTGGCGCTTATCCAGAAATATGAAGCCTTCAAAATGGAGGATGACGAAGCCATAGAGGTAATGTTCTCTAGATTCCAAACTCTTATTGCAGGTCTCAAAGTTCTAGACAAAGGGTACACAACTGCAGACCACGTCAAAAAGATAGTCAGAAGCTTGCCAAAGAAGTGGAGACCTATGGTCACTGCTCTGAAGCTGTCTAAAGATCTGAACAACATCAGCCTTGAAGAGCTTGTAAGTTCCCTCAGAAGCCATGAGATAGAACTAGAGGAAGATGAACCTCAGAAGAAGAACAAGTTTGTAGCATTAAAGTCCAGATCTGAAAGACGCAAATCTGACAGAACCAAAGCATTCCAGGCCGAAACAGAAGATGCTGATGACTCTGAACCGGAAGATTTTGATGATGAAGAAGAATTGTCCCTCCTGACCAGAAGAGTTAAACAACTCTGGAAAAAGAGGAACAAAAAATTCAAAAGACCAAGACCCAGAGGGGATCGAACAGAATCAACCTCAAAAGGTAAAACTAACAAAGATATTACTTGTTATGAATGTAAAGAAACAGGTCACTACAGGAATGAATGCCCCAAGCTAAAGAAAGACAGTTCCAGAAAAGAAAGTTTCAAGAAAAATACCTTCAGGACAAAGAAAGGATTAATGGCTACCTGGGATGATAGCGAATCTGACTCATCAGAATCTGACTCTGATGAACAGGCCAATGTGGCATTCATGGCTACCACATCCAGGAACAGTTCAGATGAAGAATCTGAAGAGGTATTTTCTGAACTCTCTCGATCTGATCTAGAATCATGCTTGTCAGAAACTCTTAGCTCATATCAGAAATTAAAACAAAAGTTTAAGGCAATAAAAGGCTGTCTTGAAGCAAAATTTGAAGAATGTGGCAAACTTGAGATGACAATTCTAAAACGAGAAGATGAAATCAGATCTTTAACATTACAAGGAGATGGAGCAATTAAACATCGTTTAGAACTGGAAGAAGCGTTGTCTCAAGCTCCACAAACTTCAAATACGATAATTTATAAATACGCAGAAGCCTTTCAAGAATTTCTGAAAAATGGGATAGGAAGGAGTGTTATGGCATCCATGATTTATGGAGTCAGTCAAAACAATAAAAAGGGAATTGGGTATGATCCTAAGGAAGATAAAACTTCTACTAGTGACCAACTCAAATCTCCATTTTCATATCACTACACACACACAAGAACAAAAATTTGAAAATGCTAGAAAACCCAAAGTTATAAGAAACTCTGGGAAAACTAATCAGAAAGGACCCAAGAGACTCTGGGTACCAAAAGATAAGATTGTTTATGTTGCAGATATCCTATGCAGCAAAGTTCAAACACCAGTCATGGTACCTGGACTCTGGATGCTCGCGACACATGACGGGAAGAAAGTCTATGTTCCAAAGCCTAGAACTTAAAGACGCTGGATTTGTAGGCTTCGAAGGAGATCAGAAAGGAAGGATCAGAGGCTCCGAAACTATTGGTAATGGTACTCTTCCCTCTATATCTGATGTCCTTTACGTGGAAGGATTAATGCATAATTTGTTATCCATAAGTCAATTAAGTGATAACGGTTATGACGTGATCTTTAATCAAAAAACATGTAAAGCCATAAATCAAAACAATGGTTATGTCCTATTCACAGGCAAGAGGAAAAACAACATTTATAAAATTAATCTTTCTGATCTAAAAGAACAAAATGTGAAATGTCTGATGTTTGTTCACGAAGAGCAATGGGTATGGCATAGACGCTTGGGCCACATTAGCATGAGAAAACTATCTCAGCTAAATAAACTCGAGTTAGTCAGAGGCCTACCTAAACTGAAATTTTCTTCAGATGCTCTATGTGAAGCATGTCAGAAAGGAAAATTTTCAAAAACATCTTTCAAAAAGAAAACTATTGTTACTACCTCTAAGCCTCTGGAACTTCTTCACATTGATTTATTTGGTCCTGTGAAAACAGCATCAGTCAATGGAAAGAAGTACGGACTAGTTATTGTTGATGATTTCAGTCGCTGGACATGGGTGAAATTCCTCAAACACAAGAGTGAGTCTCACTCTGTATTCACTAGCTTCTGCTCCAAAGTGCAAAAAGAATTTGACTCTAAAATCATTAGAGTCAGAAGTGATCATGGTGGGGAATTCAAAAATAAATCCTTTGAGGAATTATTTGACTCTAATGGAATATCCCATGATTTCTCCTGCCCTAGAACTCCACAACAAAATGGAGTTGTAGAGAGGAAGAATAGGACACTCCAAGAGATGGCCAGAACTATGATCAAAGAAACTAATGTGGCTAAGCACTTTTGGGCCGAAGGTGTAAATACAGCGTGTTACATTCAGAATAGAATCTCTATAAGACCAATTCTGGAAAAGACTCCCTATGAACTGTGTAAAGGAAGGAAACCAAACATTTCATATTTCCATCCATTTGGATGCTCTTGCTTTATTTTAAACACTAAAGAACATATGAACAAGTTTGATTCCAAAGCACAGAAAGGTATTATGTTAGGATACTCAGAACACTCTAAAGGCTACAGAGTATACAACCCAGAAACCAAAATTGTGGAAGAATCAATTCATGTCAGATTTGATGATAAGCTTGACCCTGAAAAGTCAAAGCTAGTTGAAAATTTTGCAGATTTAGAAATCACTCTTGCAGGATCTGATAAAGCTCCAGAAGCAACTGCCACTCAGAACTCTGAGGAATTTATTTCCCCAGTAATCCCCAAGAAAGCTAAAAGTCGTATCAACGTATCTGAAGAATTGATTCTGGGTAACAAGGACGAACCTATCAGAACCAGATCTACCTTCAGGACCTCTGAAGATACTCCTCTGGGACTAGTGTCTCTGATCGAGCCTACGTCCTGTGATGAAGCACTTCAAGATAACGACTGGGTTTCAGCCATGCAAGAAGAACTAGATCAATTCACAAAGAATGATGTCTGGGATCTTGTTCCCAAGCCCATAGGCACTCACGTCATTGGAACCAGATGGGTATTCAGAAACAAGCTGAATGAGAAAGGAGAAGTCGTCAGAAACAAAGCTCGACTGGTAGCTCAAGGTTACAGTCAACAAGAAGGTATTGACTACAATGAAACCTTTGCTCCAGTCGCAAGGTTAGAATCTATTCGTCTTCTTGTATCGTTTTCCCTTAATCATTCTATTAAACTATATCAAATGGATGTCAAGAGGGCATTCATTAATGGTTATATAACAGAAGAAGTGTATGTCAACCAACCTCCAGGTTTTGAAAATCCAAATTTCCCAGAACATGTTTTTAAACTTAAAAAATCTTTATATGGACTTAAACAAGCTCCCAGAGCTTGGTATGAACGGTTAAGTAATTTTCTTCTGGAACACAATTTTATCAGATGGAAAGTTGACTCCACACTCTTCTGTAAGAACCTTAACAATGATCTCATGATATGCCAGATATACGTTGATGATAATATTTTTGGTTCTGCTAACGCCTCTGTTTGTCAAGAATTTTCTGAGTTAATGCAGGCAGAATTTGAAATGAGCTTAATGCAAGAACTAAAGTTCTTTTTAGGAATTCAAATTAACCAAACTTCAGAAGTCACGTACGTTCATCAAAGCAAATATATAAAAGACGTTCTGAAGAAATTTGACATGGCTGAATGCAACTCTGCAAAGACTCCCATGCATCCAACATGCATTCTTGAAAAGGAAGAAGTCAGTAAAAAGGTTTGTCAGAAGCTCTATCGTGGTATGATAGGCTCCCTTCTCTATCTGACTGCTACTCGACCTGATATTCTCTTTAGTGTATGTCTCTGTGCCAGATTCCAATCAGATCCTAGAGAAACTCACTTAACAATAGTTAAGAGAATTCTCAAATATCTGAAAGGAACCCCTAACCTGGGCCTGATGTTTGAGAAAACATCAGAGTATAGACTTTCGGGTTACTGTGATGCAGATTATGCAGGAGATAGATTGGAACGAAAAAGCACATATGGAAACTGTCAGCTCCTAGGAAACAATCTGATATCCTGGGCCAGCAAAAGACAATCAACTATCGCTCTATCAACTGCAGAAGCAGAATACATCTCAGCATCACTGTGCACTACTCAGATGCTCTGGATGAAGAATCAGTTAGAAGATCTGCAAATCTTCGAGAGTAACATTCCCATCTTCTGTGATAATACTGCTGCCATTTGTTTAAGTAAGAATCCCATTCTACACTCCAGAGCTAAGCACATTGAAATAAAACATCATTTTATCAGAGACTATGTTCAGAAAGGGATAGTAACATTGAAGTTCATTGATACAGATCATCAATGGGCAAATATCTTTACTAAGCCTTTAGCTGAAGATAGATTTCTTTTTATCTTAAAAAATCTGAACATTCAAAATTGCCCTGAATAAATTGTGCCTCTGAAGATGTAAAATGAGACTCTGACATAAAAAAATGAGCTTCTGCCTCTGACTCTGATACTTCTACCAAGTTAAGAAGATATCTGAGTTAGAAATCTCCAGGAACCAATCCTTTGGTATTCCTGAAGATCAGATAAAGCAAACACGTGGAGTGAATTGCGTCTAACCTTGGAACTTCTAGACAGCTGTCCAGAAGAAATTCAAAGGGCAGACGTTTGAGATCTCATCGAGCAGTGTGCATACTGTTGGGATTAGACATTCATTAATGAGTCATAATCATTTCTCCCTCTAGCGTGCTAACTTGATTTCTGTGCTAACGCTGATTTGTGTGTCGTTTTGCATGCGTTTTGTGTAGGGTATTTAAACACTTCTCTTACACTTCACACACACTTCACTCTCACTCACTTTCTCAAACCAGTTCTCTGAAGCATTTCTGCAAGCAGTTCATCTTCATCTCGTTCTTCATCAACAATGGATGCTCAACAACAATCAGTTTTCAACTATTCTCAACAAATGGAATCCAGCAACACAGCCCAAAGCACAAGCATTCCCACTCCAACAGTTACAGGCGTAACTATTACACCAGTTTACAAGGAGCCTCGTATACTTGATCGTGAAGCTCATATCAACCTTGCAACTCCTTTTGAGAAACTGGATGTTTTGTGTGAATCACTGGTAGATTTCAACAACATGAAGAGGAATGGAGTAGACCTAACTGAAGAACTCCGTCAACAAGGTTGGGAAAACTACTTTCAACGGCTCTATGGCCCTGTTTACCCAAACCTCATCAAAGAATTCTGGAGATTTGCTGACACTGACGACAACTTCATAGTTTCCTTTGTATTGGGGGTCAAAATAGTGATTACTGAGAAATCAATTGCCTCATTGCTGAACATGGAGAAAGCTGGAGGAAGAAGGATTTACAACATCAATCCTAGGGCAAGGTACATTTCTCAGAAAATCAACCCCACCATCTTCAAACTCAACACAGAAGGCAATCCATCAAAGAACAAAGAACTTCATCAGAACCTCCGAGTATGGCTCAAGATCATTCTGGGTACCATTCATCATCGCCCAACATCAAATTCATCAGACTACATCAATACAGATCAGAAATGTATTCTGTATTGCATTCACAAGGGTCTGAAGCTGTGCCTCCCAGCCCTCTCTTCAAATATCTCAGAGACTCCGTACGGGAGACCAGGAACAACATGAAACCCAGAACCTACATCCCTCTGGGAAGACTTCTCTCTGATGTTCTGATAGAAAATGGGCTTGTAGATCATCTGGAGAAAAATAAACTCATGGAAGATTTGGCAATAGACACTAGAAGGCCTCTGAACTCCAGAAATATGAAGAGCATGGGGATTCTGAAGAAGATTCAAGTCAAACCTACGCTGGACACCTCTTGGGACGCTTTGAAAGATCAGAGGAAGATGCCACATGGTCTCGTAAGGTTCTACAAGAATGAACCCAGAGAGGCAATCCTCCACTATCTCCAACGTCTGAAGGATGAAGGAGTAGACATCTCAGACTTCAGACTAGACGATATGCTAGATTCAGAATCAGACTTCGTTAAGTTCAAAAGAGGTCCATCTGAAAAGAAAGCTTCAAGAGCAAAGAAAGCAAGGCTAGGAGAATCTTCTGAATCAAGACCTCCAGCGCCTCTGCAAGAATCCTCTGGTAAGTCTGCCCCTACTATTCCCTCTGAACCATTTTTGGCTTCCTCTACTCCTCTACCATCACCAATCTTCACCCCATCTGAAACCCCTCCTTCTACAACCAGAACCTCACAACCTTTACCAAAATTCAATCTTGCCCATACCTCTTTACCACCTTCAGAAGCTGAAGAATTAAATCAAACCACTTCCTCATCCACAGCCCCAGAATCACCTCCCTACTTTACCATTTCCTCAGATACAGAACACTCTGACCCAACTTCTCCAACCCTAGCCCAACTTCAGGCTCAAAACTTTGCCTCTCAACAACCAACCCAACCTCCACCTGAAGTAACTTCACCACAACCAACCATCACTCTTTCTGTAGTTCAACCCTCTGACCTTCATACCTCTGACACTATCCCTCCAAACCCTTCCGCTGAACCTGAACCTGAATCTGAATCTGAATCTGAATCTGAACCTGAATCTGAACCTGAACCTGAACCTGAACCTCAAACACTAAACCTAAGCCCTCCAACCTCTCCACCTCAAACATCTGATCCTGAACATTCCTTGCCTACCCTAGAGGAAGCCATTATGCTGTTCGCAGAGGCTTCAGTACAAAAGGTCAAGTCTCTGACCATAAACTCTGGCATCAGTGATGATCCTGACTCTATAAGGACACACTGGAACAGAGTCATTGGCTGGATGACTTCTGAGGCTTTCAAACTGAAGCACATCTCTGAGCAAGTCAGAAACGACTTCATCAGAGATGCTGAGGCAAGACTACAGGAGAGACTTGCCAGAGAAGCTGAAGAAGAAGCCATAAGGTAAGAAGAAGAAAGAGCTCGACAAGCAGAAATCCTAAGGGCCAAGGAAGCTGAAGCCAAAGCACTTGTTGTTGTTGCTGCTGCTGCTGAAGCTGAAGCACTAGCTGCCGCTGAAGCTGAAGCACAAGCTGCTGCTGAAGCACAGAATGCCTTGACTCAAGGGGAGTCCTCCTCTGTCATTCCTATGGTTCTCAAGACACTTGAAGAACTTCAGAAAGACCAGAAGGAACTCAGAGCTAGAATGGATAAACAGGACACCTTCAACGATAATATTCAGAACATGCTGGCTCAACTGCTTCAGAGAATGCCTCCTCCTCCCAACCCTTAGGCACTTAGGATCTTTTGTTTGTTGCCCTGTTTTCCTTGTTTCTGATGTTTGTTTTTCTTGTCCTTATCTCTGTTGTCTGTTATCTGGATATATAAAATGCTTTTTCTTGATTATTTTTGTTTAAGTCTTTTTGATTCTGACAAAAAGGGGGAGAAATCAAATATAGCTCTGATGAAAAATTGCCTAATTCCTTAAGCACTCTGCAACATACTTTTCTTAAAAATAAATTTCTAACGTTGGACTTAAGAAATTGCAGAAGGTATCAAAACTTTATTACTTGCAAGCTCTGGTAAGAACTTCTGAACTCCCTAGCCCATCTCAGGGGGAGCTCACTTCTATCTGATCTGATTCTCTTAATGTTTCATCTGCTAATTGAGTTTGTTTTGTCATCATCAAAAAGGGGGAGATTGTAAGAACAAAAACTGTTCTACAACAGATTCCAAGATTTTGATGATAACAAAGGATGAAACCAAAAATGGCACTCTAACGAAAAGTTTCTAAGTGTGCAGGACTCTAAACAAAAAGAAAGGAATCTGATTGCGTCATCAGATACAGAATCATATCAGATACAAATTACCAGAAGATCAGAAGCATCTGAAGTAGAAACACGCTCAAGAAGTTCTAACTCTGAGCAAAACAGCAGAATATTAGAAGCATCTGAAGAAGGAGTGCACTCTAGAGGTTCTGACTCTGAACAACGGTATATCATTCCAGAAGCTCTCAGCGTCATCTGAAGACATCATCAGAACTCTTAAAGATTCCTAGAGCCACGCAGACTCTGATATTGGACTTCCTTATAGAAAGAGTAACGGCAACTTCAATCTCAAATGGAAAGAAACTATTATTGGAAAGAAGCTATTCAGGGAGACAAAGTTGTTTTGGCAAGAAACAACAGAAGTTATGGCATTAATTCCTATTCAAGACAAATCATCTGCCATCAATTTCAACGGTCCTTTCACCCCTATATAAAGGACAGCAAACAGCATTGAGAGACACACCAACGCACATAAACGTTTTACTCTCTCTCTCTCTCAATCTTTCACGAAGCTTTTGCTTAGAACGTGAAACATTCTTTTGATCTTACTGTTGTAATATTTTGCTTATCCTAGAAGCACTCTAGATTGCATTGTCTTTTTATCTATTGTTTTATTTCCTCAAGTGACTCTGCGCAGTCTGTATACTTTAGAGGACTAAGAGATCTTTCTCTTAGACGTTGGTTGTAAAATATCTTTCAAGAATAGTGGATTAAGTCCTTGTTGAAGGCGAAATCACCTTGGCCGGGTGGACTGGAGTAGCTTTGTGTTATAAGCGAACCAGTATAAATTCCTTGTGTGGTCTTTGTCTAAAAAAGCGCTTATTTTCCAAAACAATTCAAACCCCCTTTTTCTTGTTTTTCTCACCTTCACGGGCCTCGGTATTCACCTTCAGCGTCAGGAGTTTCATTGGGGACCTGGCCTTGGTTGTTCTCGGGGTTGATAGTATCAACCGGAAGAGTCTGAACAATGAGGACACCCCAAGGGAAAATAGTGTTTCCTCTGAGTCTGGAGGAGTTCCAAGATGGCCTCTATGTTCCCTTGAAAGAGGTCCATTCTACCTTGTACTTGGGAGAGGGATTCGCGGACAACAGCATTGTCATGTTCAAAATCTGTTGGTTCTTGTGTTGGCAATAATTTTGGTAAAACTTAGAGTGTTCACAAGTTGTCACATGTGTTGTCTTGACATAAGATATCATGCACCTGCTGGATGTCTAAAATGTGATTATGCAGGATTTTACTGAGATGTCAGACCCGATGTCATGACATCTGTATACAGAACATTCAGTCTGAATTTTATGTATTATGTGATTGCGTTTTTAATGCCAATTTGTGTATGATTGATGAGTTGATTGAACATGTTATCAATCAGTAATTACAACTAGATTGACTTATTTTCCAAGGAGATATAATCAACTGTCATGAGAAGATATGAATGGAAAATAGTTTTAGGGTTTTATGATGTTCAAGCCCAACCAAATGCTTCTATAAAAAGGACATGGAAAACCTGATTTTATACACAAGAAATAACAAACGAAATATTGAGAGAGAATAAGGGTTTAAGTCTTGTGTGGTCGTGTGAATTGTAAGCCATTCAATTCATCCATAGATGATTGAATTGGTCTTATTTTTGAGTTATAATTGTCCACTCTAAGCTTTGAAGAATGAGTGTGTATCTACTTGATTGAAGCTTTTAAGTAAGATCAAGTGTGTGTCTTTGAAGAGTGTCTTCTTTTCATTGTAATTCTTGTTTTATATCACTGCTGTGATTGAGGGGGAGTGAGTAGGATCTCATATCTAAGAGTTCTTAGGTAGAAGTCACACGGGTAGAGATTAGGTGAAAAGACTGTAACTTGAAGTTGTTTACTGAGAGTCTTTGAATTGATCCTGTTTAGTGGATTTCCTTCCTGGCTTGGTAGCCCCCAGACGTAGGTGAGTTTGCACGAAACTGGGTTAACAATTACTTGTGTCTCTTGCATTACTGTTCTTTATCTTTTATCCTGTTTGTATTGTTCATATATTAGTGTCGTGACATTACCTTCGACATCTCATATCGTGATCATGAACAAAGAAGGAAGATGGTTCCCAAAAGTGATGGAGGAATATATTTGGGCTACTCAACAAACAGCAGAGCATATAGAGTCTTTAATTCCAAAACAAAAGTAATGATGGAATCTATCAATGTTATGGTTGATGATCAACAGACTGATGTCATAGACGATGTTGAGACATCTCTAAATGATCCCTCAGCTGATTTCTCAAACAAAAATAAGGAGAGTGAACCTCCTCAAGCTGAACCTGAAGATGACAAAATCAACAAGGGACCCTCCATCAAAATTCAGAAGGATCATCCCAAAGATCTCATTATAGGAGATCCAAATAAAGGGGTCACAACTAGATCAAGGGAAGTGATCTCACATGGCTGCTTTATGTCCAAGATTGAGCCTAGGAATGTCAAGGAAGCCTTGACTGATGAGTTTTGGATTAATGCCATGCAGGAGGAGTTAGGTCAATTCAAGAGGAATGAAGTATGGGAACTGGTTCCAAGACCTGAAGGAAATAATGTCATAGGTACAAAGTGGGTGTATAAGAATAAATCTGATGAACAAGGGGTGGTTACTAAAAATAAAGCAAGATTGGTAGCACAAGGATATACTCAAATTGAAGGAGTTGACTTTGATGAAACATTTTCCCCTGTAGCTCGCCTTGAGTCCATTAGACTATTGCTTGGAGTGGCATGTTTTCTAAAGTTCAAACTGTTCCAAATGGATGTAAAAAGTGACTTCTTGAATGGCTACTTAAATGAGGAAGTATATGTTGAACAACCTAAAGGACTCACAAATCCAAATCTTCCAAAGCATGTGTACAGATTGAAGAAAGTCCTCTATAGTTTGAAACAAACTCCTAGGGCTTGGTATGAGAGACTCACAGTGTTCCTCACTAAGAATGGATACAGGAAGGGAGGTATTGACAATATCCTATTTATTAAGAATGAAGGAGGAAAACTTATGGTGGCTCAAATATATGTAGATGATATTGTGTTTGGTGGGATGTCAGATCAGATGGTCGAACATTTTGTTAAACAAATGCAGTCTGAATTTAAGATGAGCCTTGTTGGAGAGCTGACCTATTTTCTTGGGCTACAAGTCAAGCAGATGGAAGATTCTATCTTTCTATCTCAAAGCAAATATGCCAAAAACATTGTTAAGAAGTTTGGCATGGAGAATGCAATTCATAAAAGGACACCTACTCCTACACATCTGAAAGTCTCCAAAGATGAAAATGTTGTTAGTGTAGATCAAAGTCTATACAGAAGCATGATAGGAAGTCTGTTGTATCTCACAGCTAGCAGACCTGACATTGCATTTGCTGTAGGTGTTTGTGCTAGATATCAAGTTGAACCAAAAGTCAGACACATAAACCAAGTGAAGAGGATATTGAAATATGTCAATGGCACCAGTAACTATGGGATGTTGTATACTCATGGATCTTGATCTATGCTGACTGGATACTATGATGCTGACTGGGCTGGAAGTGCTGATGATAGGAAAAGCACATTATGAGGATGTTTCTTCTTGGGGAACAATTTAATATCTTGGTTTAGTAAGAAACAAAATTGTGTGTCCTTATCCACTGCTGAAGCTGAATACATAGCAGCTGGGAGTAGTTGTTCTCATCTGGTTTGGATGAAACAAATGTTGACTGAATACAATGTCACACAAGATGTCATGCGATTGTACTGTGGCAACCTGAGTGTTATAAATATTTCTAAGAATCCTATTCAGCATAATAGGACAAAGCACATTGATATTCGTCATCACTTTATTAGAGAACTAGTGGAAGAGAAAATCATAGCATTAGAGCATGTTATTACTGAAATGCAATTAGCTGACATATTTACAAAGGCTTTGGATGCTAATCAATTTGAGTGTTTAAGAGGGAAATTGGGGATTTGTATCCATGAGAATTTATAGCAATTAATTTGGAGTGGAAAAGGTAATAAAAATATTGTCTGCCCACTTAAAAGAAAGTGCCCCATTTATGATAAATCATTACCTAGTATTGGAACTACCATCTATAGCATTCTCACACGCAGCCTCAGTTCAATCACTTCCATCTTCATCAAACTGTATCGACTATCTCTGTTAGGGCAACAAAAATTCTTTCACAAGCTCAACAAGATGTCACAATATCCTTCATCTTCTAGTTCCAAACCTACGCACAAAGCAAGAACACCATCCATGGATTTTCTTCATGACGACATTTTGGAAGTTATTCCCCTTTCAGTCATCCCTGTCGACGCCCTTGGTCCATCCTCCACTGCATGGCATACTCAAGGTAACAACTCTGATAACCCTACCTCTAAAGATAACATGCATCATACTGACCGTGTCATTAGAAATTTGGTCACAAGGATCCTAAATGAAGGACACTCAATTAAGGGAGTTTTGACTCCTCTATCTAGACGGGACCCCTCACCTGAGGTGGAACCTCATAATGAGAAAGATGATGATTCATCTAGGTCAGAGAAAGATATTACTGCTGAGGGACTGTGTTCTTTAGTGAAAACCTTGCCTAGTAAGAAACTTGTAGATGCTTCTCAGAAGCATGCCTCTGGTAAGAAGGTGATTGACTTGGAAGAAGAAAGCTCAGATGATGAAGATGACACCTTGCTTCATCACTTGGAGCCAAGGGTTGCTAAGAGAATGAAGACCAGGAAGGGGAGGTCTGTGGCTGAGATGATGACAGCCAGAACTAGTAAGAAGGCTACTGCTGTAGGTCCTTCAAAATCATGGAGTAAAGTGGAGGTAAAGAAGAGAAAGGTCAGAGAAAGTTCTAATTCAGAGGATGATGTTGAAGACGATGTCCCAGACATCTCTCCGGTCAAAAAGCAAACTGTTAGAAAATCTCCTACTAAGGTTGCAGTTGTGCATTTGGATAACATTTCCTTCCATCTGGAAGATGGTGCAGCCAAGTGGAAATTTGTAATAAATATGAGAGTAGCTGTGAAAAGAGAACTGGGGAAGGATGTTGTGGAAGTTAAGGAAGTTATGGATTTGATCAAGTCTGATGGTTTAATGAAAACAGTTAGTGGGTTACCCCAATGTTTTGAAGGTCTTGTTAAGGAATTTGTGGTGAACATCCCTGAGGACATTGCTGACAAGTACAGCAAAGAGTTTTGTAAGGTGTTTGTTAGAGGAAAGTGTGTGAAGTTCTCCCCAACTGTGATCAATAAGTTCCTAGGAAGAGGAACAGAAGGTGTTGTTGAACTAGAAGCCACAAACAATGAAGTCTGTAGAAAAATCACTGCTGGACAGATCAAGGAATGGCCAAGCAAAAAGCATCTCTCTGCTGGCAAATTAACTGTGAAATATGCTATCTTGCATAAGATAGGGTCAGCCAACTGGGTACCAACAAACCACATCTCTACAATCTCTAATGCTCTTGGAAGGATCATATTTGCTATTGGAACCAAGCTTAATTTTGATTATGGAAGATTCATGTTTGAACAAATTGTCAAACATGCTTCCACAAATGCAGTGAAGTTGCCAATTGCTTTTCCCTCAATAATTTGTGGGATAATCCTAAGCCAGCAACCTGGTATTTTGAGCACAAGTGATATCCCTAGTAGAAGAAAACCTCCATTGTCAGTTCATTACAAGTTATTTGAAGGCAGTCATGTCAATGACATTGTCATGACATCTGCGATGAAGAAGCCAACCTCTCAAGGTGGCCTGATTGCTGAACTGAAAGAGACATGCAAGGAATTAGAGACTAGGATAAGGGTGGTTAAGGCTAGGAAATAAGCTCTAGAGGTTCTAATTAGTAGCTTGGAGAAAGGAGATATGGATAATGTTGGTGAAGCCAATGAAACAGATGCCCACACTTCAAGTGAGAGGTCTGAATCTCAAGATCAATCTAGTGGCAGTTCTGGATCTGAAGGTAATGAAGATGCTACCTCTTCAGCCTGAGTTGTGGTGAAGATGGTCCCCCCTGTTATAATGATGTGTTCTGGATGCTTGGATGCTTGATGTTTGATGTTTGATGTTTTATTTGGGCAGTCTTGTTTGATGCCTTGATGTAATTTTTAGGCTCTTTGTGTTTTTCCTGGATTTCTTTTTATCTCAGCTCATATAGTTGTGTATAAATATGGTTCTGTAACACCTGACAATTTGTTTTAACATTTTATATGTTATAACATTCTATGTGACATTCTCTGCTGGACTAATTGACATTTATTTTGTTTAATTGGTCTCTTTGGTCTA
Source organism: Lathyrus oleraceus (assembly GCF_024323335.1). NCBI lineage: Eukaryota > Viridiplantae > Streptophyta > Magnoliopsida > Fabales > Fabaceae > Lathyrus > Lathyrus oleraceus. Next base: position 294,054,770 of record NC_066580.1, read on the forward strand.
TTTTGACTAAAAAGGGGGAGAAGTGAATATGTGGAGAACTGCAGTTAATATATGGAGAGCTGTAGTTAATATGTGTTGAAGTAGCTAGGCTGAATAGATGACGGCTGATGTTGAACAGGATAATGTTCTGTGTTGTACAGGTGATGTTGACGGAGATGTCAGATGGTGAGTCTGAATGTTACAGGTGTTGTTGAAGGAGATGTCTGTGTTGAAAAAACTTAGGGGGAGAAGAAGCTCAAATATGTTTGATGTGTGTTTATTACTAGTTGCTATTATAGCTAGTAATTGTGTGGTTATTACTTCTGCTGCTGCTTAACTGCTGATATGTTTTTGTACTCTTGTGAACAAATGGATTGTTATATGTTTTAGCCAAAATTTGCCAAAGGGGGAGTTTGTTGGTTCTTGTGTTGGCAGCAATTTTGGTAAATCTTAGAGTGTTCACAAGTTATCACATGTGTTGTCTTGACATAAGATATCATGTACCTGCTGAATGTTTAAAATGTGATTATGCGGGATTTTACTGAGATGTCAGACCCGATGTCATGACATCTGTATACAGAACATTCAGTCTGAATGTTATGTATTATGTCTTTGGGTTTTTAATGTCAATCTGTGTATGATTGATGAGTTGATTGAACACGCTATCAATCAGTAATTACAACTAGATTGACTTATTTTCCAAGGAGATATAATCAACTGTCATGAGAAGATATGAATGGAAAATAGTTTTAGGGTTTTATGATGTCCAAGCCCAGCCAAATGCTTCTATAAAAAGGACATGGAAAACCTGATTTTATACACAAGAAATAACAAACGAAATATTGAGAGAGAATAAGGGTTTAAGTCTTGTGTGGTTGTGTGAATTGTAAGCCATTCAATTCATCCATAGATGATTGAATTGGTCTGATTTTTGAGTTGTAATTGTCCATTCTAAGCTTTGAAGCATGAGTGTGTGTTTACTTGATTGAAGCTTTTAAGTAAGATCAAGTGTGTGTCTTTGAAGAGTGTCTTCTTTTCATTGTAATTCTTGTTTTATATCACTGCTGTGATTAAGGGGGAGTGAGTAGGATCTCATATCTAAGAGTTCTTAGGTAGAAGTCACACGGGTAGAGATTAGGTGAAAAGACTGTAACTTGAAGTTGTTTACTGAGAGTCTTTGAATTGATTTTGTTTAGTGGATTTCCTTCCTGGCTTGATAGCCCCCAGACGTAGGTGAGTTTGCACCGAACTGGGTTAACAATTACTTGTGTCTCTTGCATTACTGTTCTTTATCTTTTATCCTGTTTGTATTATTCAAATATTAGTGTCGTGACATTACCTTCGACATCTCATATATGTTACCAGAATTTCAAAATCAGTCATTATCCTTGATTTGTTTGCAAGGGTGAAGTAGTGATGACGAGTCGTCGTTTTTGCTGTGGAAAGACGAAGACGGTAAGCATTTTGTTTTCTGGTTAGCCATGTGTAATGTATGAACATGATAAATGTATGTTAGCAAAAAAGAAAAATATTTCTAGGGTGCCAATGTGCCAGTGTGCATATATAGTCATACAGTGAGAAGGAATAAGACAACAAAAGTATTTCAACAAAATCTTTTTTATTAATTTGAATATCAATTAGTACAAATTATTACAACTCAAAATCATCTTAATGAACTAACATAGAGATCAAACTTAATCCTTTCCATAACAACCCTACAGACTGATACAAAATGGAAAATGGCCCACAAAGTATTGTGAGGGAACTTGTCAGCATAAGCCTTCTTCAGCAATCCGGGAAGGTCCTCGAGTGACTAGTTAGCAAATTCGGCTAGGCGGGCGTGTCTATCATCCCAATATTGAGTATCCTTGACGAGGTTGTGTAGTAGGGAGTGATTGGGCCAGCTTAGCATATCCTGCACAAATGCCTTTTTCTGGTCGAGGAGGACTTGAAAATGACGGCTCTGGATTTCCCACTGAGTAGCTTCCTCTTTCAGTTGGTTTCTTTCTTCCAAATTCCTATGTTCCTGACCATTCAACACTCGTATCTCTTTAAACCTTTTGTCGATGTCACTCTGGAGTTGTGATAGGGTTACTTCCAGCTTCTTGGCACAGGCTTGCTCATCCTTCAACTCTTTCTGAAATTTCTCCAATTGGTCTTGCAGAGTCTTGATTTGGCCTTGGTAGTCAATCTCCCATTTGCAGGCTCGGTGTTGGGCTTCAGCTAATTCCTTTTTCTTGTTTGCAATGGTCTCAAAAGATCCCTTCAAGGCATCTCCAACCTTCCTCCTTTTGTTTTGCATAATCAGGATATCAGTATATGCTTTGTTGAACCTTTCTCTCTTCTGATTGAGACTGGCTTTCAGCGTATTATTTTTTGATGTGACCTTTATCAGGCTGGAACAGAGGCCAGTGTTCTCCTTCTCCAACTTAGTGATGGTTTCTTTAAGGCGATCTACTTCATAAACGACGGAGGCGGGTGGTTTGATGGTCTTGATACACACGAAAGCTTCCCATGGGTATGGCAGTTTGATCATTTTGGCCCTTGACTTCACCCAATCAGCATATGAAGTTGTTACGGTACACAATTGCTTGCCTAATTCTTTCTTCCTAACTCGCTGTATCTTGCCCCAGGATCTGTGCACTTTCTTCATCAACTATGGATTTTCAACCCCTTTAGCTAACAATAGTTATTCCAATAGACGGTCTTCAGGTTTCTCCTTGTGGGGATATCCCAACTGACGCAATGAGATAACGGGGTTATAGTTGATCAAACCCCCTTTTGTGATGATGAGACGAATGTTCGGGAACTCCCAACATCGGAATATTAGCTTCACCCTCAAGTAACCGAGACTATACAAAATGATGTCTTCGACATCCAATGACATCAATCTTTGTGACCATTTCAAATCGCCCACATTATCAATATACGGCCTTTTCTTCGGTAGGTGGGACATAATCCACTTCTGAAGCAAAGGAATACAGCAATTGGTAGTCCCCCGTTTCTTCATGTTTCTCCAATGGAAGGATAAGAATACATCAGCTAGTAAGGTGGGAACTGGGTTCTGGGATATGAATATGGTGACGGAGGTCTTGTCAACGAAGCCTTCAACATTCGGAAATAGTACCAAACCGTAAATGCGTAGTGCGAAGCTTGCATAAAAGGCGTCCCAACTTCCACTATCGGAAAACACATTGGCGTTCTCGAATAAGAACTTAGACGGTAGGCCCTGTGTGTTACCCTTGATTCGGAGGATGGACTCGATTAAATCCTTCTTCATGCACAAGGCTTGAGCTATATCTGCGGAATCTGGGAAATTATCCTTAATCATGTAGGGAGCTTGGTCTTTAACTGGTAACTATAGGAGATGGGAAAACTCCTCTAGTGTGGGGGCTATAAGGAAGTCTTGGAACGTGAAGCAGTGTAGTGTAGGATCATAGAACTGTGTGAATGTGAACATCAGCCCTGAGTCTTCCTTAGTAGACAAAACTCCCAACAGGTTTCCATAGGCTTGTTTGAAGGCTACTCGGGAATCTTCAGTCAAAAATTCGTTGAGCTTTCTCAATTCATCGACCTTGGAGTCTCTTAATTTATACTATTATGTTTTTCTTCAGCCTGTCTTTTCCATGACTGCACTGACAATAACAACTAGCATAGTAGGTCCCTAAAAAATGCAAATGTAACATGTAATGGTTAATGTAATGATGTGATGATGTTATGCGATGCAATGAAGGCAGGGTATCATGTAATCAGAATTCTGGCATGCTCTGGATAAGCTGTATAATCTGTTTGTTGTAAGTTCAAAGGTTCGACGTATACACAAGAGCACGAGTATGAGGGGTCTTAGTTTCCTGCAAGAAAAACCCATATTCCCCTCACAGGTATGTACTATCCTCAAAGGGTGGTCCTAAAAGTCCCTAGAGTCAACGGCCCAATTTAAGATACCATTGTCTTGGACGAATGACACGCTGGACAATGATGCTCCCAAAAGGATCTACTATAGGTGTGACGTCACGTTTCAACCATAATCGCGAAATAACTCCATGGAGGTCAAACACGACTCTAGTCACGTTACTATCTTGTGTGTGTACTCAAGCTCGGATATAGAGCTTCTCTCTCAAGTGTCATCAACCCAAGCCAAACAACACCATATATAGATATCTAGGATGCCAGAATGTAATAACAAAGTAAATAGCAAATAATTTAAAGCGAGTAAGGCATAAAGATAAACACCTAAGAACTAGCGAGAAAACAACCTAAACTAGGCTCGACTACTTTTAGTGACTAGGAAGTACTCCAAGTAGCGAAGTATCCCCAGTAGAGTCTCCAACTGAAGCTAGCGGAAATATACCCGAATGTATCGCACGCTCGAACATACAACAGAGTCACCATCGAACTTTATTTATCCCCAAAGGGATGGCAAAACCTCGATAAAACCCAGGGGAAAGAGATATTCTAGGTAAGGAAGTCGGTTATGCAAGGGGAAGGTATTAGCACCCCAAACATCCATGGTACTCCATGGGAACCATTTTGATTGTTCTCACTCGAATAGGTGTTATCTAAAGATTACTCGCATAAGAATAAGGGAAATAGATAAAGTGCTCGATGAGGATTGGGGCCCTCATGCCTACGTATCCTCATAGTGAAATGAGGAATTCAGAGCTTCGTAGTTCAAGAAACTAGAGGCGGGAAATGGAAAGGAGTGTGATCAAGGTATGGTCTGAACCAAAGGAATTGTGTTTTGAGCTCCAACAAGGGTGAAATATGAACCTAAGAGTAAACAGGTATGAACCCAGAGTGAGGGCCTACAGCACTGTATCACTGTATTGGGACAACCAAAAAAGAGAGGAATTACGTGTTAAGGTTACGAGCTAAACAACTCTTGGTTCACAAGGAGGTACAAGATGGAGCACAAAGGCATAGTGTATTTGGCTCAAAGGTAACTGGTATATCACCTGGAGTGAAAGAAAGTAGAATATGAATGAATCACGGGATGAACAGAATGAAGTGACCAAAGTCACAGAAATGAATATCTGGTGATAGGTGACTAAGGAAGTATTGTTTGAAACCGAAAGGTGAAAGTGTATTGGAACCCATAAGAGAAATGGGATTTATACCATAGAGATGTTTGGGTAACGAACCAAACAACTCCAGATAGAAATGCGGACTTTATGTTAGGCATCCTAAAAGAATGTATATGGACTTCCACATAAAGTATATTTCGATGTCAAAGGAATAATATGTTACTGGGTGAGCGATTTATGATCGAAGGTAGATAATGGATAGTGAAAGATATGGATGGTGCCCTAAGACGGAAGAAGGAATAATTAGAAGTATGCTCGCCAAGGATTCACGTCCTTATGCCTACGTATTCTCATCATGCAATCAGAAAGTCAGAGCAATCATAGTTCGGAACCACGATAATAGAGAGATACATATAGTGATGAAAGGTATGACTTGTACCAACAGAATGCTGTCAATGGAACACACAAATAGATGGAAATTGGAATTAAAGAGTAAACAAACCTCTCAATCAAAGGAATGAATTAAATGTCGGTGTACGAACCAAACAACTCTTGATTCACAATATGAACTGGTGCTACAACGTCTCAAAGGGTAAAAATGGGGCCCAATAGAAAGTATTATTGTGTACAAGGAGACAGTATATCACTGGATGGGGAACAAACAGTTCGAGATCAAATAAGATTAGTATATTGGATCCAAGAAAGGGATAAACTCTTAATCGAAGAGCAAGGTGGCGTCTTAGCCAAAAAGAATGAATTAAATGTTTGGGTGACGTACCAAACAACTCTCGATTGATGAGGTGGACTGTTGTTAAATCGTCCTAAAAGGATAGACAAGGAGTCCAAGGAGAAGTATGATTGATCTCAAAAAGATGGTATTGATTGAATGAATGAAGAAATATTGATTGATAAATTGGGTAGCTTGTGAAGAAACTGGGTTCTCCTGCCTACGTATCCTTATAGTGCAATAAGGAAATCATAGTTTCATAGTTCAGCCCACTATAGCTGAAAACAAGGTGATAGAAATGAATAGAATGATAAATGAAGTAAGAGAGTGAAGTGATAAGAGACTTGACAATCAATTGATAAGAATCACACTAAAGTCTATGAATAAGGGAGAATGCATTGAAAATTTAGGGCCTACGCCCCATACGCAAAGTCGCTCTAGACGAGGATAGGAGAGACTTCATCTCATCATTCCCTATTACTTAAGGCTCGTAGCGCATGATACTTCTCTTAACTGACAAGTTACTGGTGAAGAATCTTCATTGTTGATCCTTGTGTTGATGTGGTTCTTGTGTGAAGAAGACTTGGTAGTTTAATCGATTTGTATCATACTAAAGTCTATGAATAAGGGCGAACACTTTGAATATTTGGGGCATACGCCCCATACGCAAAGTCTCTCTAGACAAGGATAGGAGAGACTTCGTCTCGTCATTCCCTATTACTTAAGGCTCGTTTCATAATTTTTGAATCGTGTTTACCAAGTGTTGACCTTTGATTTGTCTTGTATAATCCGCTGCTTTGTGTGACTGAGGATGCCTTGATTGAAGATCTTGACTTGAGGCTTCGAGCTCCACAGTTTAGAAGAAGGGTCTTATTAAGTGACCAAGGGTCTTTTGGTTACTCATTAGACTATCGGATTATACAAGTTCAAAGGATTTAATTTATTAAAATTGCTTTTGATCAATTTAAATCGGGGGGTTTTTAATGATTTAAGAAGCTAGGTTAATCTTAATCTAATGGTTAGAGTTAATCAAGCTAATATAAGGGTACATGTTATGATTGACTAAAAACTGTCATTAGAGAGGCATACCTTCCAGTTAAGATTGGTCTGAGTGACTTTCAAATTAATTTTCAAGTAATGGACATTAACCTGGCCTACATTTGTTTGTTGGGAAGTCCATGGATCCACAAGCCTGGTGTTGTAACGTCTACTTTGCATTAGAAGCTGAAATTTGTTAAGAACGGCAAGCTCGTTGTTGTTGGTGGGGAGAAAGCACTTTTGGTGATCCATCTATCATCCTTCACCTATGTAGAATTCGAAGAAGAGGTTGGAACACCATTCCAAGCATTACCTATTGCTGATGAAATGCAGAAGACTGGGGCATCCATGTCTTCTCTAAAAGATGCACGCGAGATTGTTCAGGCTGGTAGCACAGATAATCGGGGTCGTGTTGTATAGGTTATTGAGAACAAGAAAATATCGGGTCTAGAATTTCGGCAAGAGCCGTTCAACAGTAGTGTCAAGGTTATGCAACATTGTTTTCCGCAGTGGAGGATTCATTCATGAAGATGAACAACACTTAGTTGCAATTATTGAAGATGACGATGAAAACAAAGCTTCTGCTAACTTTGTGACACACAGACAGACTTGCAACAATTGGGTTGTTGTTGATGTACCTGTTGTTATGCACCGCTCAAAGTAATTCGTTTTATTATAAAAAGAAAACTCCTTCTCCTTTTCCTAAGGGAGAAGTTAAACATTGTTGGGCATATTCATAATAATCATTAATAAAAATACAATTTTATTCATCCACGTCTATGATGTTTGTTTTTACTTTTTACTTTTTCTGAAAATGGTAATCACAAAAAAAACATAAATAAATAATAATTTTCCCATATCTGCATAATATTTGTTCTCACTTTATTTCTCTAAAAATAAAAATATCAAATCATTATGCAGGTTGGTTCTCAAACCCATTGAATGTAATGATCCTACTCCCTCTCCAATCTTTGATTTCCCTGTGTTTGAAGTCGAGGAAGAGAATGATGATGAATATGTGTCTGATGATTTGTCCCATTTTCTTGAGCACGAGGAAAGAACCATTCAGCCGTTTGAAGAGCAGATCGAATTAGTCAACTTGGGTTCCGAGGATGACGTAAAGGAAGTCAAGATTGGGTCGCAGCTTTGTCCAAAGGTTAAGAAGGGTTTGCTTGATCTTTTCTGAGAATACTCTGATGTGTTTTCTTGGGCCTATGAAGATATGCCAGGTCTTGATGCCGATATCGTGGAGCATAGATTGCCTTTGAAGCCAAAATGTTCGTCGGTCAAGCAGAAGTTGAGAAGAACTCATCCTGATATGGTAGTGAATATTAAGAAGGAAGTGCAGAAGCAGATTGATGTTGGTTTCCTTGTTACCTCCGAGTATCCGCAATGGGTGGCCAATATTGTACCTATTCCTAAGAAGGACGAAAAATTTCGTATGCATGTTAATTACGGAGATTTGAATAAAGCTAGTCCGAAAGTGATTTTCCTCTGCCACACATCGATATGTTGGTAGACAATATAGATAAATTCAAAGTCTTTTCTTTTATGGACGGGTTTTCCGGTTATAATTAAATTAAGATGTAACTTAAATATATGGAGAAGATCACATTCATTACACCTTTGGGAACATTCTGTTATCGAGTGATACCCTTCGGTTTAAAGAATGCTGGTGCAACGTACCAGAGAGCCATGACCACTCTTTTCCATGATATGATGCATAAAGAGATCGAGGTCTATGTTGATGATATGATTGCTAAATCAAGGAATGAAGAAGAGCATGTTGAGAATTTATTAAAGTTATTCCAGCGTTTGAGGAAGTATAAACTCCGCTTGAATCCCAATAAGTGTACATTTGGTGTTCGCTTTAGTAAGTTGTTGGACTTTATTGTCAGCGAGAAGGGTATTGAAGTTGATCCTGCCAAGGTTAAAGCAATATAATAGATGCATGCACCCAAAACTGAGAAGCAATTCATAGGTTTCTTGGCCGCTTGAACTATATCTCAAGATTTATATCGCATATGGCTGCGACATGTGCGCCTATATTCAAGCTCCTTCGAAAATATCAGTTTTGTGATTGGACCGTGGATTGCCAAAAAGCTTTTGCCAATATCAAAGAGTATTTGCTTAAGCCTCTGAGTCTGTCTTTGCCTGTTAAAGGAAGACCGCTGATCATGTATTTGACTGTGTTTGAAGAAAGTATGGCATGTGTCCTTGGTCAGTAAGATGAATCTGGCAAGAAAGAAAAAGCAATTTACTACCTCGGTAAGAAGTTCACCGATTGTGAGTCTCAGTATTCTATGATTGAAAAGACATGTTTTAGTTTGGCCTGGTGTTAGCTGACCAATTTCGGCCAAAGAGGGAAATCAATTCGACTAAGGAATTCATCGGAGAAACATCGACAGGAAGGTGAACACATTCATGGGTCGACATTGGTAGGTTTGGTTGAGCCGAAATGCTTGAATGGTGAAGGCAGTCGTGGGCAATCAAAGAACGTGGGTAGTTATTTACCAACATGGGGGAAGTGGACTGACACGTGGAATTACGAGATGGTTTTGTAACCCCTAGACGGTTACTTTTAATTAGTACTTAAAGCAGTGTTAGGGGAGATTCTAAAGATGGCATTTTGAACATTTGCAGTAGGAGTAAAACTTGAAGTACCAAAGTGTTTACGATAAAATAGTCAATCTCCTTACAAAAAATGTACGTTGCCTTCATTTTACATTCATAAGTCATTTAATCTTACTAAATTTACCTTTGATTTTTTGCTTTACTATTTATACATTCCGCTTTGTATTACTTTTACCATACCCCTAACTTATCAAGAGTTACGTTTACACTTTTTTAAACCTTTCAAAACATTATTTACTAAAACACCATACGCTCAAACACTAAGTCCAGGACCTTGTAGCCAGTCCTGCAAGTAACCCTCTTATAGGAAGGCTAGAGATTGTTTACGAAACAACAAATTAGCACACCCGGTGGGACCTCGATAGTGTTAGGTGTATGCGATTGCACAGTGGAAAAATGACATCTCCTAGACCCCATGGAGAAACGTCTTCGGCGGGAGACACAACAACGCCTCAGGCTGCCGATATCTGCTCTAGCATGGCGTTGGCGGTTTCGACAATGTTTGTAGGGCCAATTTTGACATCGTGTCAGCCACAAACACCGACACCAACAACCATAGGAACTGTTGGGCAACATATGCCTAGTTTCACGGTCCCCATGCACCGAACATTGGGAATGCCGACAGAGTTTATGGCAGGTATGCATAACCTCGGTTCGACTTACAGAGACACCTCATCATCACCATTCCCCCATTACCAGGGGTGTGGACCTTTGGCAACCCCATTTGGTCGACCCCTAGGTTTTGGACTGACGTCTCAGTCGGTCCCAACTTTTACGTCAAGTTCTGTCATCGTCATGAGAGAACAGATAGACGAGAGTAACCATGAAATGGTACACATGCTAACTCAGCAAATGGGTACCATATTGAAGCTGTTGATCTAATATTCGACACAGAGTTACCAATAATTGGCAACCCAAATGACAAGGATATAGGATTTTTCGGGAGTCCCAATGGCTCTGGTCCGTCGGAACCCTACGCCTCCTTCTCGACCGGAAACATCGGCTCTACAAGAGGAAATGACGGAAGATATTGTCGAACAAGAATATCAAGAATTCGAACAGGTCCTAAGGGTGGCACAAAGGCCCCCCGTAGTAATGGTTAACTGTAACCAGGATGCTGACCAGGTAGTAAGACAAGTTCGACACGAGGCAGCCATGGGGGAACAAAACCTAGAAGCCATCATCGAACGGTTCATAGTGCGAAACGAAATAAGTCCCTATCTACAGCAGTGGACTTACTCTTCACCTCTACCAGATTTTGTCTTACAGACTGAATTGCTTAGGGGGTGGAAAGTCCCTAAATTTACCAAGTTCGCAGGGGATTATGAAGAGTACATTGTCGAACACGTGGCCAGGTACTAGGTCGAGGCTGACGACATAGCGAACAATGAGGATTTGAAGTTAAAATACTTCCCAAGTTCTCTTACAAAAAACGCATTTACATGGTTCACAATGCTACCTCCACAGTCGATCCAAACGTGGACACAGTTGGAGAGATTATTCCATGAACAACTTTACATGGGGCAATCGAAGATTAGCCTCAAAGAACTAGCCAGCGTTAAGAGAAAGGTTGCTGAGTCAATTGATCAGTACCTAAACCTGCTTAGAAAATTGAAAGCGTGATGTTTTACTCAAGTCTCTGAACGCGAATTAGTCGAGATGGCGGTTGGGGGTTTAGCTTATTCTTTAAGGAAAAAGCTGGATACTCAGTATCTTAGAGATATGGCCCAATTGTTCGACTAAGTTCGACGAATCGAACACTTGAAAGTTGAGAAGTCCAAGGCGGGTCGATATCATAAGAAAGAAAAAGGTTCCTATATCACAGTCGAAGGAGTTTCGTTCGACGACGAAGATATAATCGACAACAATGAGGTTAACGTGGCAGAACTTAAGCCCGGACCTCCATATGCGTGTAAAGTTTTAAAACCCTCGAATGGGAAAAATCCAGTCGAACCAGAAAAAACAGACAAATACGTAGCTAAGACCTATACTTTCGACGTATCTAAGTGCGACGAAATCTTTGATCTGTTAGTAAAAGTTGGTCAGATTATCGTCCCTCAGTGTTTAAAAGATCCTCCCCTAGAACAAAAGAAAAAAGGGGATTCTGTAAATTTCATAATTTCCTTGGTCACAAAACTCACCAATGTGTTCTTTTCAAGAATTTGGTGCAAAAAACTTTGAAAGAAGGAAGGCTCCAGTTTGGCGAAAGGCCAAAAATGCAGGTGGATTCTGACCCCCTGAAGGTGGAAGAAGCTTTGTATGCAGAGCCTCTCAAATGCATGTTGGTCGAGACTACTGATGGTCTCATTGACGTTTCCAAAGCAATCTCGTTAGCTGAATCTTTTGAAGTGATAATGGTCGAAACTACTAAAGGTTTCGAAAATAAATCCGAAAGGAGATCCGAGTCGGCCTATCCCTAACCAGGCGAAAGCTTATTAGACTTCTAAGAGAAGTGTAAGGAAAATGGGTCAAAGGCTTTGCTATGCCCAAAGTGCAGTATGGTGTTCAACGAGAAAATCGCCGAAAAATTGGAGGCCAACAACAAGGCTGGGAAAGAGGAGAAACCTGTTGTCCCACGATTCGTGTTCGACAAGCATGGAACACCTCGACAGAACAAAGATTATAGAAGACAGTTTCAATGTTCCCGACCAAAGACCTTCATTCGTCCAACTGATGTTCCACATGAAAAGTGGATAGAGTTTGTCAATCAGAAAAGGGGAAAAGCCAAAATGGAGGGTGTTGGAGAAAGAAACAACATCTCTAGAGAATAAAAGGGGATACACAATATCTCCTAACTACAAAGGAAAGAATCCAATGACTAGGACACAGTGGAGACGCTACCAGCGAAACAAAAAAGTCGGCAAGGTCGTTACTACTCCACAGTTGAAACCTTCAAAAATTGCTGGAAAAAAGAAACAGGTGCCAAAGGTTGTAGGACCAGGAAAAAGGGTGGCCAATCAGACAGTGGCCATGACTGTTGACTTGACGGGAAAGAAGGCAGTAATAGCCACTTAGAATGTGGAATGTTCATCAGAGGTCGAGAAGCAGCCACAAAGTGATGGAGAATCGAAGGAGGAATATCCCGAGTATTCTCCTCAACCAGAGGAAGGAGATCATTAATACTCCCCTCAATATGATTAGGAGTTTGACGAAGACATGTACGATGAAAACAACGATGACATTTATGGTGACGATTTTGTCATAAAATGTGGCATTGTATCGGTGTTGCCAGCTGAATACGACATGGTATCTGAAGTCTCTGAAATAAATGGAGATTTTGTGCCAAATGAGACAGACGGAGGAAAACCTTTATGCTACTATGTCATGAATAACGATGTAGTAGAAGAACAGAAAGCTATGTTTGAAAGGCCCAGCCCAGGGATGATGTACCATCTAAAGCCATTGTTCATCAGAGCAAAGGTAGATGAAATGACGGTGAACAAGGTCTTTGTCAACGAAGGTGTTGCAGTCAATCTGATGCCCTATACTCTATTTAAGAAAATGGGAAAGGGTGACGAAGACCTTCGACAACACAACATGGTCCTGTCAAATTATGAGGGGAAAACCAACAATATAATGGGGGTTGTTTAGGTCGACCTCGATGTGGGCATGACAACACGTTCAACACTATTCATGGTAATAGACTCCAAAGCCAATTTCAATCTACTCTTAGGTCGATAATGGATCCATGGGATAGGGATTGTACCATCGACGGTCCACCAGAGACTTATAATCTGGCGAAAGGACGGCATCGTAGAAAATATTGAGGTCGACCAAAGTTATTACCGGATCGACAATAGGGGTTCCAAGAGGTCTTTCGACCAACACATGGAGAATATAGCGCCATGTGATCACGAATCGGGCTCCTATACTTCCGTCAAAACTGGTCGAGTTCTAAACTTGGACCTTGATCATGGTTTCATATAGGATAACAAGGAAGACACAGGATCAGAGATGGGAATTCCACCTACGGGGTGGCCTGCAGTTGATGAGGATGACTGCTGAGTTGGAAAGCCTGGCTCAAATTTCGGCCTATTTAGCTTAAAACAAGAGGAAATCAATTCTGGAAAAGGAGAGACTTCAGGATTTGGCCTGTGAGGCCGAAGGTTTAGAAAATGGTCGACAAGTCCAGACAACAACTTCAGAAAGCTGGAGGCTTGATTGTATTTATGATAACGAGCCTTTGGGTTCGAAAAGAACCCATTAAACGAGTCCCAGAAGATGCAAGTGCAAGATCCTCTTGAAGAGATCGATTTGGGAGATGGAATCACAAAAAGACCAACCTACATAAGTACTAAGGTGGGGTCAAAAATGAGGGAGAAACTAGTTGAGTTATTGACCGAATATAGGGAATATTTTGCCTGGGATTACGAGGAAATGTAGGTTTTAAACCGAAGCATGGTGGATCATCATTGAAATTCTAGTAACAGACTATCGATGTCACACTGGACGTTATGACATCCAATTATGCGCAGACAGGTAATGTATGCAGAAAGTAAATGTAAAAAGCAGTAAATGACACAGAGAATTATTTACCCAGTTAGGTGACAAACACACCTACATCTGGGGGCTACCAAGCCAGGGAGGAAATCCACTATAAGAGGTATTAATTCAGGACTTAAACCACCAGTTTAATCCTATCACTTAAGACCTACCCAATGCAATTTCAATCTAAACTAAGACCTGAGTACCTACTCACTCCCCCTCAATCACAGCAGTGATTACAACCATTAAGAATTTTAAAGTCAGTGATGAAGATATACTTCAAACAACTCTTGATTATGCTTAAAAGCTTTAATCAAGAAACACAGCACTCACGCTTAAAAGCTTAGAGTGACACAACAATTACAACTCAATAAACACCCTAGTCCAATGCAATCATCTAGGTGATAATTGCTTGGCTCACAAGTAAAACCTAATACAAGACACAATCAAAGTACAGTAAGGATCTATACTAATATATTTAAATTTTCACAATTCAAACCCCTGAGTTGCTGAAAGTAGGATTGCCATCCTTTTATAATGCAACACTTGGGCCTTGTACTTGAATTTCCTAAAATTAAGGTCAAGCAAGTTAACCTAATTTCCACACATTAGGGTGCTAACAAATAGGCTATATGTTAGGTCTCTTAATTTTAGCTCTGTTGTTAGTTTCCTGGATTTTAGCACAGTTGTTAGATTCCTGAAAAACAACCTGAGATAAATACTGAAACATAACAGAAAAACTAACTAGCCTATACTTTAGCATCTACTGTCAGGGATGAATGTCATAACATTTAGTTTGACATCCAGAAAATAGGCTATATGCTAGGTCTCTTAATTTTAGCACAGCTGTTAGTTTCCTGAAAATCAGCCTGAGATAAATACTGAAACATAACAGGAAAAACTAACTAGCCTATACTTTAGCATATGCTGTCAGGGATGAATGTCATAACATTCAGTTTGACATCCAGTACATCCTGTATTAGCTAATCCTGCAGCATACTACTTAAGCATGTCATGACATCAGTCAAGACATCTAAGTACATTAAGTGTTTTAACATAAAATGCAGCCAATCAGAAACATCTACAAACTCCCCCTTTGGCAAATTTTTGGCTAAAACAACTTGGCATCACAATAGAGTTCACAGCAGCAGAAAGCACACATCCAAGCAGAGAATCAAATTAGCTAATACACTTAGCAAACATAGAGGTTATACTTCAAACAGCACCAGCACAAGTAGATAGAAAACAGCAACATAACCTCTTATTTAGAGGACCTTTAACTTCAAGTAATCTGTTGTCCTAGGGTACAGGTGTTACTCCCCCTTTTTGTCAAAAATGTTGCCAAAGCAACACTTAATATTACAGTCCAACAAAAATAAAATTACAAGCAAATTTCAGAAACACACTCTTGATTTTACTTCACAGTTTCAATCAAGAATACACACTCTTGATCTTGCTTTACAGCTTTGATCAAGACGACACCCACGTGATCTTGCTTGACTGCTTTGATCAAGTAGGCCCACGCTCTTGCTTAACAGCTTTAGAGTGACAGATTACAACCACAAATCATATCTTCAATCCTACATAGATTGCCATTAATTGTACAATCACAAAACACCAGACATTCACACTGAATGGTCTGTGTACAGGGTGTCATGACATCGGGTCTGACATCCTGGAAGAATCCAGCATAATTCAATAATTCCTTTTATAACTTCCAGTAGGTACAACCATATCAGATGCCATGACCTTGTGTATGACATCTTGAAATAATCCTGCATGAACATGTCTTTCATTTAAGCTCCAGCAGGTACATCCCATATCAGATGCCATGACCTTGTGTATGACATTCTGAAACAATCTTGCATGAACATGTTCTTGAACTCCAACAGGTACATAGGATATCTTATGTTAAGACATCACACATAACATCTTGTGAACACTCTTTGTTTTACCAAAATTGCTACCAACACTAAGAATCAACAAACTCCCCCTTTGGCAAATTTTGGCTAAAACATATATCTGTCCTTTTTGTTCACAAGGTAAACTATCAGCAGTTAAACAACATAATAGTAGTTTAAACAGCAGCAGAAGCAACACAATTACTAGCTTTATAGTTACTAGTAATACACACATGCACAAGGGTACTTCTCCTCCCCCTAAATCTGTGCAATAAAAACAGAATTACTAGTTAAGGATGCAACTAGTAAGACACATAAATGCACAAGGGTACTCCTTCTCCCCCTAAATCTGTGCATACATCAAATAACACTTGTACCAGCCAGAATGTCATTCTGACATCTGCTTCAACATCAACACCTGTGCACCATATCAGACATCCTCATTGACATCTGTAAACAAAACAATATTCTTGTTTTAACACCTGTGCACTTCCTTCAATAATAGTTGTCCTTCAGTTCAGCTACATACACAACTGCTTCCACATTCCACATCAACACTTATCAACCCTTCTCCTCCTTTTTATTCAAAATTGACCAAAGGTGACAAATTAGACAAAATAAATGTCAATTAGCCTATCAGAGAATGTTAGGACAGATGTTATAACATTAAACGTGTTAAAACATAATAGTTAAGCAGTACAAACCATCATCATACACAACTGTGATAGCTGAGATAATGAACAAATCCAAGCTATAGGTTCTCATGAACACAGATCCCCAACTTCCCCCTTAAACATTCAAATTGATTGGCATCCAAAGCTTTTGTAAATATGTCAGTAAGTTGTAGTTCAGTTGCCACATGTTCCAAGGTAATCACTTTGTCTTCCACCAGATCTCTTATGAAGTGATGTCTAATGTCAATACGCTTAGTCCTGCTGTGTTGGATAGGATTCTTTGAAATGTTGATGGCACTGAGATTGTCACTGAATAATGTAATGACATTCTGAGTGACATTGTACTCAGTCAGCATTTGTTTCATCCATACCAGTTGGGAACAACTGCTTCCAGCTGCTATGTACTCAGCTTCTGCAGTGGATAATGATACACAATTCTGTTTCTTCCTTTCAACTACTCCATTTTGCTGAGGAGTAATAGGTGAGGATAACTCATGACTTATTCCTTCAGATGAGCATAAATCATCAAACTTGGAATTTTTAAACTCCTTTCCATTGTCACTTCTTATTCTGACAACACTACTATCCTTTTCTCTTTGGAGTCTTATGCGTAGATCTTTGAAGACATCAAATGCATCTGATTTTTCTCTGATGAAGCTTATCCATGTGTATCTGGAATGGTCACCAACCACATAAGCATATCTCTTCCCACCAAGACTTTCAACCTGCATAGGTCCCATTAAGTCCATGTGCAACAGTTCCAGAGTTTTGGATGTTGTAGGATGTCCAAGCTTAGGATGTAACATCTTGGTTTGCTTACCAACCATACATTCTCCACATACTTTTCCTTCATCAATAAGCATCTTTGGGATTCCTCTAACTGCTTCCTTGGATATGATCTTCTTCTTTCCTCTTAAATGAAGATGTCCAAGTCTTCTATGCCACAACTTCACTTCCTTTTCTTACTTGTCTAAGAGGCACATTGAGGAGTAGTTTGAGACTTTAGGTTCCCATAGATAGCAGTTATCTTTGGATCTGGATCCTCTCATAACTTCCTTATTTTCTCCATTTGTCACAACACATTCTTCCTTAGTGAACTGTATATTGAAGCCTTGATCACATAGCTGGTTTATGCTGATGAGATTAGCAGTTAGACCTTTTACTAACAACACATTATTCAGTTCTGGAACTCCAGGACTGTCCAGCTTACCAACACCTTTGGTTTTTCCTTTAGCTCCATCACTAAAGGTCACATAACTGGTAGTATGAGGTTGTATATCTACCAATAAGTTATTCATCCCAGTCATATGTCTTGAGCAACCACTATCAAAATACCAGTCTTCTTTGGTAGATGCCCTTAGAGATGTGTGAGCTATTCTAGCAACCCATTGTTGTTTCTTGATAGGGGCATTATGCTTAGGTGCCTTCTTCTTAGGTCTGACTTGAGGGGTCTGGTTAGGATAACCATGCAACCTGTAACAGAAGGGTTTTATGTGACCAAATCTACCACAGTAGTGGCATCTCCATCTTTGAAATTTCTTCTTTTGATGGTTAATCTTCCTGTTTCCATGATGTTGTGACATTGGTTGTGACTTCTGCTTGATTTTCTGAACTTCAGCCTTTGAGCTTTTGAATTCAGATGAGGATTCCTTAACAAAGCCTAAACCAGACATGGTTCCTGATTTCTGTCCCACCTTTAGAATTTCTTCCAAAGTGTCAGTTCCTTTATTCAACATTTTGATGGATTTTGTCATTTGATCTAGCTTAGAGGTCAGCAAGGTTATCTCACCATTTAGATCATCTATGACTGTCAGATGCTTCTTCTTCTTAGCTTCCAGCTCCTTGATAAGTTTCTTCTGCTTTTCTCCTTGTAGACACACTTCTGCACTTTTGACACATAACTCTTTATATGAAGCAGCAAGTTCATCAAATGTAAGTTCATCTCCACTTGAGTCATCATCAGAGGCACAGACACTAGTTAGTGCAGTGACATGTTTTGTAGATTCTCCTTCTGATTCATTCTCAGAGTCTCCATCAGACCAGGTGACAGATAGTCCATTCTTTTGCTTCTTGAGGAAGGTAGGACATTCAACTCTAATGTGTCCAAAACCTTCACATCCATGACACTGGATTCCCCTGCCTTGGTTGGACTTTTCTTCAGATTTTGATCTTCTATTGATGTCATATGAAGTGTTCTTGACATTTGGTCTACCTTTTTGATCAATCTTCTTTATGAACTTGTTGAACTGTCTTCCAAGCATGGCTATAGCTTCTGATATACTTTCATCACCTCCAATATTTCCTTCTTCTGAATCCTCTTCAGTATTTGATACAAAAGCTATGCTTTTGTTTTTCTTTTCAACATTCTCGCACAAGCCCATTTCAAAAGTTTAGAGAGAACCAATAAGCTCATCAACCTTCATATTGCAGATATCTTGAGCCTCTTCTATAGCAGTAACCTTCATGACAAATCTCTTGGGCAATGATCTGAGAATCTTTCTTACAAGTTTTTCTTCAGACATTTTCTCTCCTAAGCCTCCAGAAGTGTTGGCAATTTCAAGAATATTCATGTGGAAGTCATGAATAGTCTCATCCTCAGATTTTCAAACTTAGTAGTCAGCATCTGGAGTTTAGACATCCTTACCTTGGAGGTACCTTCATGAGTTGTTTTGAGAGTATCCCAAACTTCTTTAGCCAGTTCACAGTGATGCACCAGTCTGAAAATGTTCTTATTTATCCCATTGAACAGTGCATTCAAGGCCTTAGAGTTTCCAAGGGCTAATGCCTCTTGCTCTTTGTCCCACTCTTCTTCAGGAATTTGCATAATGATTCCATCTTTACCTGTCTTCGTTGGATGTTCCCATCCTTTGTTGACAGCTCTTCAAACCTTGCTATCCAGAGACCTTAAGAAGGCTATCATACGAGGTTTCCAGTCATCATAGTTAGAACCATCCAACATGGGTGGTCTATTTGAGAATCCTACATCCATGTCCATGGTACTAGAAAGTAACGTCCCTAGATCTCACCCAGAAATTAACAGGCAGGGTGCCTGCTCTGATGCCAATTGAAATTCTAGTAACAGACTATCGATGTCACACTGGATGTTATGACATCCAATTCTGCGCAGACAGGTAATGTATGCAAAAAGTAAATGTAAAAAGCAGTAAATGACACAGAGAATTCTTTACCCAGTTAGGTGACAAACACACCTACATCTGGGGGCTACCAAGCCAGGGAGGAAATCCATTATAAGAGGTATTAATTCAGGACTTAAACCACCAGTTTAATCCTATCACTTAAGACCTACCCAATGCAATTTCAATCTAAACTAAGACCTGAGTACCTACTCACTCCCCCTCAATCACAGCAGTGATTACAACCATTAAGAATTTTAAAGTTAGTGGTGAAGATATACTTCAAACAACTCTTGATTGTGCTTAAAAGCTTTAATCAAGAAACACAGCACTCGCGCTTAAAAGCTTAGAGTGACACAATAATTACAACTCAATAAACACCCTAGTCCAATGCAATCATCTAGGTGATAATTGCTTGGCTCACAAGTAAAACCTAATACAAGACACAATCAAAGTACAGTAAGGATCTATACTGATATATTTAAATCTTCACGCTTCAAACCCCTGAGTTGCTGAAAGTAGGATTGCCATCCTTTTATAATGCAACACTTGGGCCTTGTACTTGAATTTCCTAAAATTAAGGTCAAGCAAGTTAACCTAATTTCCACATATTAGGGTGCTAACAAATAGGCTATATGTTAGGTCTCTTAATTTTAGCTCAGCTGTTAGTTTCCTGGATTTTAGCACAGCTGTTAGATTCCTGAAAAACAGCCTGAGATAAATACTGAAACATAACAGAAAAACTAACTAGCCTATACTTTAGCATCTGCTGTCAGGGATAAATGTCATAACATTCAGTTTGACATCCAGAAAATAGGCTATATGCTTGGTCTCTTAATTTTAGCACAGCTGTTAGTTTCCTGAAAATCAGCCTGAGATAAATACTGAAACATAACAGGAAAAACTAACTAGCCTATACTTTAGCATATGCTGTCAGGGATGAATGTCATAACATTCAACTTGACATCCAGTACATCCTGTATTAGCTAATCCTGCAGCATACTACTTAAGCATGTCATGACATCAGTCAAGACATCTAAGTACAGTAAGTGTTTTAACATAAAATACAGCCAATCAAAAACATCTACAATCATGAAGCTAATAGAAATATACCTGAATGTATCGCACGCTCGAACATACAACAGAGTCGCCATCGAACTTTATTTATCCCTAAAGGGATGGGAAAACCTCGATAAAACCCGGGGGAAAGAGATATACTGGGTAAGGAAGTCGATTATGCAAGGGGAAGGTATTAGCACCCCAAACATCCTTGGTACTCCATGGGAACCGTTTTGATTGTTCACGCTCGAATAGGTGTTATCTAAATATTACTCGCAAAGGAATGAGGGAAATAGATAATGTGCTCGATGAGGATTGGGGCCCTCATGCCTACGTATCCTCATAGTGCAATAAGGAATTCAGAGTTTCGTAGTTCAAGGAACTAGAGGCGGGAGATGGAAAGGAGTGTGATCAAGGTATGGTCTGAACCAAAGGAATTGTGTTTTGAGCTCCAACAAGGGTGAAATATAAACCCAATAGTAAATAGGTATGAACCCAAAGTGAGGGCCTACGGCATAACATCACTGTATTGGGACAAGCAAAAAAGAGAGGAATTAGGTGTTTGGCTTACGATTCGTATCCTTGTGTTGATGTGGTTCTCGTATAAAGAAGACTTGGTAGTTTAATTGATTTGTATCGTACTAAAGTATATGAATAAGGGCGAACTCTTTGAATATTTAAGGCATACGCCCCATACACAAAGTCGCTCTAGACGAGGATAGGAGAGACTACGTCTCGTCATTCCCTATTACTTAAGGCTCGTTTTGTACAATTTGAATCGTGTTTACCAAATGTTGACTGTAAGACCCCAATTTTTACCCTAAGATCCCTCATGCAATTTCATCATACGCATTAGCATTGGGATCATACTTTGGAATTCTCCCTACCCCTCTTTCATTGGCTTTGTTTTGGGAGAGATCATCAAGCACCATGTGATTGTATCATACTTGTATTTTATCATTTCACTAACCAAAATACCAAAAATATGTCTTTGCATTTGCCTAACTCTTTTGTAGGTAGGGCATGATCTTCAAAATTCATCAAGTTCACACCTAGGGTTTGAGACCCTCATGGCTAAAAGCACAACCATGGATTGATCAAAAAATGGTTATAAACATCATATATGAGTCCCAATTATATCTACATGTCATATTGATCAAGTGATCTTCAAGTGTTTGGAGGTGATTTGCCTTGGAAACCCCAGTTTGACTGGGTATCTTGAGTAACTTCTCCAACAAGCTATCTCACCAATTGATCAAAATTCTCAAGGGAAACTTCAAAATTCATCATCTTATGCATATATGATCTACCATGAGCCTAGAAAGTCAAGAGAATTAAAGGTTAGCAAGTTGGTTGATGGTGGTTGGCCAAATGAATTCATTTGATCAAAACTGGGTCTCCCTAGACCCTATTTCCTACAATTTTCACCATATGAAAATGATTCCAAGAGAAATGTTACTCTAAATGACATTCCAAACAATTTTCATGTTGATACTTAGATCTAGTTTTGCTTGGAAAATCATTTTCTATGTTGAAACATTATAGGTCATTTTGTTTAAACCCTAATTTGAAGGTCAACTTCCCAAGGCCATAACTTTCTCAATTTTTATGATATGAAAGATTTCCAAGTTTCACAATCAAATTCAAAATGTCTAATTCAACTTTTATGTTTGGAGTGAGAGATAATTCAACTTTTATGAGCATGTGATATAAGGATACATTATAGGTCATTTTTTACCTATACCATTGAACAAGTGATTTTCCTCAACTTCAAAAATGCATAACTCTATCATTATAAATCCAAATGACATGAAATTTGTGACCATTTTGAATGTCCTTGAATGAGATACAACTTTTATGAAGACACTTTTCTCATTTGAAGCTCGCATAAAAAGTTAAGTAAGGTGGAATATTGAGATATATGGCTTGACACTTAGAAATATTTTCAACGTGTTGAAATTTCCAAATTTCCACCTCAAAATTCATCATGATCCAAGTTCCAAATGAAAAAGTGTCCAACATAGAAGTTGCTCCCCTTGATCTAAGCTTTCCAAAGAACCCAAGTTCATGCATTTTGGATAAGAATTGCTAGGGCTGCACATGGCTTTAACAGGTCTGCATGATTGGAAGAAATCAAATGCCAAAAATCACATTTCACATTGCCTTGACATCCAAGCCTCATTTGAACTTTAGAATGATTGTACATGGATCAAATTGGATTGCTTCATGGTCATGTGCACGCTCATGCAAGCTTGTGCATGAAATGTCCAAATTTAGCAATTTTCCAAGTGTGCAAATAGCAGTCCCAATTGCTATAAATGCAGGCCTTTGAAGCTCAATTCAAACAGACCTTGTGCACCAGCTTTGCCCCCAATTGAAACCCTCACTATTCAAAGGAAAACCTGAGAATTTTCAACTTGAATATTGAGTTTGAATCTCACTGTTTGGAGATTCAGAAACTCCAGGATCCAAAGCTTTGTACCATTGTCAAACCTCTCCTTTTGCACATCTTCAGCTCTAGTCACAAATGACCCTTGTTGGAATCCCAAACTGACTATGCTTTTGTTGTCGGAGACCTATACCATTTGTCCCCACTGGTTAGACTTACCATCTTCAACAATCCCTTGTGCATCTTTAAATGAGGACATGGGTGCCCCAACTCTCTTTTCCTCAGCAATAGACAAGGCTTGGAACGGAGTTCCAACCTCATCCTTAACTTCTACATAAGAGAAAGATGACAGGTGGCTTACCAACAAAGCCTTCTCCCCACCAACAATGACAAGTTTTCCATTCTTAATAAACTTCATCTTCTGGTGCAACGTCAAAGTAACAGCTCCTGCCTCATGTATCCATGGCCTTCCTAACAAGCAGCTATAGGCCAGGTGGATATCCATTACTTGGAAAGTAATCTGGAAATCACTCAGACCTATGTTCACTAGAAGGTCCACTTCACCAATCATAGTCTTGCAAGAACCATCAAATGCTTTAACGATCATGCCACTATATCTCATAGGAGCTCCTTGGTATGATAGCCTTGGCAGAGTTGATTTCGGAAGCATGTTAAATGAAGAACCAATGTCAACCAACACATTTGACAAAGCGCCCTCTTTGCAATTCATCGATATGTGCAGAGCCAGGTTATGATTTTTACCCTCCTCAAGGGGTTCTTCATCACAAAAACTAAGGTTATTGCAGGAAGTGATGTTAGCCACAATATGATAAAATTGATCCACCGTAACATCGTGTTCCACATAAGCTTGCTCTAACACCTTCTGTAGTGCTTCTCTGTGCGCTTCTGAATTCATTAGCAGAGACAATACTGAAATCTTGGAGGGAGTTTGGAGCAGCTTCTCCACCACTTTAAACTCGCTCCTCTTGATTAATCTGAGTATCTCATCATCACCGTTAGACTTCAAACCGCTGAATTCACCAGATTGATACTTTGGAGCACTAACAGGATCTACTACAGGCACCTCAAACTTCTTATTAACAGATATATCCTCCATATTCTTAGGGAACACCGGCTCAAAGACACGACCATTGCGGTTCACCTTAGTAACATCAGCTATACTCGCAACAGAACTGGTCATAGGCAAAGGATCCTCTTGACCATTCTCTAACATGGTAGCATTGTATTGATATGGGACAGTCTTATCGGATGCATACAGGACGGGGGCCATTAACCGTATAACCAACGGCGATACCGATCTATTGCTGACATTGTTACTGTTGCTGCTATCGTACTAGATCACCACTCTCTCTGGATTTTTGAAAACGGGAACTATAACATTCACATCGTCACCTAAGTGACGCGACTGGAGAATCTGAATCAAACTTCATCCGTCAACCTCTGGATGTCTCTCTTCACAATCATACAACCTCTAGAATTGACACTGCAAATTGCACAACCATCATGGTCATGCTCACAATTGCTAACCAAACAGATATCCTTGTGCATCCTCATCAAGGACCTTCTAATAAAGCGTACATCAAATACTTTGAATTCCCCAGGACAACCATCCACCATATTAACAGATGAATTTCCATGGGCAGGTAGTGGGTTAGCTTTGACGTTCGGCGCACGGTCCTCAAAGTACACCATTCCATTTTTAACCAGCTTTTGGACTTTGTATTTCAGGGGGTAACAATTCTCAATATCGTGACCGAGAGCTCCTTAGTGAAAGGCACATCGGAGTTCCAGTTTATACCACCATGGAAGTGGTTCAGGAATTTGAGGTGGGTTTCTTGGTTGCAAAAGGTTCTTGAGAACCAACGATGGATACAATTCGGCATAAGTCATAGGAATCGGGTCGAAAGAGACCTTCTTCCTCTCAAAATTTTGTTGTTGTTGATGATTGTTGGTATTGTTGTTATTGTAGGTGTTTGTTCGTTGTTGCGGCGGTTGTTGACGTTGTTGTTGTATTGGTGTTGATTGACTGTTCGAAAATACTGGAATGACAAATGATACTTGATGATGATGTTGACGGGGTGGTTGACTTCTTCTCACATGAGGCCTCCTCTGCCTCTCCACAGATACTGCATTGGTATCGTTCTCTTTCTTCTTAGAAAAACTGTTACCATAGCTCTTGTTGGACGAAGCTTCCTCCTTAGATAACCGTCCCTCTTGGACACCTTCCTCTAGTCTCATCCCCATGTTTATCATTTCGGTAAAATTGCTGGGGGCATTGGAAATCATCCGCTAATAGTAAAATGAGCTCAGGGTTTTGAGGAAAATCTTGGTCATCTCCTTTTGTTCCAAAGGAGGATTAATCTGACCGGAAAGTTCTCTCCATCGTTGAGCGTACTCCTTGAACGTCTCCTTATCCTTTTGAGACGATGACCTTAACTGGTCCCTATCCGGCGCCATGTCCATATTATACTTGTACTGCTTTATGAATGCTTCACCCAAATCATTGAACGTGCGGATGCTAGCACTATCCAAACTCATGTACCACCTCAAAGTGGCACCAGTCAGACTGTCTTGAAAGTAATGAATCAGTAACTGATCATTATCAGTTTGCATCGATATCTTTCTAGCATACATGACGAGATGACTGAGCGGACAAGTATTCCCCTTATACTTTTCAAAGTCAGGGACTTTGAACTTCATCGGGATTTTGACATTAGGAACCAAGCAAAGTTCTGCAACACTCTTACCAAATAGATCTTTACCCCTCAAAAATTTCAACTCCTTTCACAACTCAAGAAATTGGTCTTTTATTTCGTCCGTCTTCTCATAAACACCTGGACCCTTAGACAGCTCGGAATGATAGATGGTGTCTTCAACACGGGGTAGCGTATGCACAACTGGTGGTGGCACAGACATGACCTGGCTAGATGCCAGCATGGAAGCAAATGTAGGCGCGAAACCTTCAGGCACAAAGTTGGGCGGCATTCCCCATGGGAATCCAGCAGGCATGGCATGCGCAAAGTGAGCAGTAGTAGCAGGAATGGTAGAGGTAGCAACCTCGGAAATAATAGTCCTCTGAGGAGGAGGAGTTGCAGGTTTTGGAGAAGATTGGCTCTGAGCGGCTAAAACTGACTCCATCATGGAAGTCAAGCGGGCGATCTTGTCCTTCAAATCTATGTTCTCTTGCTCTAGGTGTTCCATGATCCTTGAGTGATTGGTGTGAGTATTGTATTGATGAGTCAGCTTGGCTGAAGCACAAAAGAAATACCAATAAGACATCTAGCGAAAGAGAAACATGTATACAAATGATGCATGAAATGCAATGCTTGATTGTTTTTATTTTCCAAGGAACTTACTATATTATTTGCAAATATATATGATAATAACGATTGCAACAATTTGATTGACCATAAAAATCTCTTTTATTTATATAATTGGAAGGATTACACTGAGTACAATTTCAGAAACCAAAAGTACAAAATACAAGAGAAAAGGAGACTAGTCATCCTAAGGATCCCTAATAACAACATCAGAAGATCTAACTGTAGGCGCGTACTTCCTTCGAATGCGTTAAATTTTGGACTCAAAAGTAGTCTTCATCTGAGTCTTCTCGAGGACAAGCTGATCAACAATCTTCTTCCAAGCGATGGAAGGTTGAGGCATACTAGAGGAAGATGGAACCTTTAGTTCTCTTTGTCTCTTTGTTACTCGATCTTCAAGAAGCTCAATAAGTGCATCTTTGCCCTTAGACTCAAGCTGTAACTCCTCATGCTTTCGGCTAAAAGCATAGAAACGCTCTTCCCACATTTCCTTCTCTTGCTTCATCTTGGTGAGCGCGTCTTCTAACTCCTCTACATCTTGGTTAGGGAGAGTTAATGGCTCAGCCACAACCATAGACATAGGTCTTTCACAAGCATAAGGCATCTTTAACTCCAAAGCTCTCTTCTTTACCCAAATAGTGTAAGCTTCCAAAGCTACACAATTGTGCAGACCAAGCTCAGATCTTCCTTTCTTATGCACATTATGCCAAGCATGCACAATCTTATGCTTCACATGTTAGGTATCTTTACCCTCTTGATAGAAAAGACCTTCTAACAAAGTGTTATTAGGTTTGTCTCTCAAGGGGAACCCAACTTGACGACGAGCCAAAGCAGGGTTGTAGTTGATTGATAACGTGAAAATATATCATATATTTGCCTTGATTTACATTCAAAAATCATATCGTTTTCATTTATATTCCGATTATTCCGCAAGTGTTCGAGTTATTTTTGCAGGTATTTCAATTCCCATGCTTAAATGAGCAAAGTATAGAAAAGGAAGGAAAAGAAGAAGAAACAAAAGAGAAACAGCAGAAAAACTAGAAAGTATAAATTATGTGCATGTGACGCTCGTCACAAGCCCCGTCACGCCCTGGTTGTGATGAACGCCACATGCCCACCACAACCGTCACAAAGGCAAAGGCAACGTAATAAATTTTCAAACAGAAGTGATCCACACGCCCCATTTTTTGCTCCTCAACCCACTTTCCCGTGAATATCTCACTCAACCAAGTCACCCTTATTTCTCTCAACTACGAAGGCCAAATGGATACTATAAAAGGATGGAAGTTGGAAACCTACGGGGAGGCTTTTTTTTCCTCTCTGAAGCCAACTCTCGAGCTATTCTTTTGCATTTATTTTTCCATTGCAAATTTGTTTTCAGTTATTTTTTCTTCAGCAAACATTGTTTTCTTTTACCGCAATTTGTTTACCATTCCGTTCAGAGCTTTGATTTTTCCTTTCTCTTTACATTTTTCATTTAGCCAAAAGTAGTACTTTCCTACATTGGGGAACCACTGCAAGTTATTTGATTTAGTTTAAGCAATTTTTTCAAAGAAGCAGAATCCTACCCACCTGTGGAGGAATGCTCAAGTACTTCAAGATTCGGCATATTCGATTAATCAAAGTTCCAAGTTTTTATTCAATTATTATTATTATTGCTTTATTATTAAATAATCATGTTTGGTTTATTGTCAATATTTTTCTGTTCGTCTGTGTTTGCATTATTTAACATGTCCGACTAAACTACCGGTATCGGTATGTAAACAATTTAATTAGACGGGATTTAATAATAATCGGTGTAAACTTCTTTTCTCAAGTAATCTTTCTGGTTGTGGTTTTTAATTTGAATTTAATTAACTTTGTCACGAGAGTGAGAAGCTATTTAATACGGTTTTGCCACGAGAGTGGGAAATTAACTAAGGTTAGAACCGATAATCGCGAGAGCGTGAGGGTCGAACTGGATAGTAAAAACTAGGCATTGATTTTAAAAACAGCGAGAGCACTTTAAAAGCAATTAGAACTTATCTATTTTCAAGAAAAGTAATTTTAACTTCAAATGGGACAGTGAGAGCGTACATTCTGACTTAAAAGTATAGTCTGAGTCAACAATCACGAGAGTGTGAGATAAAGCCTTTTAAATGAATATTTTCTACTAAAAGGTATTTGGTAATTAAAATATACAACGGAGATTTATTGAATCCTTGATGATTAATGTGTTGCATACGGATATCCCTTCATTAATATTTTCTTAAAACTTAATTTTCTTTAGATTTAATTCAACCAAACCTCTAAAAATCATCGCCTTAGCTAAACATAGTAACATCGATAACATTAGTTTTACCATCGATCCCTGTGGGTTCGATATCTTTTAAAACTAAAACGACTAGATTGTGCACTTGCAGTCAAGTATCTGATAGACTATATTTTATATACAGTCACGAGACGTATCAAGTTTTTGGCGCCGTTGTCGGGGACCTTATTTAGTCAAATAGTGTGATTCTTTCGTTGCGCAATATAGACTGAGGTAAAAAACTAATTTCCTTTCCCTTATTTCTCGGTTGTATGCCAAGTACTCGCTCACAAGGCAAAAACTTAGTACCACCAATCGCAGAATTAGAGTGTTTCTTATGTTTAAGACGCTGAATACTAGAGTACCAACGAAGGTATAATATAACTGATATCTTCTTTCCTAATACTGTATCAGTTGAAAAACCAACCATGGCTGCAGTAGGACCACAGAATCGTCCTCTTAAGTTCTACACTACCTGGTCCCAACAAGAACCTCACAACAGCATTGCTGCCCCTACTATCGATCAAAACGATTTTGAGTTCAAACCCTCATTATTATCAGTTGTCCAACAACATCAATTTGCTAAAAATCCTACGGACGACCCTAATGAACATTTGACCAAGTTTAGGCAGTACACAGACACTATGAAGGCGAATGGTGTATCTCAAGATGCGATAAGACTACGCCTATTTCCTTTCTCTCTAAGAGATAGAGCTTGGGCTTGGTTGCAATCCTTGCCATCCAACTCAATTACTACATAGGAAGAACTGAAGAACGTTTTCTTAGCCCGATATTTTCCGCCAAGCAAAATTGCTATACTGAGAGCTCAAATCAACGGATTTCGACAAAAAGATGCAGAATCTCTCTACGATGCGTGGGAGAGATACAAAGACATGATGAGGATATGTCCACATCACGGTCTCGAAGACTGGGTGATCATTCACACATTTTACAATGGGCTTTTGTATAACACAAGACTGATAGTAGACGTTGCCGCGGGCAGTGCACTTATGGACAAGCCATACAACAAAGCCTATCAACTCATTGAAAACATGGCCCAAAACCATTGCCAATGGGGAGGTGAAAGAAATCCAGTAGAAAAGGCCCAAACAAAAGGTGGAATGTACGAAATCAATAGCCTTGACCACGTCCATGCAAAGGTAGATGCCCTTGTTCAAAAGTTAGACAACTTGACCATACCACCCGCAGCCACCATGGCTGTCGTAGCTCCAAACAGCGAGTTATGTGGAATTCCTGGACACACTGCACCAGAATGTCAGATATTAGCAGGAGTTTCCACTAATCAAGTAAATTATTCACAAGGAAACCCTTATTCGAATACCTACAACCCAGGTTGGAAAAACCATCCTAACTTTTCGTACAAGAACAACTTCCCCCTGTATGCACTTGGCCAAGCACCTGCTATTCCACCTGGATATCAAAAGCCAGCTACTAATGCTCTTAACATGCCTAGGAAGTCCAACCTTGAATTAATGATGGAAAGCTTCACAGCTACCCAAGCTCAAACAAACAAAGACTTCTTGAACCAAAACATACACACTAGTGAGCAACTTAAACAATTTGCGAGCAAAGTATACGCCTTAGCCACCCACAACAAAATGCTTGAAACACAAATTTCACAAGTGGCTCAACAACAAGCATCTACTGCTTCTCTCGCTGGCACATTTCCTGGACAGCCACAACCTAATCCAAAAGGACACGCAAATGTCGTTATATTGAGAAGTGGAAAAGAACTAGACGGACTTGTAGATCCAAGACTCCAAAATCCTGCCATGTACCAAAAACCTGACAAAACAACAACTGAGAAGGTAAGTGAACCAAAGGAGAAGGAAGATAACACCCAATAGGCCAAAGAGAAAGAAAAACCTTATGTACCTCCACCACCTTATAAACCACTCATTCTGTATCCTCAAAGACTTGCAAATTCTAAAACTGCAAGGCAATTTAAGAAATTTGTTTAACTTCTGAAGCAACTGAATATTATAATTACCTTTACAGAAGCTATCACACAAATGCCCTCATATGCCAAGTTTCTTAAAGAGATCCTATCCAATAAGAAAAAGATCAAGGATAACGAAACAGTTACACTTACTGCTGAGTGTAGTGCAATAATCCAAAACAACATGACTCCCAAACTAAAAGACCCAGGTAGTTTCTCCATACCCTGTGTCATTGGAAAGTTCGTCATAGACAAAGCTTTATGCGAATTAGGAGCCAACATTAGTGTAATGCCCTTATCCATTTGTAAAAGGCTCAACATAGGAGAACTAGGACCAACCAAGATGTATGTTCAACTAGCTGACCGCTCAATCAAATATCTTGTTGGTATACTAGAGAATGTCCCAGTACGTGTAGGACAATTCTACATTCCTACAGACTTCATAATCATGGACATCAAAGAAGATGTCAGTACACCTATTATATTAGGAAGGCCATTCTTAGCTACCGTCGGAGCTATAATAGACGTGAAAAGAGGTAAGCTAACATTCGAAATTGAAGAAGAAAAATTTGAATTCATCTTTACACAATTCTTACAAGCGCCAACTATAGATGATACTTGTTATCTACTTGATGGCATAGACGAGTGCATAAGAGAGATGGAGATGCAAGAAACCACATATTCTGATATAATGAAAATCCAAATCCCTCCAATCTTTGAAGATGATAATTGGCGTGAACCATACCAAAATGACAGTCTAAGCGAATGCTTAGCACTTACACCGAATCACATGCCATGCCCAAAGAAACCAGACTTAGAATTAAAAACACTACCCAAGAACCTAAGATACGAATTCCTAGACACTAAACTCAAAAGACCAGTATTAGTCAACGCAGACTTAGGACAGATTGAAACTGAAAAGTTACTAGATGTCTTAAGAAAATATCCAACTGCGTTAGGCTACAACATCGCCGACCTGAAAGGAATAAGTCCTTTTATCTATATGCATCGCATTATGCTAGAGGAAGATTGTAAAACCTCTAGAGAACACCAGAGAAGGATCAACCCAATTTTAAGTATTGTAGTCAAGGATGAAGTAAAGAAGTTATTAGATGCAGGAATCATATACCTGATCTCCGATAGTCAATGGGTTAGCCCCGTTTATGTAGTACCCAAGAAGGGGGATGTTACAGTTGTTAAGAACGAGGAGGGCGAATCTATAGCACAAAGAGTTATGATCGGAAATAGAATATGCATCGATTATAGGAAACTAAACAAAGCCACTCGAAAGGATCATTTTCCTCTACCTTTCATTGATCAAACGCTTGAACGATTGGCTAAGCATTCCCACTTCTGCTATCTAGACGGTTATTCAGGATACTTTCAAATTCCTATCCATTCTGACAACCAAGAGAAAATAACCTTCACATGCTCTTATGGTACATTTGCTTGTCGACGAATTCCATTTGGACTATGCAACGCTCCCGCAACATTCCAAAGATGTATGATGTCAATCTTCGCTAACTTTATAAATGACATTATGGAAGTCTTTATGGACGATTTTTCTGTTTGTGAGCAGAGCTTCGAAGGATGTCTATCAAACCTTGAAATGGTACTTGAAAGATGCGTAAAGGTGAATCTCGTATTGAATTGAGAGAAATGTCATTTCATGGTCCAACAAGGAACTGTGTTAGGACACGTAGTAGTATCTGATAAAGGAATTGAAGTAGACAAAGCCAAGATCGAAATTATAGAGAATCTTCAACCTCTGAAAACCGTACGAGAAATACAAAGCTTTTTAGGACACGCCGGTTTCAACCGACGCTTTATCAAGGATTTCTCGAAAATTACCAAACCACTAACTGGTTTATTAATGAAAGACGTTGACTTTATCTTTGATGAGAAATGTTTAACAGTGTTTGAATAATTAAAAACATCTTTAATCATCGTACCTATTATGTAACCACCTGACTGGAGATTACCATTCGAAATCATGTGTGATGCGAGTGACTATGCCGTAGGCGCAGTGCTAGGACAAAGAAAGGATAAAAAACTTCATGCGATCTACTACGCAAGTAGAACCTTAGATCCTGCCCAAATGAACTACGCCACCACTGAAAAGGAACTTCTAGCCGTTGTGTTCGCTTTAGACAAATTCTGTTCTTACTTAGTAGGAGCGAAAATCATCATCTATACTGATCATGCTGCTATTAGATATTTGCTAAGTAAGAAGGATGCCAAACCAAGACTCTTAAGATGGATCCTACTCATACCAGAATTTGACTTAGAAATAAAAGATAAGAAAGGTACTGAGAACGTAGTAGCAGACCACTTATCACGAATCGAAGGGAATAAGCCTGAACAAATTCCAATCAATGATGATTTCCCTTACGAATGACTTATAGCCCAAATGGAAAGCGATGTGTCTGAGCTAATCTTAAATGATACCGAAATAGAAGAATCTGTGGAAGAAATTCATACGAATATAACTCTGCCATGGTATGCTGATTTTGTCAACTACCTAGCTATTGGAGCACTTCCACCGGACCTATCATACCAACAAAAGAAGAAATTCTTTCATGATCTAAAACAGTACTATTGGGATGAACCTCTGCTTTTTAAGAGAGGTACCGACGGTATTTTTTGTCGATGTGTTCCTGAGGATGAAATAGACGATATAATCTCCCATTGCCATTTCGCTCCCTATGGTGGACACGCAAGCACCTCAAAAACTTGTGCTAAGATCTTACAATCTGGCCTCCTTTGGCCTACTCTATTGAAAGATGTCCATAATGCGGTTATAAATTGTGACCGGTGCCAACACACTGGCAACGTTTCAAGACGCGACGAAATGCCACAAACAGGCATTTTAGAAGTGGAAGTCTTTGATGTATGGGGGATTAACTTCATGGGACCATTCCCATCTTCTTTTGGTAATAAGTACATACTCGTAGTTGTCGATTACGTTGCAAAATGGATCGAGGTTTTAGCTTCTTCGACAAATGACACACGAGTAGTGATTAAGCTGTGCAAGAACGTAATCTTTCCTAGATTCGGTGTGCCAAAACTAGTAGTTAGTGACGGTGGCTCCCATTTCATATCAAATATCTTTGGAAAACTTCTTCTGAAGTATGGAGTCCGACACCGTGTAGAAACACCTTATCACCCACAAACTAGTGGGCAAGTCGAAGTTTCAAATAGAGAGATCAAACAAATTCTAGAAAAGACTGGCGGAATATCTAGAAAAGACTGGTCATCTAAACTAAATGAAGCTCTATGAGCATATATGACAACCTACAAGACCCCAATAGGGACCACACCCTTTAAATTAGTCTT
The DNA here is from genome assembly GCF_024323335.1 of Lathyrus oleraceus. NCBI lineage: Eukaryota > Viridiplantae > Streptophyta > Magnoliopsida > Fabales > Fabaceae > Lathyrus > Lathyrus oleraceus. The sequence continues at coordinate 294,088,741 of NC_066580.1, forward strand.
TGGTAAATCATGTCATCTCCCTGTGGAGTTAGAACAAAAAGCTTATTGGGCAATTAAGACCCTAAATCTAAATTATACTTCCGCAGGCGAGAAGCGAATTTTAGACATTCACGAATTGGAAGAACTTAGACTAGACGCCTATGAGAACGCCAAGATATACAAAGAACGAACTAAAAAATGGCATGATAAACGTATATCTAGGAAAGAGTTTAATGTCGGCAACGTAGTGCTACTATTTAATTCAAGACTTAAGCTTTTTCTGGGAAAACTTAAATCTAGGTGGCCAGGTCCTTTCAAAATTACAAGAGTTTTTAAAAGCGGGGCGATAGAAATCAAGGGTAGGAATAGTGAATCGTTCATTGTAAACGGGAAGAAATTAAAGCATTATCATAATATTGACAATTGAAACTATTCAAATAGTGTAAGACTTATAGAGCTGCCCGCTCAACCCCAAAACTGATATATCGCAACGTTACTGTCGAACTTACAACATTAAACAAAGTGCTTAGTGGGAGACAACCCGCCTCTTTACCATTTGTTATTGATTTTGTTATTTTTATGTTTTGCATTTTAAGCGTTCTCCTTATTTGATTATTACTTTTATTTTGCTCCCTTTCCTTAATTCTATGCAGTAATGTACTTGTTGTTTCTCGTTACTAACTTAGTAATATTTGATACTGATTAACAAGCAAACTTATAACTAGTTAGTAACTAACTTTCATCATGCAACGAGTAGATACAGTCTTCAGAGGCATAGTTCAGAGAAAGCGTTATGATTATTTAGCTCAGAAGGATATGGCTTTATCCATATATTATGATGGACCTACCATGGATAGGTTAGGTATCCGCGATAGTATCTTGTTTATGTTTAACCAACTAGGTTAGGAGAATGTTGTTATTAAGAGAAGGTTTGTCACATACCGTGAGCTTACCCTAGAATTCCTTAGCTCCCTAGTTTACAACCCCGAGCATGGTTACGGACTCAACAAAGGGTTGATTTCCTTTAGGCTGTTTGGTATGGATTTCACTTATAACCATAGAGACCTTGCTGACCTTCTAGGATTTCCTAGTAGCCCATTTGTATTCACTACCCTCCAGGAGGAATTAATCGATGACATTGACTTAGATTACTTTTGGGGTAGTTTAATTGGAGATCACCACCCTGACCCACACCAGATGCACTCCCAAGCGATACATAACCCTGCTATCCGCTACTTCCACAAAATACTAGCCTACACCCTATTTGTAAAATAAGAGAACAACACCTTAGTGTCAAGGGATGAACTTTTCATCTTACTCTGTGTCGACCAAGTTCGACATGTCAATGTTGTAACATTCATGATGGAAAGATTTGTTTACCTTGCACAAAACAATCGCGCCCCAATCATAATATGCGGCCTAGTAACCATGATAGCTGATGCCATTGGACTTAGACGCCCACTTAACGAGCGTACACCTTTTGGACACACCCGACCCATGGATATTGACTTTTGCTTCGACCGGAGAATTTTAGGAAACCTTGGGCTGGACACTTTTGACTACCTAATTAATAATGAAGTTGTCCAGCTATTTACCTTACCAAACCATGAGAGAACGAGTGTTCATAACCGAAATAACTGGCTATATGATTTAGATGAACATCACATTGCTCCACCATCACCTCCTGAGACACCACCTATTTATGAGTATTTAGATGACCCTATCTCTGTTGATGAATCTGACCCTAAAACCCCTCCAAGCTACTATAATCTGAATGAACCAAAAATTCCATCTTATGCCGAAAATCTGACCGTAATTCTTACTCGTTTGGATGGTTTTCGTACTGAAATTACTAATGTGAAATATGAACTAAAAAGCATGCGCCTTGATGTCTTAGGCTTAATGGATGTCACCGTCGAACAGTTTGATCACCTGAACCAGGCTGTAGCTTCTTTGGGACAGCATTGTGGCTAATTACATCGATCGGTGATTTTTCCTACTCACATTAAAGCAATGAGGACACTGCTATGTTTTAGTGTGGGGAGGGAGCACTTTATTTCTATTGTTCTTTTAATTCTTACTGTTACATTTAACTTTAGTCTTTACATTTAATCTAAATGACATTGTTATTTCTTTTGCTTCTATGATCAATTTAATTGACCTCCGTCAGTTTAATTTTGTTATTTTTAATGATGTTAATTCCATACTGCTGCTATTTTATTTGTACTGCTGTTGCAATTGTTTTATTACTTTGTTTCTATACTGTTACTGTATTTACCTTCTTCTAGTTATTATAATCTATATGTTTGATATGGTACTGACAATATGATTTACTCATAACATGCAAACAGTTAGAAATTAAGCATGTAGTAAATTTTTCATTTCTTTCGTTTCTGAAAAAATATGACCGTTGGATGTGACGCTCGTCACATGCACGTCCCGACTGTTACACATATGACTGTTATGCGTGACGACTGTAACAAGTAAGTGACGCTCGCCACGGATCCAGAACGCGCATTTTGTTTCCTTATTAAAACAAGCGCACTTCTTCTTCTTCTTCTTCATCATCATCTACTCCTTCTGTTTCCTTAACCGTTCCACTCACACTCTATTATTTCTCCATTAACCCTTCCATCACTTCCTATTTAAGCAAGAAACAACTGAGTTTCCTATAACTCACGAAACCTACTTCCTCTACACCAAAACCTCAATTTGCATACTCCATGGCTCGTCAAGAGAGACCTGCTCCCAATCTTTCAAATATCATATTCAGAGAGGGAGAAACCGGCGAACGACAAAGAGACAACTACCTCGGGTTCTATCAACGTTCAGTCCAACCTACGAGGTACGTTGATAATGACTGTTTGACAGAGTTGGGGCTTTCAGATGGCGTGGAATGGATGCTGACCACCTCCGGTTTAACGCAGCACTACACCAACCCACAACCAACTTATGAGGCGCTAACCCTGGAATTCTTGAGTTTGTTCTCCTACATAACACCTCCTGGTGCAACTCGGTTTCTCACCGGACTTGCCACATTTAGAATGTTCGGCACCGAGTATTCCTTGAACCAAACTCAAATAACGCAAATACTTGGTTTCTGACACGGAGATGGAGTTCACTACCGTATCCCTGACGGATGGTCTGAAATAGAATTTGGAGTATGTGTAGCGGGGTATTCGTTACCATTAGAGATATTGACTAAATCCAAGGTAAATCATACAAAGTCTAGTCGCCACCGCACTTCTATTTATCCAACGGAATGGTTAGAAAGCGAACAAAAACCTAATAGTTTTAACAAAAACTAGTAAAAGAAACGGAGATCTGGGTAAGGGGGTTGGTTATGTAATGGGAAGGTGTTAGGCACCCAAAACATCCTAGGTACTCCTAGGGAGCCCTTTTCATACTTGTTGCAAAGGTTGTTTGTTTTGTGAAAATTTGTTTGTGCAAACATGATTGCAGAGATGAGAAGAGAATACACAAGTTATTTACATTTTGTGTTTGGATGGATAAACCCATTGTCTACGTACCATCTTAAAAAAAAAGATTAGGATCAAAACCTCGTAGTTCGGGGTAAAAATCTCAAAACAAGTTGGTGAATTGATTGGTCCAAAAGCCTTAAGGTCTTTTGTTATCAAAGGGAGAAAACTCAACCAAACCACAAACCCACCATGTGAGGATAGCTTCAACATGCTAGTGAGGGGTTAACCCTATAATAAGCATGGAAGACTCATTGTCCATCACTAAGGACATAGGTGAGTATTACATCTACCACAAAGATAACTCAAACCTAATAGCTAAAGGTTATGGAAAATTTGATTAAGAAGTGGCCATTGGAACCACAAAAAGAAATTTGAATGGGTTATATTTACCAATTAGAAGTATGTACAAAATAGTCAAAGTTGACTTAAAGATTCAATTCAAAATAAGTATTGTGAAAAGAAAGTTTGAAAATCAAAAGCATAAGGCTTAGGTTTCTAATGTTTGAAAGCAAAGGTTAAATGTTTGCACAAAAGGTTTTGGCCTGGGTTAGAGTGGAGAGAAGAAGAAGAAAGACTAAGTCCTAAGTAAAGCAAAAAGATGAGGGATGAAGAATCAAAACCACAAAAGGAGTTCCTCTCTTGAGATCATATTGATGATCCAAGTAGCTCCCATCCTTTGGAATAAGCAACCACAAAGCATAAGCAATCAAATAAGTCTCATAAGAGATCCTCAATGTATCTTGTATCTTCCACTTGGATGCACATGGCAATGGTCCTCCAATTAAGCTCAAATGGAAACTCCTAGCACAATAGCACACACATCAAAAGTTCCATGAAGTAAAACAAGAATGGACAAGAGTGAGTTCAGAGATTTGGTTCTTCTAACCCATCTTCATCATTAAGATCCTTTTACTCCAATTTTACATAAGGAAGGTCCTAAAATCTAAGTCCAATTCTCCATTTTTTGCATTGGGAAGGTCCTAGAAACTAAGTCCATTTCTTTGCATTTTGGTCCACAACAATCAAAACAAAAACACAAGCACAATAATATATACACAATTATGTGCTCAAGTGAGCAAAAGGCAAATGGCATTAACATAAACATGTGCTCAAATGAGCAAAGAGAAAAGCAAATGGATAATATGTGCAAGAATAGTAAATTGCATAAAAGTAAATTGCATAAAGTAAATGTTAATTGTCAATGGTTAGTGTTAGTAGTTAGTGTGCCATAAGGCAAATTTGGCTTCCATAAAGACTCTCATTGATGGGATCTCCACCTCTACTGGGAGTACAGCCTCCATGCCATAAACAAGAGAGAAAGGGGTTGCCCCTATTGAAGTGCGGACAGATGTACGATATCCATGTAAAGCAAATGGCAACATCTCATGCCAATCTTTATACGTGACAACCATCTTCTGGATAATCTTCTTGATATTCTTATTAGCAGCTTCAACAGCCCCGTTCATCTTGGGTCTATAAGGAGAAGAATTATGATGTGCAATCTTGAACTCACTACACAGCTCTTTCATCATTTTGTTGTTCAAGTTAGATCCATTGTCAGTAATGATCTTGTCTGGCACACCATAGCGGCATATAAGCTGATTCTTGATCAACTTCACGACCACCTGCCTGGTCACGTTTGCATACGATGCCGTTTCAACCCACTTAGTAAAGTAATCAATTGCTACGAGAATAAATTTGTGCCCATTAGATGCTTTTGGCTCTATCATGCCAATCATGTCAATTCCCCACATAGAGAAAGGCCATGGTGATGAAATCACATTCAAAAGTGTTGGAGGAATATGAATCTTATCCGCATAAATCTGACACTTGTGGCATTTCTTCACGTATTTGCAGTAGTCAGACTCCATTGTCAGCCAATAGTAGCCTGCTCTCAACATCTTTCTAGCCATGGCATGTCCATTGGAATGAGTACCAAATGAACCCTCATGGACCTCAGTCATTAACAGGTCTGCTTCGTGTCTATCCACGCATCTGAGCAAAACCATGTCATAATTTCTCTTATAAAGCACTTCACCATTGAGGTAGAAACTGCCCGACAATCTCCTCAAAGTCTTCCTATCTTTCACAGATGCCCCAGGCGGGTAAATCTGGTTCTGAAGGAAACACTTGATGTCATAATACCATGGCTTGTCATCTTTCGCTTCTTCTACTGCAAATACATGAGTTGGTCTGTCCAAGCGCATCACAGTGATATTGGGGACTTCATTCCAAAGTTTTACCACAATCATTGAAGCTAGCGTATCGAGAGCATCTGCCATCCGATTCTCATCTCGAGGAATATGATGGAAGTCAACCTCAGTAAAGAACGTTGAAATCCTCCTCGCATAATCTCTATATGGTATGAGACCAGGCTGATTCGTTTCCCATTCACCCTTAATCTGATTAACAACGAGGGCCGAATCACCATATACATCAAGATGCTTGATCCTTAGATCAATACATTCTTCCAATCCCATAATACATGCCTCATACTCAGCCATATTATTCGTGCATTTGAAAGTTAGCCTTGCTGTAAAAGGAATATGTGTGCCCTGAGGAGTAATAATCACTGCCCCAATACCATTTCCATACTGATTTACGGCGCCATCAAACACCATACTCCATCTGGAACCAGGCTCTGGCCCTTCATCGAGTGTAGGCTCATCGCAATCTTTCACTTTCAAATACAGAATTTCCTCATCCGAGAAGTCATACTGAACTGACTGATAATCTTCAATAGGCTGATGTGCCAAATGGTCAGCCAAGATACTACCTTTAATAGCTTTCTGAGCTCGATACTCAATATTATACTCAGATAACAACATCTGCCAACGGGCAATCCTCCCTGTTAAAGCAGGCTTCTCGAAGAGATACTTGATTGGATCCATTCTGGATATCAACCAAGTCGTATGATTTATCATATACTGGCGTAAGCGCTTAGCAGCCCAAGCCAAAGCACAACATGTCTTCTCAAGCATTGAGTATCGAGACTCACAATCAGTGAACTTCTTACTCAGGTAGTAAATAGCATACTCCTTCTTCCCTGATTCGTCTTGCTGACCGAGGACACAACCCATTGAGTCTTCAAGAACAGTTAGATACATGATCAAAGGTCTTCCTTCCACAGGCGGAGATAGAATCGGAGGTTCAGACAGATACTCTTTAATACAGTCGAAAGCTTTCTGGAAATCCTCGGTCCAATCATGAGACTGATCTTTCCGAAGGAGCTTGAATATCGGCGCACATGTGGCAGTCATGTGGGATCTGAATCTGGAAATATAATTCAAGCGGCCAAGAAAACCTCGGACTTGCTTCTCAGTTTTGGGCGCAGGCATCTCTTGTATTGCTTTGACCTTTGCAGGATCAACCTCAATACCTCTTTCACTAACAATGAAGCCCAATAACTTGCCAGAACGGACTCCAAATGTACACTTGTTGGGATTCAGACGAAGCTTATATTTCCTCAAACGCTGAAAAAGCTTCAACAAGTGCTCTACATGTTCAACTTCCGTTCTTGACTTAGAGATCATATCGTCAACATATACCTTGATCTCCTTGTGCATCATATCATGAAACAAGGTGGTCATAGCTCGTTGATACGTGGCTCCGGCGTTCTTCAAACCGAAGGGCATCACTCGATAACAGAATGTTCCCTAAAGTGTGATGAATGTTGTCTTCTCCATATCCTCGGGTGCCATCTTGATCTGGTTATATCCGGAAAATCCATCCATAAATGAGAAGGCATTGAATTTAGTTGTATTATCTACCAACATATCGATATGTGGTAGAGGGAAATCATCTTTCGGACTAGCTTTATTCAAGTCTCTATAGTCCACACACATCCGGACTTTTCCATCTTTCTTGGGCACGGGCACAATATTGGCCACCCATTGAGGATATGTAGAAGTCACCAAAAACCCTGCATCAATTTGCTTCTGAACTTCTTCTTTGATTTTCACTGCCATATCAGGATGAGTTCTTCTGAGCTTCTGCTTCACAGGCACACACTCAGGCTTCAAAGGTAGGAAATGTTGCACAATATCAGTATCTAGACCGGGCATGTCTTCATACGACCAAGCGAAGACGTCAACATATTCTTGTAGCAATTCAATCAACCTCTTCTTAACAGTTTCTTCAAGGAGTGCCCCAATCTTCACTTCACGAACACAAACCTCAGACCCCAAGTTGACTGTTTCCAGATTCTCGAGATGCGGCTGAATGATCTTCTCTTCATGCTCAAGTAGACGGGTAATCTCGTCAGGAATCTCTTCAACATCATCTTCTTCCGCCTCAAATACAGGGAACTCAAAATTGGGAGATGGTGTTGGATCATTATGTTCAATGGGTTTGATCAACCTGCATAATGATTTTGGATATGAAAAGCTTTTAGAAATTAAACAAGGCAAATCATTATGCAGATGAAAAGATTGGTTTTATTCTATTTTTTAGGTTTTATGTGATCACCAATTTCATGCAAAAAGCGAAAAGGGAAAATGATTGGAAAAAAAAACATTTAACATGAATTTATTGAATGAAATTATCATTGTATTTATGTGCCAACAATGTCATCACTCCTCCTTTTGGCATGGGAAGAGGGTTTTTTAAACAAAGTAATTATTACGTTGACTTATGGATAACTGTAGGAATATCCACAACGACCCAATTGTTGCAGACCCCTCCAGGGATGATGAAATTGCCAGAATCCTCTATATCTTCTTCCAAGACAGCAGCCGCTTCTTCATCCTGACCGGTGTGGATGAAACCTCCACTCTTGAACAGCCCTTTGGTGTTGAAAACCCCAGAAGAAAAGCCTATGCCAGCCCGAGACTTGTTGTCTTCTAGCTCAATCATTTTTCCTAAACCAGCAGCCACACTCAATGGCCAACTTTGCATCTTTGTAGGAAGCAAATGAAGGAGTTCTCTTCTTAATAGGCTCAGCTATAGATAAAGCTTGGAAAGGAGTTCCAACTTCATCCTCAGCATCTATATACGAGAAGGAAGACAGATGGCTAACCAGGAGAGCCTTTTCTCCCCCTACCACTACCAATTTCTTGTTCTTCACGAATTTCAGTTTCTGGTGTAGGGTGGATGTCACGACACCCGCTTCCTGAATCCATGGTCTGCCTAAGAGACAACTATACGATGGGTGGATGTCCATAACCTGGAAGGTAATCTGGAAATCACTTGGTCCAATTTTAACTGGGAGGTCAACTTCCCCAATCACAGTTTTACGCGACCCATCGAAAGCTTTCACAACAATTCCACTCTGCCTCATGGGAGGCCCTTGATATGACAGTTTCGAGAGAGTGGTTTTTGGCAATACGTTTAGTGATGACCCAGTGTCCACCAGCACATTGGACATGGCATCGTCTTTGCAATTCATAGATATGTGTAAAGCCAAGTTGTGGTCTCTTCCCTCCTCAGGGAGATCAGAGTCACAGAAACTCAGGTTGTTACAAGCGGTAATGTTTGCAACAATGCTATCGAATTGTTCTATTGTGACATCATGATCTACATATGCCACATCCAATACCTTCTTCAGTGCCTCTCTATGTGGTTCTGAATTCAGAAGTAATGATAACACAGATATCTTGGATGGTGTTTGTAGAAGCTGGTCTACAACATTGTACTCACTTCTCTTGATGAGCCTTAGCATCTCATCGCAGTCTTCTTTCACATTGCCACTCGGGCCAACAGAAGTAGGAGTTATCAATGTAGAGGAGGGCTTAACAGCAGGTGCCGGATTCGGAGTGCTCACAGCATTCCCAATCGGGCGTTCAACAAAATCAGCATTAGCCTGGGGCTTATGAGGTGCTTAAAACACACGACCGCTGCGGGTCAAACCACTAACATCCGCGATATTAACAATAGAGGAAGATGGAAAGGACACCTCTTTCCCATCTTCTACAGCAACAGCGTTGTAACGAAAAGGAAATGCTTTCAAGGAAGAATACGGTACAGGACCGGCAAGCTTAATGATAAGGACAGGAGAAGCCTTCTGCTTGCTACCATCATACTTAATGATAACAGGCTCGGGCATCCGGAATACTGGGGAAATTACGTTGACCTCAGGCTCATCTTCGTCAACATTCCTATTCTGAAGAATCTCAATGACTCCTTCATTCAGCATTTCCTGAATATCCTTGCGCACCTGGTGATAACCCAATCGGTTAACAGAGCATACTCAGCATCTATCATGGTCGTGCTCATAATGATTGTAATCACATAGCAGACGATGCATTTCGACAAGAGACTGTCGAATATGACTGACATATTTGACTTTGTACTTGCCAGGGCAGCCCTGGACCATGTTGACAGATTTCCCATGCTCGGGCAATGGGTTCTTCTTCACATTAGGACCTATGTCCTCAAAACACAGAATGCCACACCTCACAAGGTCTTGAACCTTGGTCTTCAAAGGGTAACAATTCTCCACGTCATGGCCGGGAGCACCAGAATGGTAAACACAATGTAACTCGGGCTTATACCACCACTGGGGGTTAGCAGGTATAGCCGGTGGGTCTCTCGGAGTAATCAACTTCCTCTCTATCAAAGAGGGATATAATTTTGCATACGTCATTGGAATAGGATCAAAGGTGACCCTTTTCCTCTCTTAACTCATGCTGGTTTGATTACTTTTTCGAGGTTGGTAGGCCTGCTGCTGCGGTCGGTGCTGTTGTTGCTGATATTGCGGATATGGTTGCTGATTGTTACTATGTTGTTGATACTGTTGATTGTCTCTGAAAACAGGTGCTATATGAGCCACCTGGTGCTGGTTACCGGCGGGACGCACGGTCTTCCTCCTCACCGAGGGTCTTCTTGGTTTTACATGGGAAGTAACGGCATGTGTCTCTCCATCTTTCTTCTTTGCAAACGCCCCATAACGTTTGGCAGAAGAGCTTTCTTCTCTGGTTAGACGTCCTTCTCTAACCCCTTCTTCTAGACGCATCCCCATATTCACCATCTCGGTGAAGTCAGAAGGAGGGCTACCGATCATCCGCTCATAATAGAATGAACTCAAAGTCTTTAGAAAGATCTTGGCCATTTCCTTCTCTTCTAGCGGAGGCACAATCTGTGCTGCTAACTCTCGCCATCTCTGGGCGTATTCTTTGAATGTTTCTTTGTCCTTCTGGGACATGGCCCTCAATTGATCCCTATCGGGAGCCATATCCACATTGTACTTGTACTGCTTGACGAAGGCCTCGCCAAGGTCGTTGAAGGATCGGATGTTCGCACTGTCTAAACCCACATACCAACGCAGAGCGGCAGCGGACAAGTTATCCTGAAAGTAGTGGATGAGCAATTGATCATTATCAGTTTGAGTTGACATTTTCCTGGCATACATGACCAGGTGGCTGAGAGGACAAGTATTTCCTTTGTATTTTTCAAAGTCAGGGACCTTGAATTTTACAGGGATCTTCACATTGGGAACCAAGCATAGTTCGGCGGCAGACTTGCCAAAAAGATCCTTTCCTCGAAGAGTTTTCAATTCCTTGCGAAGCTCAAGAAATTGGTCATTCATAGCGTCCATCTTTTCATAGACATCTGGGCCTTCAGACGGCTCAGAATGATAGATGGTGTCGTCTACCCTGGGTATGGTATGCACGACAAGAGGAGGAACAGCAAGGACCGGGCTAGATACCGGCATAGAAGCAAAAGTTGGAGCAGGACCCTCAGGCATGAAATTTGGAGGCATCCCCCACGGGAATCCGGCTGGCATGGCCGCTGGAGCAAAATGTGCACTGGCTGCATCCACAGTTAAGGAAACAATCTCAGAGATGACTGTCCTCTGGGGAGGAGTTGAAGGCCTCGGAGAAGACTGGCTCTGGGCAGCCTAGAATGATTCCATCAAGGCACTCAGTCTGGCCACTTCCTCTTTCAGCTCACGGTTCTCTTGTTCTAGGTGATCCATCAATCTTGAAATGTTGGCTCTAGTGTAGTACCGGTGAGTCAGCTTGTCTTCAAAATAAATGAAGGACACATAGTTAGACCACAGGACAAGAAGCTGGAAACAAAACCTGCTTATGCACATGATGCATGCAATGTTTATGCATATGATTTGTTTTTTTATTTCAAAGGAACTCTAGGGTTTTATTCGCAAATTTTGGAAATACTAAACATTTATTACGTATGGGAATGTCTCATCAAATAATATCAGGGAAAAGAAGTACATCATTGTCAATCATACACAAGAGAAAAGGAAAATAATCATCCTATGAATCCCTAGAAACAATCATCTAAAGCTCGGGACACAGGAAGATAGGATGTGCGAAGCCTCTTCACCTCTCTCTCGTAGGCTGCCTCCATATCCGCCTTCTCCTTGGCGAGTCGATCATACTTCCTCTTCCAAAACTTGGAAGACTAAGGAAGTAGAGAAGTCCATGCATCATCAGGATCATCAATAACCTGATGTCCGAGGAACTCGATCAAAGCGTCCTTCTCTCTAATCTGCTGAAGCAACTCTTCGCGTTCACGGATCCAAGCACGTGAACGGTCTTTGTCTCTCAATTCCTCTACTCCTTGATTAGGGAGGGTTGAAGGCCCAGCCATAATCATAGGTGTAGGTCTCGGATACTCGTAAGGCATGAGATACTCAGACGCTCTCTTCCTTACCCAAGCAGTATAAGGCTCCAAAGCGACACAGTTCTTAGGACCCAACTCATTCCTTCCTTTCCTATGAATCTTGCGCCAAGCACGGACCATTCTGCTTTTCAAGCCTTGGGGATCTTTACCCTCCTAAAAGAACACACCCTCTAACAGAATGTTATTAGGTTTGTCCTTTAGGGGGAACCCAAGCTGACGACGTGCCAAAATAGGGTTGTAGTTAATCCCACCACATGTACCGAGAAGAGGCACATTGGAGAATTCACCACAAGAGTCGATAATCTGCACACCATCATACACACGGTTGTACCAAGAGATATCATCATTAGTGAGAGACATAAGTCTCGTGGACCACCGTAGACATCCTTTGTTCTCCTTGAAGGCGACCGTCTACGGTAAGTGAGAAATAAACCACTTATACAATAGAGGCAAACAGCACATAATGGCACCACCACCCTTTGCATTCCTCATATGCAAAGAGAAATAAGCATCACCCAACAGAGTCGGAACAGGATTAAGAGTAGAAAAGATCCTAATAGCATTCACATCCACAAACTTGTCGATGTTGGGGAACAATACCAATCCATAGATGAGAAGTACAAATATGGCTTCAAAGGCATCCTCACTCATGGCCTTCCCATATATAGTAGCTTGAGCAATGAGGAACTCAGAAGGGAGACCTTGAATTCCATCTTTGGTAGTCATATGAGCACCAACCAGAGATTCATCTATGTGCAACATGTCAGCTATCTCTTGAGAAGTAGGAATACTTTCCAAGCCACTGAACGGAAACTGGTCTACAATAGGTATGCCCACCAGGTAGGCATACTCCTCAAGGGTAGGCAAAAGCTGGAAATCCGGAAACGTGAAGCAACGGTACAAGGGATCATAAAACTGCACCAATACACTCATCAACCCTTCATCCACCTGAGTAGTCAGAAGAGGAAGAAGCTTTCCAAAACGAGCCTTGAAACCCAAAGGATCTAATACATAGGATGTCAGATTCCTTAACTCTTTCAAATCTGGTTGCCTGAAGCTGTACTTCTTTGCATTCCTTCTTTGTCTTTCCATGTCTGAAAATTTTGCAAATAAACCCCTTAAGTTCCTTGAAAATTTTCTTATTTATTGATGATATGGATGCAAATGGGTGCATGAATGCATGAATGCAACAATCACACTCAAGGATCAAGCAAAGCACACCAAACAAAGGTCATGGGATGGATCATGTTATCCTTAATATCAATCATCCATTTTGGTGGATTATGGTTTACACCTTATCAACACCCAAGTTCCATTGATATTAAGGATACATGAACGGATCAACCATGAAACAAGGGTTTGTTGCAAGTCACGAGCATGGAGTTTAGGTTAAGAACCAACCCCAAAGGGAATGCACTAAGGTTTAAACCTGCCAAACATGTTCTACAAGAGGTTCCCATAGTCATCATCCCATCTTTCGGATATTATCGAAGAAACGACTACTCGTTTTCCAAAAATATTCTCAAGAGAGACTCTTATGAGTGTAGTATCGCGTAACAATCGTATCAAATCTTACACTTGAACGACTTTTGCACTACATCCTAAGAATAGGCCAAGATGGGCTTGGTAAACTAAGGTCCTTGGCTTCTAAGGTCTATATTGGAAAGAGTAATGTCTAACCACAACTTACTTGTGTGACATTATTGATCCCAACATAACCTCCACCAAGTGAATGGACTTACAAGTCAACTTGCTAAGGAATAACTCCACACAAGTCAACAAGACTACGCCATTCTCCTATCCTAAGTGCACTCGAGTTCGGGTATAGAGCTCATCTCACAAAGATCACCAAGCATACAAGGAATTAATATCAAGCAATTCAATCATTACATACAATACAGTAATCCCAAATTGCATAAAAATATGTCACAAAACAAATACAATACAACAAGCATGAAAAGTTGGCAAAACCCACTAGGCAAATACATTCCCCAGTGGAGTCGCCACTTTTCTATAGCGGGGTATTCGTTACCATTAGATATATTGACTAAATCCAAGGTAAATCATACAAAGTTGAGTCGCCACCGCACTTCTATTTATCCAAAGGAATGGTTAGAAAGCGAACAAAAACCTAATAGTTTTAACAAAAACTAGTAAAAGAAACAGAGATCTGGGTAAGGGGGTTGGTTATGTAATGGGAAGGTGTTAGGCACCCAAAACATCCTAGGTACTCCTAGGGAGCCCTTTTCATACTTGTTGCAAAGGTTGTTTGTTTTGTGAAAATTTGTTTGTGCAAACATGATTGCAGAGATGAGAAGAGAATATACAAGTTATTTACATTTTGTGTTTGGATGGATAAACCCATTGTCTACGTACCATCTTAAAAAAAAGATTAGGATCAAAACCTCGTAGTTCGGGGTAAAAATCTCAAAACAAGTTGGTGAATTGATAGGTCCAAAAGCCTTAAGGTATTTTGTTATCAAAGGGAGAAAACTCAACCAAACCACAAACCCACCATGTGAGGATAGCTTCAACATGCTAGTGAGGGGTTAACCCTATAATAAGCATGGAAGACTCATTGTCCATCACTAAGGACATAGGTGAGTATTACATCTACCATAAAGATAACTCAAACCTAATAGCTAAAGGTTATGGAAAATTTGATTAAGAAGTGGCCATTGGAACCACAAAAATAAATTTGAATGGGTTATATTTACCAATTAGAAGTATGTACAAAATAGTCAAAGTTGACTTAAAGATTCAATTCAAAATAAGTATTGTGAAAAGAAAGTTTGAAAATCAAAAGCATAAGGCTTAGGTTTCTAATGTTTGAAAGCAAAGGTTAAATGTTTGCACAAAAGGTTTTGGCCTGGGTTAGAGTGGAGAGAAGAAGAAGAAAGGCTAAGTCCTAAGTAAAGCAAAAAGATGAGGGATGAAGAATCAAAACCACAAAAGGAGTTCCTCTCTTGAGATCATATTGATGATCCAAGTAGCTCCCATCCTTTGGAATAAGCAACCACAAAGCATAAGCAATCAAATAAGTCTCATAAGAGATCCTCAATGTATCTTGTATCTTCCACTTGGATGCACATGGCAATGGTCCTCCAATTAAGCTCAAATGGAAACTCCTAGCACAATAGCACACACATCAAAAGTTCCATGAAGTAAAACAAGAATGGACAAGAGTGAGTTCGGAGATTTGGTTCTTCTAACCCATCTTCATCATTAAGATCCTTTTACTCCAATTTTGCATAAGGAAGGTCCTAAAATCTAAGTCCAATTCTCCATTTTTTGCATTGGGAAGGTCCTAGAAACTAAGTCCATTTCTTTGCATTTTGGTCCACAACAATCAAAACAAAAACACAAGCACAATAATATATACACAATTATGTGCTCAAGTGAGCAAAAGGCAAATGGCATTAACATAAACATGTGCTCAAATGAGCAAAGAGAAAAGCAAATGGATAATATGTGCAAGAATAGTAAATTGCATAAAAGTAAATTGCATAAAGTAAATGTTAATTGTCAATGGTTAGTGTTAGTAGTTAGTGTGCCATAAGGCAAATTTAGCGCTATGTTAAGCAATCGTAATTGGACTTATGTAGAAGTCACAACTATCTGAGGCCGGTCAATAATAATGTAGGCAACAAACACAAGTTAGGAGTCTTGATTAGTGAACCAAGTCCCAAAAACTTGCCATGCCAAAAAGAAAATGAGAATTGATCTTGTATTGGTTTAAGCCTTTTGCATGATTTAGAGGACAACCTATCCTTAATGCAAAGTCATTCACTTGGTCAATTGATCAAGATGAATTAGATTTGAATCAAAGAAGATTAAATCTCCCTAACCAATGCTAACTTATCAACCTTCAACTCATTGATCAAGAAGAAAAGAAATAGAAGAAGAAGAAGAAGGAGATGGATAAGGGAAATGGAAATGGTAAAATTAAAGTGCATTAAATGAAATACAATGTACCAATCCTCATATGTTGACCAATAACATTGAAAGTCAAGGTCAAATAATCAAAAGCAAAAGTGAGATGAAGATTGGGAGTCAAGAAATGAATAAACTATTTTTGGCATTTTTGATATTTAATTAAACTTGAATTAAAAATAAAATGGAAAGGTCAAACTTCAAAATTACTTCAAATCAACCTTGAAAGATCCAAGTAATTTATCCTAAGTTCAACAAGGTCAAACAAAGTTTGACAAAAAATTTCAGCATTTTTAAAAGTCTGAAACTATTTTTTACCAATTAAAAATGAATAAAAATAACCTAATTGAACTAAAATCTCAAATCAATTCAAAAATTGATGAGAATATTTTTCATAGATCCATCATCATTCAAATAGGTTAGGAAAATATTTTTGTATTTTTTGAATATCAAAAACTATTTAAAATGAATTAAAAATAACCAGAAAAGAGAAAATTCACAAAAAATATCAAATGATAAAATAAAAAATATTAAAAATCAGAAATAGAAACTAGAAATTATTTGGGAAATAATGTAATTGGTCCCATAATTTTTGGATAAAAAATGAAAGAGATATTGATTTTTGAAATAAAATGGAATTTAAGAAAATAAAATGGAATTAAAATAGAAAATAGAAATTGGAAAAAACGAGAGCCCTTGGATTTGAGCTCATTAATTGAGCTGGCAGATCCAAGGATCCAGAGACGCGCGCTCATGGAACACCAAAGTCAATGAATCACATGGAATCCAATTGAAAGTCATAACAAGCAATGGTCAGGATTTGATCTGGGAAAAAGATCACACGGCCAGGATTCAAACTGGCAACAGGCGGCCACCGGAGCCACCTTCTTCTCCGGTGAGCCTGCAGGTTCCGGTCAATTTTGCAGGTTTTTAAACCTTCATGGAAATGCACGATCCTTATACCAAAATGAAGCTGGGGTGATGTACATCACCCCTGTAACCTTGAATCACACTCCAGATTCCTATAAATTGAGAAATCTGAGGTGGAAGATTCAGGTATGCAAAATACAGATCAAGGAAAAGCAAAATTGAAGCTACCACTAGCTTGCCTCTCAAGTGAGGACTTCAGAAAACATTAGATCCAAGCAAAAAGGTCCATGGATGATGAGAATCGAAGAAAATACCAGTTGGAGTGTAAGCTTGAGTTTTGGTAATTTGAGCACGATGCCTTGCTTGCTTTGCTAAAACAGAAGTTCAATGAGATGAATGATGAAGGTTTAGAAGCATTAGATCTAAGAATTCAACCAGATGAAGTTGAATTTTAGATCTGAAAAATTTGAGAGAAATGCAATTGCTTCTTTAGTGATGGCTATGGAAAGAATTCTGCAGCATTTCAGGTTGAATTAGGCGTGTGAAATGAATGGAATGAGGTCTCTATTTATAGAGGAAGTGGCAAGGAGAGTGTGATCAATCCGTGTGCATGGCATGTGGAGCTTCATTGCATGGGCTTGCATGATCATGCACAAGGCCCAAAAACAATGCCAAATGAATTCTGAGCATCAGCCAAATGGAATTGGACGTGTGACTTTAAAGGCAATTGCTTATGTACCAAGATTTCAAGTGAATTTCTCATTTGTACCTAAACAATCATCTCTTCGAAAATACCATTTAGAAAATCCAAACATAGGCATGTAGGTAATGGTTGGAAAGGTATTTGTATAAGGAACAAATGTTATGTTGGACAAAAACTCATTTGAAGTGTGGAAATTTGTGAAATTTGAGTTTAAAGTGCAACGTGCATGATATGTCAAGGCAAGGTTTCTAAATTTGGCCAACTTTCAAGCCCCTATGTTTTGATGATGCAAGCCACAAATAGAAAAACCTCCAACATCAAAGTGGTAGATCTTTTCAATACAATCAAAATTGACTTAAATTTTGCATCATTTGGAGTTTTGATGAAAGAGTTATGGGCACTTGAAGTTGGACTTTTTTATTTTTAATGCATTTGGTCAAAAAGAACCTATAATGTCTTGCATTATCACATGTATTTCCTTTGAGATTTTGAAATTTTGTTCAACATAAAATTTTAAGTAGACATCTTAATATTTCCAATGCATTTGATCCCACCTCAAAATCATAAAAAATTAATGAGTTATGTCCTTGGGAAGTTGACCTATAATTAGGGTTTCAGTCAAAATGACCTATAATGTATTGGAATGGAAGATGGCCTTCCAAGATTCAAATCAATTTTTGATGAACCTTAAAGTTGCTCATATTGTCCTTAAGAACATTTTTGCTTTTGGAACCATCTACATTTGACCAACACATAAAAAGTTAGGTCTTAGTGCATTTCAAAATAGTCAGATGAATTGACTGATCAACTTCTCAAGTCCACAACTCATATCTTAATGAATTGATGATTGAGGACACTCAAATAAGTTCAAA
Organism: Lathyrus oleraceus; assembly: GCF_024323335.1. NCBI lineage: Eukaryota > Viridiplantae > Streptophyta > Magnoliopsida > Fabales > Fabaceae > Lathyrus > Lathyrus oleraceus. The sequence continues at coordinate 294,107,166 of NC_066580.1, forward strand.
TATTCATGAAATGAAGAGTTAAAGAAATTCCCTTGATTTCATTTGACCATGGGCTGAGGTTACTTCATGAGCAAGGCATTGTGATGCACAGATGAATTAGGGTTTCTCTGAAGAACAAGACCTCAAACCCTTTGACTTGCTTTGATCAAAATGATGCATTGAGGTACTAGGGAGGCATATTTGATAGATGATAGCTTTGGGAACCATTACCATGCTTGCTATCATCTCCTCTTGACCATGTCTTTGTACTAATGATCTCCTAGAAGCTTTGGACCTTGTGATTGCTCAAGCTACAAACAAAAGATGTTAATGACATATTTTTGTGCTTTTGGTTAGTAAACAAAATGAGAAAAGCAATGATATACAATTCAAGCATGCTTGGTGATCTCAAACCAACTCACAGGAGGTCCCACCCAAAGGCAAAGGGAACCAAGATGCTAATGATCCTCGAGGCTATGCAAATGAAATGTTATGATGCCATGAGGGATCTTAGGGCCAAAATTGGGGTCTTACAGTATGGCATAGTCTTACCAACGTAAATGCCACAAGCTGGGATGCACTCAACGCAACGTACATCCACAACCCGGCTATCAGATATTTCTACCGAGTCTTAGGACACACGGTCTTTGGAAGAGTCAACAACCATAAGGTAAACTCTAAGGAGCTTTTATTCCTTCACTGTGTGTTCACTCCGGTGGCGTTCAATGCCACCCCATTCTTGTTGGCTAACATCCAGGCTGCCTGCGTGAGAGGCAACACGGTATTCTATTTTGGAGGAAATATCACTTCCATAGCATTGGGCCTGAATCTGGGGGATAGGCTTGCTAACTTACCTGCCTTGTCGGCCGAGTTCCTCAATATCGACTATTGTCGCTCCTCGCACCTTATCAAAGTCAGAGACGATGAGAGATACCACCTTGTGGTTCGGAACAAAATAGTTTGATGCATCATTATGCCCAACAGGAATCGTATAGATCCGCAGAATATGGCAAATTGGATTTTCGATCTGAATGCTCCTGAGCCCAATAAAGAAGATCCTAATAATAATGGAGCCGATGAAATTGAAGAAGAGCTGGACCGACAAGTGCCACAGCCACCCCATGAGCATGCTGCAGAGACATCTTCCCAAAACCAACGAAGAAATAAGCGCCGACCCGCCACCATGGAAGATATCTATGCTGAGATGTTGCAACATAACCAAAGGATGGAAGAGGGCCAAACAGAAATGATGCAAGCGATCCAGCAAATACAAAGAGATCAACATGACTATGCAAATTGGCATGACCAAGGGATGGCGGAACTATCAGAAGAGATGAGTGCCTTGACACATCATGTTGATGCCATCCAGGAATACACTCAGCATGTGGGGTTGGACCCTACTCAGCGTGGTAGAAGTGAACGTGCACGAGCAAGAGTTAGAGCACGTAGAGCCCAACGTTATGGTGAAGAGTAGCGATCCTCCTGTTTCTCCCCTTTTCCCAATTTATTTTGTCGCATTGAGGATAATGCTTTGTTTAAGTGTGGGAGGGAATCCTTGTCTTTCGTTTATTTGTTTCTATTTTTAGCCATAACAAACTTTTTGTCCTTCGTTTATCTAATCGTTCATTTATTTCTATCTAATTTGCCATAATATTATTTTTTGTTTTTATGTTAAATGCATACCCTACGAGTATATAGGTTGTCTTACATAGGTTCTGTTAGGAAGCTGAGAAAAATCTAACAAGATTGATACCGTCCTGACACCTTAGATCTCTCACTTTTGCGAGATCAGTTTGAATATCCATTATACTGATACCTTAAGTTTTTGTTCTAGATTAACCCCTAGTAGTTTATACTAGCAGTCAACACCGTCTTAAACACAAACCATGTGAAGAGCCGATGAATATAAGTGATTGATGCCTACGAATTGAGAAGATCCTTTTGCTGTTGAGAAATTTAAAATGCACCATACAAATGGTTGCAAGATATACAAAAGGAAAGAAAAAACCTGTTGTCGGTTGGTTCAGAGGTACCTGGTACTGGACTCGGTAGGGCGAACTACGGTTCGATCCCCCATAACCTTCAAATGGGATATATAAAGGGTTACCACACTAGTGTACCAGACCCCGTGCTAAAAAAGGATCGAAGCCACTAATCGACTACTTCACTAAGTGCGTGTAAAGGCAAAGGGCTTAATGTGATTGCGCTAGAACGGAATCGGGTGAAATAGGAACAAGAAGCATTAGGTTGAGCTATAATAGCATGATTCGAACTGGTTTGTATAAAAGAGATATCTATGTTAATGCTTGTTGCTTGTGTCGTCACTGTATCTTTAGTGCTTTACTTGAGTATCTGTCATTCTAACGAAATACCTAACAACCACGTACGAATTGGAAATGTGTCATGTATTCGCGTTTAACTAGTGTTTCGAATTTTATACTGATTATTTGCTTGAGGACAAGCAAAGATTCAAGTATAGGGGAGTTTGATAACACAAAAATACATTGTATATTTGCCTTGATTTACATTCAAAAATCGTACCATTTTCATTTATATTCTAATTATTCTGCAAGTGTTCGAGTTATTTTTGCAGGTATTTCAATTCCCATGCTTAAATGAGCAAAGTATAAAAAAGGAAGGAAAAGAAGAAGAAACAGAAGAGAAACAGCAGAAAAACCAGAAAGTATACATTTTGTGCATGTGACGCTCGTCACAAGCCCCGTCACGATCGTCACACCCTGGTTGTGACGAACGCCACAGGCCCACCATGACCGTCACAAAGGCAAAGGCAGCGTAAGAAATTTTCAAACAGAAGTGATCCACACGCCCCATTTTTTGCTCCTCAACCCACTTTCCCGTGAATCTCTCACTTAACCAAGTCACCCTTATTTCTCTCAACTACGAAGGCCAAATGGATACTATAAAAGGATGGAAGTTGGAAACCTATGGGGAGGCTTGTTTTTCCTCTTTGAAGCCAACTCTCGATCTATTCTTTTGCATTTATTTTTCCAATGCAAATTTGTTTTCAGTTATTTTTTCTTCAGCAAACATTGTTTTCTTTTACCGCAATTTGTTTACCGTTCCGTTCAGAGATTTGATTTTTCCCTTCCCTTTTCGTTTTTCATTTAGCCAAAAGTAGTAGTTTCCTACACTGGGGAACTACTTCAAGTTATTTGATTTAGTTTAAGCAATTGTTTCGAAGAAGCGGAATCCTACCGACCTGTGGAGGACTGCTCAAGTACTTCAAGATTCGACATATTCGATTAATCAAAGTTCCAGGTTTTTATTCAATTATTATTATTATTATTGCTTTATTATTAAATAATCATGTTTGGTTTATTGTCGATTTGTTTATGTTCGTCTGTGTTTGCATTATTTAACATGTCCGGCTAAACTACCGGTATCGGTATGTAAACAATTTAATCAGACGGGATTTAATAATAATCGGTGTAAACTTCTTTTCTCAAATAATCTTTTTGGCTGTGGTTTTTAATTTGAATTTAATTAACTTTGTCACGAGAGTGAGAAGCTATTTAATACGGTTTTGCCACGAGAGTGGGAAATTAACTAAGGTTAAAACCGATAATCGCGAGAGCGTGAGGGTCGAACTAGATAGTAAAAACTAGGCATTGATTTTAAAAACAGCGAGAGCACTTTAAAAGCAATTAGAACTTATCTATTTTCAAAAAAAGTATTTTTAACTTCAAATGGGACAGTGAGAGCATACATTCTAACTTAAAAGTATAATCCGAGTCAACAATCACAAGAGTGTGAGATAAAGCCTTTTAAATGAATATTTTCTACTGAAAGGTATTTGGTCATTAAAATATACACCGGCGATTTATCGAATCCCTGACGATTAATGTGTTGCATACTGATATCCCTTCATTAATATTTTCTTAAAACTTAATTTTCTTTAGATTTAATTCAACCAAACCTCTAAAAATCACCACCTTAGCTAAACATAGTAACATCGATAACATTAGTTTTACCATCGGTCCCTGTGGGTTTGATATCTTTTAAAACTAAAACGAATAGACTGTGCACTTGCAGTCAAGTATCTGATAGACTATATTTTATATACAGTCACGAGACGTATCATTGATTCCTTCTTATGTACCAATGAGAGGCACATTAGAGAATTCACCACAACTGTCAATAATCTCCAAGCTACCCAATAAAGAATCATACCAAACTATATCATCATTAGTGAGAGACATAAGTCTCTGAGACCACCTTAGACATTGTTTGTTCTCCACAAAAGTAGGCGTCTGAGGCAAGTGTGAAATAAACCACTTGTACATAAGAGGAATGCAACAGACGATAGTTCCACCACCCTTAGAATTCCTTAGATGCAAAGAGAAGTACATATCACCCAACAGAGTAGGCACGTGATTCTCAATCAAGAAGATTCTAATAGCGTTAACATCAACAAAACCGTCAATGTTAGGGAATAAAGCCAATCCATAGATGAGCAGTACAAAGATGGCTTCAAAAGCGCCCACACTACCGGCTTGAGCAAAGGGAGTAGCTTCCTTTATGAGGAAATCAGAAGTCAGCCCAAATAATCCTCCTTTCTTCACCCAATGAGCCTCTATCTCAGACTTCTTCAAGTGAAGAGCTTTAGCTATAATATGAGATTTGGGAATCTCCTTCAATCCACTAAATGGCACTTTGCTAGAAACATATACTCCCAAGAGATGGGCATACTTCTCTAACGTAGGCACAAGCTGATACTCAGAAAAAGTGAAGCAATGGTAGAGAAGATCATAGAACTGAACCAACACACTCAAAAGTCCTTCAACCACATCAGCAGACAAAATAAATAGAAGCTTCTCATGACGTTGCTTGAAGTCCAAGGGGTCTAATACAAAAGATGATAGATTCCTTAACTCTTTCAAATCCAGACATCTAAAACTGTACTTCTTAGTGTTCCTTCATCCATAATCCATGGTCTGAAAATATTTGCAAATAAGGCCTCAGTTCCTTGAAATTATTTTTCGTGTGATGAATGTTATGATGCGCATGAATGCATGAATGCAACAATCATAAATAAGGGATCACACACAAGGCAACCAAACAAAGGTCAAGGGATGAACCAAGTCATTGTCAAGATCAATCATCCATTTTGGTGGATTGTGGTTTTCACCTTATCAACACTCAAGTTCCATTGATATTGACAAGACTTGATTGGATCAACCAAGAATCAAAGGGTTTGTCGTGAGGCACGAGCATGGAGTCTGGGTAAGAACCATCCCAAAGAAGTGTACTAAGGATACGAACCTGTAGATCCTGTATATCCTATTCTAAAAAGTTCCCAGAGTCTTAATTCCATCTATCGGATATTACAGGTTAGAATGACTGACTCATCAACCCATAATATTCTCAAGAGAAACTCGTCTGAGTGTAGTATCGTGTAACAACTGTTATCAAGTCTACACTTGAACAATCTCCGCACTACATCCTAAATAGGCCAAGATGGGTTAAATGTTCTATGGTCCTCAGCTTCTTGGGCCCCAAATCAGAGACAGTAATGCCTAACCACAAATAACTTGTGTGGCATTCATAACTCCAAAAGGGTCTCCACTGAGTGGATAGGTCTCAAGCCAACTTGTTAAGGACTACTCCACACAAGTCGAACATGACTATACCATCCTCCTATCTTAATTGCACCCAAGTTTGGGTTAGAACTTATCTCACCACTCAGAGATCACCAAGCATGACAAGCAGATTATATCATACAAACAAATATACATACATCAAGTATACAATTATATACACATAAAAAAGTAGGATAAACCCACTGGAGACTACTCCCCAGCAGAGTCGCCACTTAATTTCTGTAGCAGTAAATTCATGATCATCAAGCTATGGATAAGCTAGACGTCAATTAAACTAGAGTTGCCACCGCGCTTTTATTGTTTCCAAGGGAAAAGGGAAAAGTACGAACAAAACCCAAATATAAGAAGTTTTCAAATCAAAACTAATAAAATTCCAGAGATTACAGGTAAGGGGGTTGGTTACACAGAGGGAAGGTGTTAGCACCCAAAGTGTCCTAGGTACTCCTAGGGAGCCCTTTCTTGTGTGCATATGTGTTTTTGTACAAAATGATGTTTGCAAAAATAGAGTGGAGGGATGGGAAAAGAATTCATTAATTATATTTTTGTGTTTGACAAGACCTTCGGACTTGTGCCTAAGTGCCAACATAAAAATGAGGGATCAAAACCTCGTAGTTCATGGTATCAATTTCAAAGTGAGTGGATTGCTTTTAACAAAATTTTAGTTTAAAAAAGGCACAATGGGCCTAAAAATGGTTTGAATGAGTGTTAGTTCTTTTTGGCTTTTGAAATTTTAAGGCAAGTATAGTTAAGTTCATTTACAAATTTGATTAAGAAAAGAGTTTTAAAAATGCAATGGCATAAGGCCAAAGTTTTTAATTTGCAAAATGGTCTAAGTTTAGAAAACAAACACAAGCAAAGAATATTTTTGAAAGGAGGGAGAGATTTGAAATTAAAGAAATTGGGGAGAGATGAAGAGACTAATCCTAAGCACAAATTTAAAAGTTAAGAGTTGAAAAGATCTGACCAATGGGCTGCAATCCAATAGACAAGAATGTCATATAGAAACCTAAATTTCACTTGGACTTTAGAATCAAGCAATATCAATACACAAATAGCAAGATGAAAGCAAGGCATCAAATAAAGATAGCCACATCCAAGCTTAGCAACTCCATGATCTTCTTCAAAATTTCCCATGCATTAGATGACTTCCGAAAGTAGGCATTAGACACGGATTCAAAATAACAGCTTCAATATGATCATGCTGCAGATGAACTCAAATGGATCTTCAACATTGTATCAGATGAATGTTCACTTCACAATTACTTGGTTTCATAAAAGTTGGCATTGGCCAAGTCCTTTTGCATATAAAGTGTTGCCTAATTCTAAGTCCATTATCTCATATCAAATCTAACAGTCCACAAAAAATATTTTTTAGGATTTTTGTTCTTATTATGTACATTAAGGTTAAGAGAACACAAAAACAAACAAGTATATACAAACACAATATATCACAAATTATGTCCCAAGTGGGCAAAGTGAAAACGGCATTAAAGTAAACAAATTGAGTGGTATGAATAATGGCAAATGAATAAAGCTTGAAATTAAAGTACATAAAAGTAAATGGCTTGAAATTAAATGTTAGTTGTTAGTTGATTAGAAGTTAGTCTTGCTTTTGCTTTGTATTGTTTAAGTCATTCTTTGGAGAACACTTAACCCACTATTCACAAGCATGTATCCTTAAACCAAGACATCTTCCAAGGGAAGGAAAAAAGGCCAAGTTTCCATACAATACCATGAAAGATGGGAGACTTACAATCTCACTTACTAGAATGTTATGCCTTTTGTGTCACAAATTTAGATCTATGTTAAGCAATCGTAATTGGACTTATGTAGAAGTCACAACTATTTGAGATCGGGCAATAAATTTTTGGTGTTAATGCATGTTAGAGACATAGTATAATGGACTATGCTCATGAAACATACCACACACAAAAAGAATATGCAAAAGTGTGGTGGACCTAATCTCATCCATACTCATGTTGATTTTGCAATCAACTAGCCTTAGGATTTAGAGATATCATAGGTCCATGACATGGATGAATAAAGAAGGGTAATGAGATGAAGAGGGAGGGGGAATGGAATCAACACAAATTGGTCAAAGGAGGACTTTTACCAAATTAAGATCAGTCATTCATTTTGGGAGATGAAATGTACATTTCATCAATCCCCTAAATCCAATAAGCTTAACTTTACAAAGTCAAATCAACATTGACCAAGGCCCAACAATACAAGTCAAACTCAATAAGCCAATAATAGAAACTCAACACAATTTATTTGGCATTTAATCAATTAAAAACAACTAAAATATGCGTTAAATTAAATTATGGTTGGTCAATTTCCTAAAACCTCATAAAAACACCAAAGAAATGGCCATGAGATTCATCATAGGTCAAACAAGGTCAAAGGACCTTGGAGAAAAAAATTCATAATTTTTGAAAACTTAAAACTATTTTTAAACAATTAAAAATATTCACAAAATCAATTAAATCATGAAAAATATTAATAATGATCCAAAAAATAATTTTAATTCATAAAATAGAAGAGGAATTTATTTAAATTTTTTTGGTGAAACTCTCATATTTTTTGGATCAATATTAAAATTAATATGAATTAATGAAAATTAAATAATCAGAAAAAACGTGGACCACTTGATCTCCCTCATTAATTGAGGTGGCAGATCAAGTGGCCACATGCGCGCAATCCATTATGGACTCTAGTCAGCGTGCCACAAACTTGGTAATTCAAACCAACATTCGTGATTAAAACAAATCAAACAGATCATGTGGCTCTAGACCTTTCCAACTCACCACCGGAACAAATCTCCGGTCTCCTTCTCAGGAGAGCCTTGTCGGACTGGTCCAATCATAACCATCACTAAAATAAAAAAGGAGGACATGATTTTAAAGTAAAAATGGCACTAAGCACGAATCTGGACTCAATTTATCCTAACTCCAAGTATATTGAGAGATACAAGGAGTTGAAATTTGAGGTGCATAATTTGAGTTACTTCGATTTAACCTCAAAGCAACTCAATCTTGTTGCCTACATTGGTAGGACTTCAGACAACCAGGTGTAGCACCTCAAATTTGCACCTCCCATTTGTACATTCATTTCATTTTTTAGGTCATTAAGATTGCATTTGCATTGCATTGCATGTAACATCTCATCAGGCAAGACTGGTCAGGAGATTCAACTGTGCAAGAAAGCAAGAGCACTTTCCATGAGATCAAAGCCCTAGGGTGGTTCCAATGAGCTTACATTACCCAAGGATCATTTTGAAGCAATTTGGCCAAGTGTTGAAGGCTCAGAACTCATCAGTGCATGTGCAAGTCATCTGAGGCCCATAAAAGTCAATAGAAGTCAACTGCAAAGTCAACTGTGGATTTGGAGGTGGGAAATGATTAGAGATGCTTCATTCATGTTCAAATAAGTCTCATTTGGCATTTCAAACATCAACATTGAAGAATTTGAAGTCAGGTCAAGACTTTCCCAAAATAGCAAGTGACCTATAATTTGAACTTTCCAAAAATGGAAAGGTTTTGGACCAACTTCAACTCAAGATTACATCATCAAGAAAGCTTCAAATGAAATTTTGTCCAACATGAAAGTTGAAGATCTTTCTCTCCCATTTCCAGAAAGTCCAAGATCATGAATTTCTAATGTGTGGTTGAGGAGATATGATCCAATCATGGCAAAGTGTGTTCAAAACTTCAAATGGACATAACTTTTGAATCAAAGCTCCAAAATGAGTGGTTCTTTTTGCATTTTGTTCATCATGACTTGTAGTTTCCAAACATCTCATTACATGGCATAAATTCCCTTTGCATGATCATGTGCTCACTCATGAAGTTTTTGAAAGAAATTTCATAAAATCATTTTGGTTGATCATGGGCATAAAATACCAATTCAAAAGCTTGCATGGGCTTGTTTTAAGTGATTTTGGATCAGAATTGGGTACTGTTCATGTGGCTTTTCATGCATGGGGGTGAAAATACCATTTTGCACATACACCTTACAAGTTGTTAATCTTAATTGCCTTTGGCTTAAACATGATTTCAGTATGATTAGCATGGGGTATATAAGGTTAAACACAACTGTTTTCATCATTAACATCCATTTCAGATCTGAATCTTGAAAATCATCCAAATTTTTCTCTCAAAAATATTTTGCAATTCTTCACACAAGAGCCATTTCTACTGATTGATTCGTGATCCTGAAGCATTTTTGAGTGGAATTGGACATGAATTCGAAGCAAATCGTGCCAGTTTGGACCAGATTCAAAGCTTGAAGCATCAATGGAGCTTGCAAAATCTACTGGATTCATGTGCATTTGAGCTTCAATTTCTCCATTAATCATCTCATTAAGCATCATAGAAGAGCTTTGGACCATTACAAGCTTTGTAGCACACGATTCCAGGTTCTGTTCTTCAAGAAGGTCAGTTTTCGAGTTCAATTATTTTGCAATTCATTAGGATAATTGTGTAGATCTTTCATTGGTGATCATGCTGGTATGAAGTTTGAGTGAATTGGCGCACTGTACATGAAGATATATGAGTTTGAAGTTTTGATGTCAAATCTTATTTCCTTCGATCTGAGCTTGTTATGATGATTCATGTTTAATTGTTGTTTGATCTTGAATGTACATGGCATGATGAGTCGATTGGTGTAATTGTTTGTGATTTCTGGAATGTTTTGGGATTTTCTGGAAATTCGTTCATGTGTTCATCCTGAAGAAGATGAACTTCATGCGTTTCCAGGTTAGCCACGAGTTTGCTACAGTTTTGCTACGGTTTCTTCATAGGATTAGCTACGATTCTGGGATTTCTGGGCGCTAGGGTTTTAGGTTGAAACGGTGACGTTTTAATTTGAGCGCCAAATTTGAATGTGCGCCGGGTTCGAGTCCGTCTGAGCGCATAATTTCAAACTGCCTTGCCATTTTCCATGTTTCCCTCCTATTTTCATGCCATGCACATTTTTGATTTCAAATTTTTTCCTCAACTTAGAAAAATCATATAAAATAGAAAAATGCACCAATTTCATCCCAATTTTTTGCAAAATGCTCCTTATTCTGTCTAGTTTTTTATGAGCATAAATTTACAAGTTATGCCTGGCTGGAAAAATAATTTGTTCTAGGATGATTGAATACATATGCATGTGTGACCTTGCCTTGCTTATCTCATTGTGAAATGCTTGTTTCTTATCCAATGAATGTGAAATTTTGCATGCTAATCCTAGACACATTGATGGACATTTTGGCTTTGGTTTGACATTTTTCTCATGTGCCATTTCTGTTTCGTGCTTGTGCTAACTTGGTGTGACAATTTGTGTCACACATTTGATTGTTTGAATTGTACAATGTGATTGCCATGCCAAATGATCTCCAATGCTTCTAATTTTTTGTGTGATGGATGTTATGGATGTCTTGATTGCTCATGATTTTTTCCAAATTTTTTCGAATCATTTCTGTTTTGATTGAGATTTTTCTTTCATGTTGATCATTCGGATGCCTTGAATTGGTCTTTGACTTATGTTGCACATGAAACAAACTTGCCTATTGATTATGATTTGGTTCTTTTTAGGACTTATTCTTGAGTGATTAAACATGCCTTGTGTTGAGTTTGAAGTTCTGTTTTGACTTTTTGATCCTCTTTTGACCATAGGCTTTGACCTAGTGGTTTGGACTTACTATTTGGATTGTGAGTTTCAGGTTCAAGTATACATCTCCATGAGTGATGATGCTCCTTCATTTGAGCTTGATGCTTTCTTGTTATTTGCTAACATTGTGTGTTTTATAGGCTTTGAGGACAATTCATTTGTGTTTGCCAAGTGCCTTGCACCATTGTTGCCTGATTGGATTTGTCTGACTGTTTGATGTCAACTGTTGATTTGTTTGTCTGTACAGTTGAACTGATTGGTTTAGATGTTTCTACAGGTACCTAAGTTGCTTAGAGTTCATTTGAACTTTTCTTTGCTAGCTTGTGGTTTGCTTACCACTGAGGTATAATCTCCTGATCTTCATGTAGTCTGGAAGACCTACTGTTATGGGTAGGCACCTGTCTGAAGCCCTCCTTAAGAGGCAATGCTTGTGTTTGTTTAATGTTGTGCCCTGTACATTCAAAGACCTCCTAAGTGAAGAGGCATTGGCAGATACAAGGTGTCGCATCCGCGAAAAACAACCGGCGGGCAAAAACAAAACAAACAGAGTCGCCACCGTGCATTATTTATCCCAAAAGAGGGAAAGGAAACGCTCGAAGTAAACCTGGAAAAGACATGGTCTCGTGACCAAAGAGAGATGGGATCGGAAGTCGGTTATGCGAAGGGAAGGTATTAGCACCCCTACGCATCCGTCGTACTCGACGGGATCCACGCTCAAAAGAATAGAAGAAAGGTTGCTAAACATTACTCAAAAGAATGCACACACACCAAAACAGGACACAGATGGGAGAAAAGGGGAATGGGCTCGCTAGGATATCGCATCTTATGCCTACGTATCTCATCTGGAATGAGAATCAGAGCTACCGTAGTTCGGCTCACGCACGCCAAACAAAACCCACACAGGAAACCGACTGCCAATCGCTGGACTTATGTCAGACTCCACACAAACAAACACCAATAGGATACGGAAGGCCAATCGATGGTCTTACATCCATATCCCAACACCCACAAGAAGGTTAACAAACAAACAAGTTAAATAGGGAGTCGGGAACTCGAGCCTAATAACTGTCAAGCAAACACACTCAAAAAAAGAAAAAAAAAGGGTGCCCGGAGAGACCTCGTACGATCTCCTGCCTACGTACCTCATCTGGTATGAGGATCAGGGCAACATAGTTCCCCTTAACAGGGGAGAAACTTTCTCCTAACCAGAGACTGGGAAATGACAAACTAGAAGGGAGACTGACTCGAGCCTAATAGTTATCATGCAATCCAGAGTGGTCCTAGGTTGAGGTTTCTATCTAACTTGCACAGGCAGCAAGCTATCCTAAACAGCACAGGCAAAAGCAAACATACACACAATTAGCACACACTATATACAAACAAAGTGGGCTCACACAAGGCTAGGCTGCAAAAGCAAGCTAACTGGAATCGGGTGTAGTTAGCTCTTAACCCTAACATTGAGAGTTAGGGTGAAGAAGATGAAATGGGAAGTAAGGGTAAGACCTCACAGCTCTTATCCCTGGATTGGGAGAGCTTCAGACAAATGAAAGTGGGAGTTCAGAAAGTTGGAACTCTTCTCCACATATGACTGACACAACAAAGATCTTGGGTTAATATCCACAATGCATCAACACAAAGTGTGTGAGCAAAGTGGATGACACACTGAGTAGCAGGAGATGGACTACACATCTGATCTTTTATCTGCCAATTGCCTTATCAAAGGACTTTTCCTGCTTGGCACAAATTTAAACATTCACAAGCATTGCCTCTTAAGGAGGACTTCAGACAGGTGCCTGCCCACATAACAGGACAGGTCTTCCAGACTACATGAAGTCAGAGAGTTATACCTATGTGGTTAAGCAACCAAGCAAAAGCAAGTTCAAAATGAACTTAAGCAACTTATGTACCTGTTGAAACATCACACAAGTCAGTTCAACTGTACAGACAAACAGACAATCATGAATATCAAACAGTCAAACCCAATGAGCAAAGGCACAAGCCAACAAGTCAAACTCAAATGAGTTAACAACCCTACAAAACACACAAGGTTAGAGGTAAAAAGTAAACATCAAAGGCTCAAGTGATAGAGCATCAACAATTATGGAACTTGAATGCTCCACCTGAAATCAAAGCTCAAACATGAGCAACCAACCACTAGGTCAAAGCCTAGGGTCAAATAGGGAGAAAAAATCCAAAACAGAACATGAAATTTCACATGAATCAACCTCAATCAATTAAGAATACAATCCAAAAGGCCTCATATCAATATCATTCACCAATTTCATTTCATGAACCAAATATGGCAAGGTATGCAAGTTGTAAGCACATTGTGACAACAGAATGAACAAATGCACATTAATTCAAAAATGATTCAAATAATCTTGGTAAAATTCATGGGTAAACAAAACATACAACATGACCATCACAGAAAAAATTAGAGCATTTGGACAACATTAGGCATGGTAATCAAATTGCATAAGTCAAGGCAAGCACAAACAAGCACATAGGTGACACAACTTGGTACACCAACTTAGCACAAGCCTAAAACAGAAATGAAACATGGTAAAAACCTCAAACCAAAGCCAAAACAACCTCTAACATGTCTAAAAAGAGTGTGCAAAATTTCACATCCATTGGATAATCCATAAGCATTTCATGAATGAATGAAAATCAAGACAATTCAAAAGCTCACATATGATCAACCAGAATGAAAAATCTCCATAATATCAGAAATCAATCCAAAAATTCCACAACAAATCATGAGCATTGACAACACTCATATCAAGCATCATACAAAAAATCAGGACATTTGGAATTCATTTGGCATGGTAAATGCATCAATCAAGTTGAACATCTCAAGGTGTGACACAAATTGTCACACCTCCCTTTGAAAAATCATAAATCATCCATGGCAATTGATAAAAATGCAAACTCAACACCAAAATGTCCAGCAGGATGTCTAGTTTTAACATGTAAAAATTCATGAGCATTGGATTAAAATTGAGCATTTCACAAATGAAGAAGCAAGGCAATGTCAAGATATGATACATGTTCACAAACCCTAGGGCAAAACAAAATCTAGCCAAGCACAATTTATGGAAAAATGATGATAAAAAACTAGAGGAATCAAGGATCACAATGCAAAAGTCCTGGTATTTTTTGGAGCATTATTTAATTTGTTATGAATTTATGAAGTGAGAAAAAAATAAAAATAAATGATGTGAGCATAGCATGGAAAGGCATGGAGAAAATATGTGAAGCACATGAACATGTAGCAAAGCCAGGACTCGAACCCGGTAGGTTTTCAAAAGTGGAATTGGCGCGCTGCATGGGATTCCCATGCAGCCAATCACAGGCGAGCCCTAGCGCACCACATGGAGAACGGTTCAAAACTGTGGCCTAATGTCCTGTACCGTCTTCTTCACAATCACGCGCCATGAACAGTAACCAATCAACAATCTCAAGAACAAATTTTCCAGTTTTTAAAATTGAGCACATGAACATGAAGATCTTTCAATGTAGGTCACGAATCAACCATTGGCTAAGCATATAACATCATAAACAATTGGAATCGAGCAATTCAAGTTTCATACACAAAACTTTAATCCTTCGAATCTAACTCAATATGGCATGGTTTTTAGTGATTTAAAGCTCAGCATGATCACAACAGAGAGATCTACAACAATAGCACAAGCAATTTGAGAAAAGAGAGAAAAGATTTAGTGACCTCTTGAAGAGCAGTTTTGAAATTCGATGAATCCAGGCCTGGCAATGCTTCAAATGTCTTCTAGCAAGCTTGTAGAGTTGATTGGAAGGAGGCTTGAGGTTCAATTGAGCTTGAATCAACAGAATTTTGATTTCACCATTGTTGAGCTTCAAGCTTTGAGCTGCTTCAAGGTGCACGAATTCACTTGGATCTTGGTTCAAACATGCTCCATGATGATTCCAGATGATGAATTAAGCAATGAATATGCAAATTGTGTGAAGAAATTGAAGAAAAAATTGAGAGAATTTTGAGAGACTTTTTTTTTATTCTAGATCTAAGATTGGGAATTGTGAAAAACAGTTAGAGATTTGTGTTATATACTCCCTCTTAATCAGGTTTCTAATCATGCTTAAGCAATGGTAATTGGAATTAGCAATTAGGAGGTGTTTTGGCAAAATTGGGATTTCACCCTTATGCATGAAAATGCATGGTGAACAGTACGAATTTCCATTTAATTTCACTCAAAATGATGTTTTGAAATCATTTGCAATGGCCAAAAGTCCAAATAATTCACCAATTTTGAATTTCATTTTTTCCCTCCAAAAATCAATTGAATTTTCAAATATTTATGTGAATGTAATGCATGTCATGTAATGCCAAACTTGGAAACTAGAGGTTAAGACAAGAACAACGCAAAAAGAGCCACTTGATTTGGAGTTTTGGTTTGAAAGTTATGCCCCTTTGAAGTTCAATGTTCACTTGGCCAAGTTTTGATCATATCTCCTTAACCACACATGAGAAATTGATGATCTTGAACTTTTTGGAAATGGGAGAGAAAGATCTACAACTTTCATGTTCAACAAAATTTCATTTTAAGCTTTCTTGATGATGTAATCTTGAGTTGAAAACCTTTCCATTTTTGGCAATTTCAAATTACAGGTCACTTTCTATTTTTGGAAAGTTTTGTCCTGACTTTATTTTCTTCAATGTTGATGTTTGAAATGTCAAATGAGACTTTTTTGAACATGAATGAAGTATTTCTAACCACTTCCCACCTTCAAATCCAACAGTTGACCATGCAGTTGACTTTTACAGTTGATAGATGACTTGGCCATGCACAGATGGATTTGAGCCTCAATCTCTTGATGAAATGGCTCCAAAATGAAACCCTAGCTTATACAAGCTCAACAAAACCACATGATGATCTCCATCTCAATAAAAACCTCATCTCCTTGAAAAACCCTGATTGGTATAATGCAACTGATTAGGGTTGACCAGAGGTCAAAACCCTAATCCCAAGGAACATGATCAGGCACAATGAACCTCTTGGTGATTATAAGACCATGATGATGGTGATGTACCACTTCAACCAAGATAACACCCAATCTCCTTGAGGAATCAAAAACCCTAATTGAAGCACAATCCCCAGATGATTAGTGATAAATTCATGAGACCCTCAAGCTTGAATCTTTTAACCTCTTTATCTTCTGAGCAAGACCTAGGAGGATGACTTGCTTATTATTTCCACATGATATGCAAAGATGTAATGCCTAATGTCCTAAAAGATGAAATGCAATATTCTAAGCTAGTCCCAAGAGAGGAGGGCAAATTTTGAGGTGTTACAGTTGCCCCTATTCAATCCACTGTGAACCTGTCGATATGAACAGCCTCGGCTTTCAGATGATCAGGGTGAAGAGTGATTGAATACCAAGAACAGACGAACAATTTGCACTCTGATGGGAAGTAATTAACAATGCCTTTCAGAATTGGCAAAGAAGCAACCTCAAAAGAAACATCCGTCTGACACGGAAAAAGCCGGCCTGAATACCAGACAGAATGTTGACCCGGATACCAAAATAAATGGTAACACAGGAATAACCATGGCCTGAACACCACATCCGCTGGGGATTATTATCTTTTTTACTTTTTCTTGAACCCCGGAACTTTCTGATTGATAATCTTCTTTATTTTTCTTGAACCCCGAACAAATATTTTTTTCGCGCGAATGATCCCGGATCACCGCAGTTGAACCCCGACAACTTCATAGTAGTCTTGTTTGCCAAATAATGAACCCCGCTCTCCATTTTGAACCCCAGTCGCCTGACGATAACTCGCGATCGCCATTGTGAACCCTGTTCTCCAGAAAACACCCTGTGTCTCCCTTTCTCCATTTGGACCCCGCTCTCCAGAAAATGCCCAGCATCTCCTTTTCTCTATTTGGACCCCGCTCTCCAGAAAATGTCGCAACATCTCCTTCTCTCCATTTGAACCCTGTTCTCCGCTTTCTTGTGATAATTCCGCTGGCAACGCTGGAAATAACACCAAAACACCACTCTGATGGCGACATATCAGAGGGTACACCTTCACGAAAGGAAGGTAACATGTGCATCTCTTCCTTAGAAGACACCCATAACGACTTCTGTCGGCCTCAGCCAAAGTCTAAGGTGACACATGATCAGGAGATAATCCTGAGGACCTCATCCCGGATATAATCTTCAACTCCAATCTCCATTTGAACCCCGTTCTCCAGAAAATGCCGCAACACTTCCTTTTCTCCATTCTTCGATTTTCACGCTGATCGCGTAACGTTCTTTGATTTTATTTCCCTCTCCGTCCGATGGAAAAGTTTCCACCAATATCGCACTACTGGGGAACATTGTTACTCCAACGTCATGATGCTAAACTCCTCAGAGTAACATCTTCCAACTTCTATCTCGCACGATAGAAATCTCCCCCAGTATCGCACTACTGGGGAATACCGTTGACCCATCGTCACGATGCTAAACTCCTCAGAGTAACATCTTCACCATCCGGCGAAACCATCTCCCAAGCGGTAACCACGGCTCGAGTAACTAATGCTTGCAATGCCGATGCTGATCTTCCAACTAGCGAAACCACTTCTCAAACGGTAACCACGGCTTGAGTAGCATCTTCACCCATTGGCGAAACCAAATCTCAAACGGTAACCACGGCTTGAGACTAGCTTATGCTTGCAATGATGATGCATGACTTTTTTCAGCGTAATGCTCCATAATCATGGAAATGCTACGCGATTTATTATGCAATATGTTATGCTTATCTACATGATGAATGCATAAAAAAGTATCCCCCTTAAGGGACTCTTCTGGGGAGCTCGAGGCACTCTGCTGGGGAACTCGCCAACACTCCGATCTCCACCCTGCTGGGGAGTAACACTGCTGCTGGGAAATAGGCCACCCTTACCAGGAATAACCTCCTCTGCACCCGATCCGCTTGGGGACTTCACTGGGGAAAGAACCACCAACGCACTATGTGGGGAAAACAACAATCTCCGACTCGCTGGGGATATAACAATCCCGACTCTGCTTGGAGAAACCAATACCAATAGATAACTCCACTGGGAAATAGCAACCTTCAGGCCTGGCTGCTGAGGAAACACCGATCTAAAACCTGTTGGGGGAGATAACCATCCCGACCCTGCTAGGGAAGACACAGACCTTGAATCTGCTGAGGAGGTAACAATCCCAACCCTGCTTGGGGAAACCAGAAAATTCTGGCACATAACGCCCGTCGACTCGTCGAACCATGGCATTCACCGTCTAAATCCAATGTCAGCTTTCCAATTTTGAGAACTCCCAGACTCGTCTGGACTTTTCTAGTTCATCACCTTGTATTCCCGACTTCTCCGGACTCTACGGCGATCGAACTCCTTAGATTCATACAGACTTTCCAATCTCAGACTTTGAAGAGTCTTCTTGATTAATTCTCAAGGATCGTCGTACGTCTTTCGCCGTCTTTTCACCATTCTTCAATTCTTTCGTCCCTGATCGGACTCCGTGGGGATTCTTTGTCAAAAGCTTCACATCACAACCTGCAAGTGAGTGAAAATACCTAACAGTACCTGCAAACGAGATCGTTAGATAAAACCGTGCCCCATGCGTGTCAAGATTTCAACACTTGGGTCACTCAACCTTTCAAATAAGATTTCAAGCTTTCAATCTTATAAGCATGCATTGGAAGGGACCTGTATGTCTTAAAATGCAAAGATTCTTTATTAAAATAAACGGATGTTTTTGCAATCAAAGCGGTTATGAAAACAAAAACAAAAATTATTTGACTGAATATGCATTTTATTGATTGAAAAAGTGTGGCTCAAAACCGAGCAATACAAAGGAAGCAATTCCTGAAAAGAGGTAATTGCACACAAAAGGAAAAATCTATCCTAATGGCAATGTGAAACCGTGATCTCATCGAGTTCCAACTCGGTTACACCCCATATGTCCTCAGACTCTCCGTGCTTTCTGCCTTCTGAACAAGACGCTTCCGACTGATCCCTATCGGGGATTATCCATGTCATATCCAAAGTACAAATGATCATGCCAGACGCAGTTGTTCGTTTCAATCCCTCTTTTGCCTGGACCGTCCTTTCGGGTTTTCAGTCCACCGGGATACCCTTTTTTGCCCAAGCCGCCTTTTCAGGTTTTCGACTTGTCGGGTGTACAGTTTTTCATTTTTATCCCTAATTTTTGCCCGAACCTTTTTCATTTTTTTTCGGTTCGCCGGGATGCCCATTTTTGCCTGGACTATTTTATTCTTTTCGTCCAGCGGGTCTCTTTATACGAAGTATTTTTAACCGCGTCCGCATTCATAGGGGATGGAAAATCTTCACCATCCATGGTCGTCAGCAACAAGGCTCCACCAAAAAAAAACCTTCTTGACCACGAATGGACCTTCATAATTGGGTGTCCACTTGCCCCTACGATCATTTTGAGGAGGAAGGATCATTTTCAACACCACGTCTCCTACGTGATATACCCGAGGTCGCACCTTTCGGTCAAAAGCGCACTTCATTCTCTGCTGGTACAACTGCCCATGACAGATGGCCGCCAGCCTCTTTTCCTCAATCAGGCTCAACTCTTCATACCGGGTTCTTACCCATTCCGCCTCTTGCAATTTCACGTCCATCAGGACTCTCAACGACGGAATCTGAACCTCAATCGGTATCACAGCTTCCATCCCATACACGAACGAGAAAGGCGTTGCCCCAGTAGACGTACGCACCGAAGTTCAATACCCAGGATACCAGCTTCGTACTCAGCCACACTGTCGGTGCATTCGACCGTTAGCCGGGCAATAAAAGGAACGTGGGATCCCTTTGGCGTAACCAAAGCAGCACCAACTTCGCTTCCATTCATGTTAATGGCCCCATCAGACATCAGAATCCGTTCGGATTCAGTGTTAGGCCCCTCCTCCGGGATCGGTTCTTCACAATCTTTCGATTTGAGAACCTCGATGTCCTCATCAGGGAACTCCAAACTTCATCGGTTTATAATCCTCTACGGGTTGCTGGGCGAGGTAATTAGACAATACACTCCCCTTGATCGCTTTCCGAGAAGTATACTGTATATCATACTCAGTCAAAATCACTTGCCCTCTCGCAACCCGTCCGGTCAATGCTGGATTTTCAAACATGTACTTGATCAGATCCGTCTTGGAAATCCACAAAATGGTATGAACCAGCATATACTGTCTTAGTCGGCGAGCAGCCTATGCCAAAGTACAGCAAATTTTCTCGAGCAGTGAGTGTATTGTTTCACAGTCGATAAACTCTTTGCTAAGGTAAATTGCATGCTCTTTTCGACCAGACTCGTCATGCTGCCCCAGTACACACCTTATAGACCCCTCGAGGGCTGTCAGGTGTAGGGTTTACGGTCTCTCTCCATAGGGAGGCAACAGAATCGGAGGCTCCTGCAACTTATTCTTTTATTTCCCAATGCCCCTGGGCAATCATTATCCACCTGACCGTTTGATCTCTCTTTTTGTTTTCGGTTCAGGCATTTCTTGCATTACTTTTTTCTTTTTTTTTATATCTGTTTTTTTGCAGGATCAACCTCGATTCCTCTTTTCCGCTCACAATAAACCTCAGCAGTTTACCGGACAGCACTCCACAAGTGCATTGATTCGGACTCAACCTCAGTCTGAGTTGTCTCGATCCGGTCAAACAACTTGGCCAGATCCACCAGATGCCCCTTTTTTGTTTGGGACTTTGCTATCATGTCATCAACATAGCATTCAAATTCATGATGAATCATATCATGAAACAAAGTCACCCTGATACGTGGCACCGGTGTTCTGCTTCACTAGAGGACAGTCTTCTCTCAATGGTAGTTTGTGCACAACGACATCGACATCCGACCCTGGCCTATCCTGATACGACCAGGCGAAGGTATCCACATGCTCTTTCAACAGGGCTACCATTCTGCTCTCGACTTGCCTCTGAAGCGGCCCCAATTTTCACTTCCTTTCTGACCTCGGCGATGCCTGGATTAACAATCTTGAATCGCTCCTTGTGCGGTTGAATCACCTTCTCCTCTTGTTTCAACAACCTGGCTAATTCCAGCAGATCACAATCTTCTTCGCCTTCTTCTTCGGCATGATAGATCGGATTGTCGAAGTCATACAAAGGTGTAACCGAATTGTTATCAACGAGATCCAGAGAATTATTTTTCGAAGTCGGAACGAGACAAATCAAAAGGGGAAAAAATGAAAACAAGCATTGCCATTCTTATTTATTTAAAAACTGTAAAAATAAATGAAAAACAGGGAACACCGCTTTTAATGTGAAAAACATCCATTTATTAATGATGCAAAATGTTGCAAAATGAAACACATGAGGTGGCCCTTACAATGGACCATTACGTTTCGGGCAAAACGTATGGCTTCCATGCAAATAAAATTGAAAACAGAAAATATTACTCTTCATGATGAGTGACATGCGTGACCTGGATTCAACATTCCAGCACTGACAAATGTGAACGGTGGACGACGTCCTCTGTTTTGTCTAGGCGACTCTTGATCTGGCTGATAGCCAACCCCGAACATATCCGCCTTCACCACAATGTCTATGATCTTTCCCCAGCCTAGGGCTTTCCCGTTCTTCACCACTTCCATGGCCTGTTTGTAAGAAGAAATGGACAGCTTCTTCTTTTTCTCAGCACAAATGGCATTTTCTACCTTGACGGTCTCAACTGCCTAACATGGTGTTTCAGATATTTCACTGTCCATTTCTACCTGCTTGAACGATGACAAGTGGCCAACAAAGATGTCCATTTTCCCCCAATCAACTTTCTCAAATCGGAGACGTCCGTCATCCATCATTCTCTGAATCGTCTCCCTCAGCATTACACACCCATTTGTAGTGACGATGCAGGCAGCACAACGATTATCACAACCAGGGAAAACTCCACTCTTCATCAGATGTCTCTTGACCACAGACATTGGAGTCCTCAACTGGTTCACATTCGTCACCTCTATTTTTCTCTTATCCTCTGACATCACATTTACCCCCATAGGACCATGCATCAGCATGGGGTTAGCATTAACATCTGGCGTCGGTGCAAAATTGATGGCTTTAGAATCCACCAAATCTTGAACGACATGCTTAAAAGCTTTACACCCCTCAATGTGATGTCCGGGTGCACCAGCATGGAACTCGCACCTGACATTCTCATTGTAACTTGCAAGCCTCTGATCCGGTTTTCCTGGAACCAATGTCCTTGGCTGCCCCAACCCAAGATCCTTCAACCTTTTAAACAGAGAGGCATAAGTCACTGGCGGCTTATTAAAATGACGATCTGTCGTCCTTCTTCTCACTTGGCACCCAGCTTTCTATGTTCTCTGTTGAGGTGACTGTCGTTGCTGTAGTACAAAGTGATTACTAGTAGGGATCGTTACTGTAGCAGCATACAGGTGGTAACGTTCCTTACCCCTTTTGGCATGCACATCCCTTGATTCGACCTCCTTCTTGTGCTGACTATTGCCGGAGGGCCTCTTTACTCCAGACGACAGAGCATCTCCCTGGATTTCCCCCATTCTCAACCACTTTTTAATCCTCTCCACCTTCTCGGCGATTGCTTTCTGCCCCAAGGCGAGCCCTCGTACAACATTGAACAACTCCCTCATCATCTCTTTCAATTCGAGAAGGTCGACGTTGGGGAGATTCATCATTCCTGTGTCAATCAAACATGTTAGAAACTGACACCTGCAAAACAGAAGACAAGTTATTATGGTTCATGCATGAATGCAATATCTATCCATATGAGGAACACTCTGTCTTTTCGATCCTGGTTTCATCGAGACAGATAATAATCCGGCAGCAATATTCTGACATCAATCGTTTGATTTCATCACACAGATCAGAGATATATGATTTAGCAAAGATACCCCCCAACCACATGTGTGCGATGTGAGTGCATACAGGAAAGCAAATAAAGCTTGAAGATCAATCACTGAATGAAAATAACCATGGCATATCAAAAGTGCACCATATGTGCGAGAGTCATACATCAAGTCTGGTACAAGTCAGATTACAATTCTCCAGAATCAGAAAGAAAATACAAGCAAGTGAATTCCGTCAACAGGCCTGACGGTAATCCAACACAAATAAGAAAGGTCTAATCTGATGAAGGTCCCACAGACGGCTCTGCATCATCAACCATCTTGGTAAACTTCACCGCGAACCTAAGCTCGGTGTTCTCTTGCTGTAATCTCCCCACCTCCTTCTGGTGAATCTTCATCTGTTGGAAATAATGATCCCTCTCAGGAAGATAATGGTCTCTCTCAACAATAACCTTCGCTTTCTCCGCTTCCCATTCCGTGGTAAGGACTTTGGCTCTAGCTTCCCTCTGAGTCTTCACAAGGATCTGCCTCCTCTTCTCATCTTCAATAACCCTCAAGGCCCTAGCTAGTTTCTCCTTGGTAAGGTCATGCTCCTTTGTAGATGCCTCTAAAGCTTGGCTAACCTTGCCATAGTAAGCGGTGTCTATCTCAAAGCGCTTCACCCTAAGAGCATGTCTCTTATCCTGGTCTTCTATTCTCCCTTTGATTTCCTGATTAGCCATCTGAATCCTAGCAACACTCATCTCCAACTCGGTCTTCTCTACTTGCAGCTGATCTCTGGATCTCTTCATCTCAAGGAACTCTTCCATACTGACAGAAGAACGTGGCCCCTCAATCACTGGACACCAAGGATCACCTCTAGGAAATGGTAGATGGGTGAGCTCAATCCTCTTCCTAAGCCAATCATCAAATGGAGGAAAATACCTACTATTAATCCTGCCAAAAGGAACCTTGCCCTTTCTCTGAATATTTCGCCATGCCCTAGACACTTGCCTCAACCGTGGCAGATTACCCTCAGCCGGGAAATAGAATGACTCCTGAATCTCGCGCTCGAGAGGAGGAACCTCCATAGCGAACCCCATCTGTCTCCTAAGAAGTGTCGGGTTATAATTAATGCAACCCTGAACTCCTATAAGAGGCACATTGGGAAGACTCCCACAACTGTAAATGAAATCTCGTCCAGCCATACCGTTGTGAGTCCAAGCTATGCCCTTGGCTCGCAAACCCATCAACCTGACTGACCACTTGACGGTAGGATCAAGAAAAGCAAAGGCACCTCGGGAAGGCAAATACCCCATGAACCACTTGTATAGCAGCTGAGCACAACATCGGATCAATCCACCACGCCGCTTCTCGTTCCG
This sequence comes from Lathyrus oleraceus, assembly GCF_024323335.1. NCBI lineage: Eukaryota > Viridiplantae > Streptophyta > Magnoliopsida > Fabales > Fabaceae > Lathyrus > Lathyrus oleraceus. The sequence continues at coordinate 294,131,645 of NC_066580.1, forward strand.
ATTATGGACCGAGTAGTAGACATCCCCAACCAGGGTAGGAATGGGATTCCTCTGCATAAACAACCTGATGGCATTAATATCCACAAAGTTCTTCTGGTTAGGGAACATGATGATCCCATAGATGCTGACAGCAATCAAGGCACAGACGGTCCTCCAATTACCCACAACAGCATGCTCCTTGGCCTTAGCCTCCAAGAAACTCAGATGAAGACCAGGTAACTTTCCCTTCTCTTTCAAACCCCCCTTGGTCACTTCCGGGCTCAAATAAAGAGCACGAGACATCTCAGCAACATCAGGCTCCCCTTTAGTGGCAAAGAAAGGAATCTGATCTCGGATCTGAATACCCAGGATGCTGGCATAGTCCTCCATCAAAGGTCCCAACAAGTAATCCGGGAAGACGAAACATCTCAAACCCGGGTCATAAAACTGGAGAAGAGTATGGATGGCGCTCCTATCACTGTCTGTGAGCCTAAAAACCAACTTCAAAATACCACCGTATGCCTCACGGAACATCCCCACACGGTCAGGTGTAATCAATGATATCATATCTCTCAGCACACCAATCTCTGGGTCGAAGAAACTGTAGACAACATCGTCCTTCAAACCGGTCCTCATGTCTGGAACAAAGAAGTCTCTCAACCAGGATCTCAGTCAAAAATGTCCCTGCATATGGATAAACATGAGTTAGATGCAGATAAATGCAAAATGTGAATGATGCTGATGTATGAATGCAATGCACTGTGCCATCCTCCAAGTCATCTGAACATCTGTTGCATTGAGTCACGGTCTCTGAACTGATCACAACCATCTGAGGTACTAAGCAACCACAAATCCGACTTGGGGTTCCGAAATAAACGGAACTGAAGGATACATCACCATCATCGCCAGAAAGTCCTCTGAACCAGCCCAGGGAATCCTGAAATAAACGGATCCCCACTAATAAATACCACGGACAGAACTCCGGCGTCTCGGAAATAAATCCATAAATCCGACTTATAAATAGGACTCTGATCAACAGCTGAGCCATTAGTCACCATCAAAGTCACCATCAGAACATGCATCTGTAAGAATCAACCCTCCCCTCACAGGTGAATTCTAATTAGGTCATCCTAAGGCGGATAATGGTCTCGACAATCGGGCAAAGATACTCAACGGGTTTGCCCTTTCGGGTGTGCCGTTGTAGCTCTCTTAAGATCGTCTAAACCAAAGATCCGGGAAAGCACGGTCACCGAAGTCAACAGCTCTAAAGAGATAACTCAACCAAAGTGGAATACTCCACCCGGAAGAGCTCACTCAGAAGAACCTCGTCCGGCTTGTGGTATGTCACGTCGCAACAACATGCTGATAAAGCAAGTGAGGAAACGTGAGACCACACTAATCCTAGGTGTATACTCGGGCCTGGGTTTTAGCCCCACTCAGAACACCCACCCCAAATCAGAGAAACCACCTGTACAGAAGACAACACAATGATAGTATGATGCATGCAGACATTTATGCAAATATATATACAACATAATAATCATAAATGCAATAAATAGAGCAGCACAAGCAACCTAGACTATCCTAGAGAACGCTAGGAGAGACTCTCTTAGGGAAGATGGACCAGCAGGAGGTCAACTTCTTGAGATCCCCAGCAGAGTCGCCAGCTGTCGCATCCGTGAAAAACAACCGGCGGGCAAAAACAAAACAAACAGAGTCGCCACCGTGCGTTATTTATCCCAAAAGAGGGAAAGGAAACGCTCGAAGTAAACCTGGAAAAGACATGGTTGTTGGTGTAAGCCCTAGAGGCCAATACTTTTTGGTACTTGTATCGAATTATTTATTAATAATAAAAGGCATTTTCTTTATTATGGTTGATTAATAAAGTCCCTGGAATAGATAGTCCATTTAATGTATTAAGTGTGACTTAATCATGAGAACACATTAAACATAAGGACACTATTCTTAAAGTATCCGTAGTCGAGCTTTATTGTGAAGTGGGATAACATTAAAGCATTAAGATTATTATGTTTGTAGACTGATGATCACATCTCATGGATCATGGATAAAGAGTTATCAAGTCTTAAACATAGGTATGAATATTATGAGTAATATTTATACCGGATTGACCCGCTATGAGAATACTATATAGAAAGTTATGCAAGGTGTCATAAGTTATTCTCATGGTGATAATAGTGTTTTCCACTCTTCGACCTGAAACCATTATGGACCCTAGATGTAGAGTCGAGTGCTTTATTGCTGATCCAACATTGTCCGTAACTGGATAACCATAAAGACAGTTGATGGGTACTCCACAAAGCATGCTGAGGGACATGAGTGACCTAGATGGAATTTGCCCATCCTGCATAACAGGATAAATGTCTATGGGCCCAATATTGAACTGGACAAGGATGACACGGTCTATGCCTTGTGTTCAATATAGACATAAGGGCAAAAGGGTAATTATACACATAAGTATTATCACAGAAGGTTTTGTCAGATCACATGACATTTTCGTGTCTTAGGTAGCAGTGATGTGTTGCTAGATACCGCTCACTGTTTATTATGTTAAATGCATGATTTAATATAATCGCCAACGTCACGAAAACCTACAGGGTCACACACAAAGGACGGATTGATGAGAGATAGAGTAACTAAGGAATACAGTAAGGTACGGTGCCCTTAAGTGAGTTATAGAACATCGTAAGGTACGGTGTACTTGGGTAGAATACGAAATATGATAAGGTACCATGGGCTTAAGTGATTTTGGGCATATTATAAGATATGGGCCAAAATACACTTAAGTGGGCTTTTTAGCTTGAAGCCCACACAAGTGGTTCTATAAATAGAACTCTTGTGTAGAAGCATTCATTGTGGTTGCATTATTTTCGTTTTCTCACTCTCTCTCTCTCACTCAAAGCCTTCACTCGTACCAGCTAGCACTGAGATTGAAGGAATCCGTTCGTGTGGACTGAGTAGAGACGTTGTCATCGTTCAACGTTCGTGATCGCTCCGTGGATCTGCATCAAAGGTTTTGATCGTCACAAGAGATCTGCACCAAAGGTTTCAGTCGTCACAAGAGGTAAATATTCTATCACTAATCATGACCATTCGTAAGGATCTCTAAAGGAGAAAATTTTAATTTCCGCTGCGTTTTGGACCGCAATTCTCCTTCAGTGGTATCAGAGCCACTTACGAAACCATGAATCGGATAGCTGTTTAATTTCTGTATTAATATGATTAAAAGAAAGAATGAATCAATTAATTAAACGGGTAATTAAATTTGGCATCATGAGTGTACGAGTTGGATGATTGATGTTGACTATGCTTCGGTACCGACATTAGTATGGTGAAGCAGCGATACATCGATCGTCCATATGTTACGCAATTGAGACCGATCAACTTATATATGATATAAGTAATCCTAATGCAAAGTACGGTATATGTGATATATTGTTTCTGTTTCGTTCATTCAAACACTAAATGATTGTTTTCCTTTGAGCGATCAATGGTCATTTGCTTCGGAATCTGACATTAGTATGGTGAAGCAATGACCTGTTGATCAATCATACTGAATCAATAATCGAGGTGTGTTTGACGGTCTGAAATTGGCGCATTAGGGTTGGTGACGGCGCAAGGGTTGTGCCGTCAAGGAGTTGTGAATTTAGGGTTTTTGGAACAGGTCTGTAAACTGTTTCAAAGTTCTGTTATTTTGGATGCGTAACGGCCGTAACAAGACGCGTGACGTTCGTAACAGACCCATTACGGTCGTAACAAGGACGTGACGGTCGTCACGTGCTTTGTGACGGTCGTCACACTCACAGATCCAAAATTGTAGGCGTTTCTGTTTTGGCCCCGTGACGGTCGTAACATATGCCTGTGACGGTCGTAACATGCTTGTGACCTGTGACGGTCGTAACATGCTTGTGACGGTCGTCACACTCACAGGATCAGAATTCTTGGGGTTTCTGTTTTGTGACTACGCAAGGGTTGTGTTCATGCAAAACAATGTCCATTTCAAATGAATTGTTCATTAAAATTTTGGACGTCCGCTGACCGGGCAGCGGAACCCCCGGCTAACTCTGCGTAGTGTGATCGGTCGCCGAAATTTAATTTGGTTTAATTAATTAAAGGAATTAAAAATTAATAATAATAATGTGTTTGTTATTATTGCCTTGTTGTGATCAGTTATGGCCTTAGTCTTCCTTCATTTTGTTTTGGATTTTTAAAATACGACCTGCGTGTCGTGCCTCTCCTTTTGATCTCTTAATGTAACTTCTTTTCTCATCTCAAACCCTCGTATGTAAAACGAGTTTCTTCTGGAATGTAATGTTATGAAGAAAGAGAAGAAGACAATGTTATGAAGAAAGAGAAGATTTCAATATCAAAGGAGGACAACCTTGAAGATCTTGCTTGGAGAAGCTTAGAGAAGAATTCAATATTAAAGGAGGACAACCTTGAAGATCTTGCTTGGAGAAGCTTAGATCGTTGTAGGTTAGCTTAGGTTCTCTCATTGGCTTGGGAGAACAATTGCGCTAGGGGTCATAATTGTTTCATTTTGTTTGTATGTATGTTGATGCATGTGAATGTATGTTGATGCATGTGAGAGACGATTTATATGATAAACAAGCCGGTGAGATCAGAACAATTGCAATTCCCTCAAACTAAAATATTAAGTTTATGCTTTCCAAGTCTTAGCACTCATCAAGACTAGTATCGGATAATGTAGGTTTCGCCTACGCGAGGTGCATGATCTATATATTAGTAAGGTGCGATGGGATAATTGTAATATCCAACTGCTAAGACAATGGGTAAAACTTAACTAAACAAATCATAATAATATTATATATGTTTGCTTTCCAAGTTTTAGCACTCATCAAGACTGGTATCAAATAATGTAGGTTTCGCCTACGCGAGGTGCATGTTTTGTATTAGTTAAGGTGCGATGGGATAATTGTAATATCCAACTGCTAAAACGATGAGTCAAACTTAATTATAATTTTATTATATATGTTTAGAAGCAAGAGTTGGGAATAATCCATATGATGGATTGGAATAAGGAGTTATTCACCCAACTGAAATTTTTGAGAGTTGTATGAGATACAACTGGAAGGAGTTCTTACCTAAATAACCTAGTTTTGTGTAATTCGCCTACGCGGACTTAGAACGAAGTGAAATATGGATCTCGACCCACTAGAAAATCTTCCAACGGGATTTTCCGAATCAAATGATGAGGGTCATTTGTTTTGAGTAAAATAGTGGGAGCATATTTGATTAAAGGCCTAATTAAATATGTTAATGATACTTATATTTTCTTAATCCTTATGTAGATAACCATGACAGCAAACACCTCTAACAACATCTTGCGATCAATCCTTGACAAGGAAAAATTGTCTGGGACAAATTTTCTGGATTGGCACCGAAACCTGAGGATTGTCCTCAAACATGATAAAAAGCTGTATGTCTTGGAGAAACCTGTTCCTGAAGAGGAACCTCCTAGTTCTGCACCTAAGGCAGAAAGAGATGCTTATAAGAAGCATGTCGATGATGCCAATGAAACTGCTTGTCTCATGCTGGCTACCATGAACTCAGAATTGCAAAAGCAACATGAGAACATGTCAGCGTTCGATATGATCGAACACCTGAAGCTGCTCTATCAAGAGCAAGCAAGGCATGAGAGGTTTGAAGTTTCAAAAGCCCTTTTCCAAAGCAAGTTAGCTGAGGGATCCCCTGTAGGTCCCCATGTACTCAAGATGATTGGGTATATGGAAAACCTTGAGAGATTGGGTTTTCCCCTCGAAAAGGAACTTGCGACTGATTTGATCTTGCAATCGTTGCCAGATAGTTTCAGTCAATTTGTCCTAAATTTCAATATGATTGATATGGACAAATCTCTTCCTGAACTGCTCGCCATGTTAAGAACTGCCGAGCAGAATCTGAAGTCAAAAGGGAAGTCCATTCTGATGATCGGAAATGGAAAGAGACAGAATAAAAGGCCCACCAAGCAGGGTAATAAAGGGAAAGGCAAGGAAGTTGCCAAACCCAGACCCACTGTTGCTGCTTTGAAGCCTAGTGGAGGCATAGCAAAGTCAGGCACCTGCTTCCATTGCGGTAAGACCGGACACTGGAAGAGAAACTGCCCAAAGTACCTGGAAGATAAGAAGAATGGAGTCGAGACTTCAACTTCAGGTAATTTTTTTATTAAATAAATTTATCTACTTCTGCATCATGGGTATTAGATACTGCATGCGGTTCTCACATTTGTACAAATGTGCAGGGGCTGAAAAGGAGTAGAGATTTGGCAAAAGGTGAAGTTGACCTACGAGTTGGCAATGGAGCAAAGGTTGCTACTTTAGCCGTAGGATCTTATGTATTGACTTTACCTAGTGGTTTTATAATTCAGTTAGAGAACTGTTATTATGTACCTGCAATTAGCAGGAATATTATTTCCATTTCTTGTTTAGACAAGTTTGGTTTTTCATTTATAATAAAGAACAATTGTTGCTCAATTTATTTGAATGATATATTCTATGCTACTGCACAAATGAGCAATGGACTATATGTCCTTGATCTCGAAATGCCTATTAATAACATTAATACTAAAAGGGTGAAACCTAACGAGTTAAAACCAACTAGGTAAGAATATTAAACTCTTTGATCAGATCGAGGTGGTGAGTATTTAAGCCTAGAGTTTGATGACCATCTGAAAGAGTGTGGGATCCTATCCCAACTCACTCCTCCTGGAACACCCCAATGGAATGGTGTATCTGAGAGAAGAAATCGAACCCTGTTAGACATGGTCCGATCCATGATGAGTCACGCCGATCTTCCAAACTCCTTTTGGGGACATGCACTATTGACAGCAGCTTACACACTTAACCATATTCCATCCAAAAAGGTTGAGAAGACACCATATGATATATGGAGTGGTAAGAAACCACATATGTCTTACATAAAGATTTAGGGTTGCGAAGTTTATGTGAAATGACAAGTTTCAACTAAGCTTGAGCCCAAATCTGACAAATGCTTATTTGTGGGGTATCCTAAAGAAACAAGAGGGTATTACTTCTACAATCCTTCTGAGGGCAAAGTGTTTGTCGCTCAAACTGGAGTTTTCCTAGAAAGGGATTTTATTTCCAAAGGAACCAGTGGGAGGAAAGTAGAGCTTGAAGAAATTCAAGAATCACAAAGCATCGACACACCTATGGAGGAATTGGAGCAGGAAACACAAGTAGTTGTGTAAGAGCAACCTGCTCAAGTAGAACAAGAGGCCAATACTTTTTGGTACTTGTATCGAATTATTTATTAATAATAAAAGGCATTTTCTTTATTATGGTTGATTAATAAAGTCCCTGGAATAGATAGTCCGTTTAATGTATTAAGTGTGACTTAATCATGAGAACACATTAAACATAAGGACACTATTCTTAAAGTATCCGTAGTCGAGCTTTATTGTGAAGTGGGATAACATTAAAGCATTAAGACTATTATGTTTGTAGACTGATGATCACATCTCATGGATCATGGATAAAGAGTTATCAAGTCTTAAACATAGGTATGAATATTATGAGTAATATTTATACCGGATTGACCCGCTATGAGAATACTATATAGAAAGTTATGCAAGGTGTCATAAGTTATTCTCATGGTGATAATAGTGTATTCCACTCTTCGACCTGAAACCACTATGGACCCTAGATGTAGAGTCGAGTGCTTTATTGCTGATCCAACGTTGTCCGTAACTGGATAACCATAAAGACAGTTGATGGGTACTCCACAAAGCATGCTGAGGGACATGAGTGACCTAGATGGAATTTGCCCATCCTGCATAACAGGATAAATGTCTATGGGCCCAATATTGAACTGGACAAGGATGACACGGTCTATGCCTTGTGTTCAATATAGACATAAGGGCAAAAGGGTAATTATACACATAAGTATTATCACAGAAGGTTTTGTCAGATCACATGACATTTTCGTGTCTTGGGTAGCAGTGATGTGTTGCTAGATACCGCTCACTGTTTATTATGTTAAATGCGTGATTTAATATAATTGCCAACGTCACGAAAACCTACAGGGTCACACACAAAGGACGGATTGATGAGAGATAGAGTAACTAAGGAATACCGTAAGGTACGGTGCCCTTAAGTGAGTTATAGAACATCGTAAGGTACGGTGTACTTGGGTAGAATACGAAATATGGTAAGGTACCATGGGCTTAAGCGATTTTGGGCATATTATAAGATATGGGCCAAAATACACTTAAGTGGGCTTTTTAGCTTGAAGCCCACACAAGTGGTTCTATAAATAGAACTCTTGTGCAGAAGCATTCATTGTGGTTGCATTATTTTCGTTTTCTCACTCTCTCTCTCTCACTCAAAGCCTTCACTCGTACCAGCTAGCACTGAGATTGAAGGAATCTGTTCGTGTGGACTGAGTAGAGACGTTGTCATCGTTCAACGTTCGTGATCGCTCCGTGGATCTGCATCAAAGGTTTTGATCGTCACAAGAGATCTGCACCAAAGGTTTCAGTCGTCACAAGAGGTAAATATTCTATCACTGATCATGACCATTCGTAAGGATCTCTAAAGGAGAAAATTTTAATTTCCGCTGCGTTTTGGACCGCAATTCTCCTTCAATGGTCTCGCGACCAAAGAGAGATGGGATCGAGAGTCGGTTATGCGAAGGGAAGGTATTAGCACCCCTACGCATCCGTCGTACTCGACGGGATCCACGCTCAATAGAATAGAAGAAAGGTTGCTAAACACTACTCAAAAGAATGCACACACACCAAAACAGGACACAGATGGGAGAAAAGGGGAATGGGCTCGCTAGGATATCGCATCCTATGCCTACGTATCTCATCTGGAATGAGAATCAGAGCTACCGTAGTTCGGCTCACGCACGCCAAACAAAACTCACACAGGAAACCGACTGCCAATCGCTGGACTTATGTCAGACTCCACACAAACAAACACCAATAGGATACGGAAGGCCAATCGCTGGTCTTACATCCATATCCCAACACCCACAAGAAGGTTAACAAATAAACAAGTTAAATAGGGAGTCGGGAACTCGAGCCTAATAACTGTCAAGCAAACACACTCAAAAAAAGAAAAAAAAAGGGTGCCCGGAGAGACCTCGTACGATCTCCTGCCTACGTACCTCATCTGGTATGAGGATCAGGGCAACGTAGTTCCCCTTAACAGGGGAGAAACTTTCTCCTAACCAGAGACTGGGAAATGACAAACTAGAAGGGAGACTGACTCGAGCCTAATAGTTATCATGCAATCTAGAGTGGTCCTAGGTTGAGGTTTCTATCTAACTTGCACAGGCAGCAAGCTATCCTAAACAGCACAGGCAAAAGCAAACATACACACAATTAGCACACACTATATACAAACAAAGTGGGCTCACACAAGGCTAGGCTGCAAAAGCAAGCCAACTGGAATCGGGTGTAGTTAGCTCTTAACCCTAACATTGAGAGTTAGGGTGAAGCAGATGAAATGGGAATTAAGGGTAAGACCTCACAGCTCTTATCCCTGGCCGGGGAGAGCTTCAGACAAATGAAAGTGGGAGTTCAGAAAGTTGGAACTCTTCTCCACATATGACTGACACAACAAAGATCTTGGGTTAATATCCACAATGCATCAACACAAAGTGTGTGAGCAAAGTGGATGACACACTGAGTAGCAGCAGATGGACTACACATCTCTTTTATCTGCCAATTGCCTTATCAAAGGACTTTTCCTGCTTGGCACAAATTTAAACATTCACAAGCATTGCCTCTTAAGGAGGACTTCAGACAGGTGCCTGCCCACATAACAGGACAGGTCTTCCAGACTACATGAAGTCAGAGAGTTATACCTATGTGGTTAAGCAACCAAGCAAAAGCAAGTTCAAAATGAACTTAAGCAACTTATGTACCTGTTGAAACATCACACAAGTCAGTTCAACTGTACAGACAAACAGACAATCATGAATATCAAACAGTCAAACCCAATGAGCAAAGGCATAAGCCAACAAGTCAAACTCAAATGAGTTAACAACCCTACAAAACACACAAGGTTAGCGGTCAAAAGTAAACATCAAAGGCTCAAGTGATAGAGCATCAACAATTATGGAACTTGAATGCTCCACCTGAAATCAAAGCTCAAACATGAGCAACCAACCACTAGGTCAAAGCCTAGGGTCAAATAGGGAGAAAAAATCCAAAACAGAACATGAAATTTCACATGAATCAACCTCAATCAATTAAGAATACAATCCAAAAGGCCTCATATCAATATCATTCACCAATTTCATTTCATGAACCAAATATGGCAAGGTATGCAAGTTGTAAGCACATTGTGACAACAGAATGAACAAATGCACATTAATTCAAAAATGATTCAAATAATCTTGGTAAAATTCATGGGTAAACAGAACATACAACATGATCATCATAGAAAAAATTAGAGCATTTGGACAACATTAGGCATGGTAATCAAATTGCATAAGTCAAGGCAAGCACAAACAAGCACATAGGTGACACAACTTGGTACACCAACTTAGCACAAGCCTAAAACAGAAATGAAACATGGTAAAAACCTCAAACCAAAGCCAAAACAACCTCTAACATGTCTAAAAAGAGTGTGCAAAATTTCACATCCATTGGATAATCCATAAGCATTTCATGAATGAATGAAAATCAAGACAATTCAAAAGCTCACATATGACCAACCAGAATGAAAAATCTCCATAAAATCAGAAATCAATCCAAAAATTCCACAACAAATCATGAGCATTGACAACATTCATATCAAGCATCATGCAAAAAATCAGGACATTTGGAATTCATTTGGCATCGTAAATGCATCAATCAAGTTGAACATCTCAAGGTGTGACACAAATTGTCACACCTCCCTTTGAAAAATCATAAATCAGCAATGGCAATTGATAAAAATGCAAACTCAACACCAAAATGTCCAGCAAGATGTCTAGTTTCAACATGTAAAAATTCATGAGCATTGGATTAAAATTGAGCATTTCACAAATGAAGAAGCAAGGCAATGTCAAGATATGATACATGTTCACAAACCCTAGGGCAAAACAAAATCTAGCCAAGCACAATTTATGGAAAAATGATGATAAAAAACTAGAGGAATCAAGGATCACAATGCAAAAGTCCTGGTATTTTTTGGAGCATTATTTAATTTGTTATGAATTTATGAAGTGAGAAAAAAATAAAAAAAAATGATGTGAGCATAGCATGGAAAGGCATGGAGAAAATATGTGAAGCATATGAACATGTAGCAAAGCCAGGACTCGAACCCGGTAGGTTTTCAAAAGTGGAATTGGCGCGCTGCATGGGATTCCCATGCAGCCAATCACAGGCGAGCCCTAGCGCACCACATGGAGAACGGTTCAAAACCGTGGCCTAATGTCCTGTACCGTCTTCTTCACAAACACGCGCCATGAACAGTAACCAATCAACAATCTCAAGAACAAATTTTCCAGTTTTTAAAATTGAGCACATGAACATGAAGATCTTTCAATGTAGGTCATGAATCAACCATTGGCTAAGCATATAACATCATAAACAATTGGAATCGAGCAATTCAAGTTTCATACACAAAACTTTAATCCTTCGAATCTAACTCAATATGGCATGGTTTTTAGTGATTTAAAGCTCAGCATGATCACAACAGAGAGATCTACAACAATAGCACAAGCAATTTGAGAAAAGAGAGAAAAGATTTTGTGACCTCTTGAAGAGCAGTTTTGAAATTCGATGAATCCAGGCCTGGCAATGCTTCAAATGTCTTCTAGCAAGCTTGTAGAGTTGATTGGAAGGAGGCTTGAGGTTCAATTGAGCTTGAATCAACAGAATTTTGATTTCACCATTGTTGAGCTTCAAGCTTTGAGTTGCTTCAAGGTGCACGAATTCACTTGGATCTTGCTTCAAACATGCTCCATGATGATTCCAGATGATGAATTAAGCAATGAATATGCAAATTGTGTGAAGAAATTGAAGAAAAAATTGAGAGAATTTTGAGAGACTTTTTTTTTATTCTAGATCTAAGATTGGGAATTGTGAAAAACAGTTAGAGATTTGTGTTATATACTCCCTCTTAATCAGGTTTCTAATCATGCTTAAGCAATGGTAATTGGAATTAGCAATTAGGAGGTGTTTTGGCAAAATTGGGATTTCACCCTTATGCATGAAAATGCATGGTGAACAGTACGAATTTCCATTTAATTTCACTCAAAATGATGTTTTGAAATCATTTGCAATGGCCAAAAGTCCAAATAATTCACCAATTTTGAATTTCATTTTTTCCCTCCAAAAATCAATTGAATTTTCAAATATTTATGGGATTGTAATGCATGTCATGTAATGCCAAACTTGGAAACTAGAGGTTAAGACAAGAACAATGCAAAAAGAGCCACTTGATTTGGAGTTTTGCTTTGAAAGTTATGCCCCTTTGAAGTTCAATGTTCACTTGGCCAAGTTTTGATCATATCTCCTTAACCACACATGAGAAATTGATGATCTTGGACTTTTTGGAAATGGGAGAGAAAGATCTAAAACTTTCATGTTCAACAAAATTTCATTTGAAGCTTTCTTGATGATGTAATCTTGAGTTGAAAACCTTTCCATTTTTGGCAATTTCAAATTACAGGTCACTTTCTATTTTTGGAAAGTTTTGTCTTGACTTTATTTTCTTCAATGTTGATGTTTGAAATGTCAAATGAGACTTGTTTGAACATGAATGAAGTATTTCTAACCACTTCCCACCTTCAAATCCAATAGTTGACCATGCAGTTGACTTTTGTAGTTGATATATGACTTGGCCGTGCACAGATGGATTTGAGCCTCAATCTCTTGATGAAATGGCTCCAAAATGAAACCCTAGCTTATACAAGCTCAACAAAACCACATGATGATCTCCATCTCAATAAAAACCTCATCTCCTTGAAAAACCCTGATTGGTATAATGCAACTGATTAGGGTTGACCAGAGGTCAAAACCCTAATCCCAAGGAACATGATCAAGCACAATGAACCTCTTGGTGATGATAAGACCATGATGATGGTGATGTACCACTTCAACCAAGATAACACCCAATCTCCTTGAGGAACCAAAAACCCTAATTGAAGCACAATCCCCAGATGATTAGTGATCAATTCATGAGACCCTCAAGCTTGAATCTTTTAACCTCTTTATCTTCTGAGCAAGACCTAGGAGGATGACTTGCTTATTGTTTCCACATGATATGCAAAGATGTAATGCCTAATGTCCTAAAAGATGAAATGCAATATGCTAAGCTAGTCCCAAGAGAGGAGGGCAAATTTTGAGGTGTTACACAAGGGATGTGTAACCCATCCCCTGCTATTCAGTGTGTCATTCACTTTGCTCACACACCATGTGTTGATGCATTGTGAATAGAAACCCAAGATCCTGTTGTGTCAGTCATCTGTGGAGAAGAGTTCCTACATTCTGAACTCCCACACCTTTCTATTTTGAGTCAAGCTCTCCCAGGCCAGGGATAAGAGCTGTGAGGTCTTACCCTCACTTCCCATTTCATCTGCTTCACCCTAACTCTCAATGTTAGGGTTAAGAGCTAAAAACACCCCATTCCAGTTGGCTTGTTTCTGCAGCCTAGCCTTGTATGAGCCCAAACTGTTTGCATATAGTGTGTGTGCTTGCTTTATTGTGCTTGTGTTTGTTTGATTGTGCTATTTAGGATAGCTTGCTTCCTGTGCAAGTTAGGATAGAAACCTTAACCTAGGGCCATTGTGGATTACATGATAACTATTAGGCTCGAGTCAGTCTTCCTTCTAGTTTGTCATTTCCCAGTCTCTGGTTAGGTTATAAGTTCTTTCCCTGTTAAGGGGAACTACGTCGCCCTGATCCTCATACCAGATGAGGTACGTAGGCAGGAGATGAGCTGATCTCTCCGGGCGCCCTTTTTCTTTTTCAACCCCTTTGTGTGTGTTTGAAGTCTGACGTAAGTCCAGCGATTGGCAGTTGGTTTCCTGTGTCTTGTTTGCTTGTTGGAGTCTGACGTAAGTCCAACGATTGGTAGTTGGTTTCCTGTGTGTGTTTGTTGGTTCAGAGTCTGATGTAAGTCCAACGATTGGCATTCGGTTTCCATGTTTGCCTGTTTGTGTTGGAGTCTGACGTAAGTCCAGCGATTGGCAGTCGGTTTCCTATTTGTGTTTGTGTTTTGTTTGGCGTGCGTTAGCCGAGCTACAAGTGCTCTGATTCTTCTCTGGTTAGAGAAGATACGTATGCATAGGATGCGACATCCTAGCGAGCACATTTCCCCTGTCCCGAACTACGTCGACTCTGATGTCTGTGTCTGATAGGCTACGTAGGCCCAGGATGTGATATCCTGCTGAGTCCCGTTTCTTCCGTCTTTCCGTGTTTGTTTCCAGCGTGTGTGCAGTTTTGAGCAGTCTTTTAGCAACCTTTCTTCTATTCTTTTTGAGCATGGATCCCGTCGAGTACGACGGATGCGTGGGGATGCTAATACCTTCCCTTCGTATAACCGACTCCTGATCCCATCTTTCTCTGGTCGCGAGACCATGTCTTTTCCAGGTTTACTTCGAGCGTTTCCTTTCCTTCCTTTGGGATAAATAACGCACGGTGGCGGCTCTGTTGTTTCGTTTTCCCGCCGGTTTTTCGCGTAATGTGAGACCAGGGATCTAAGAGAATTATGGAGAACTAAGTGAGAATCGAAGAGATGAAATTTTCTGGAAAATACCTTCAATGCAGGTCTGGATTCACTTGTTGTTGCTTTGGATCGTGCTTGATCTTGCTCAGGATGCTTGCAGAAGTAGATTAGCATGCACAAAAGGTCTTGGATCCCTGGACTTTTGAATCTCAAAACAGTGAGATTCAAACTCAATTTCCAAAGGAAATTCTTATGATTATCCTCTCAAATGGAAGGGTTTGGTGTTTGGGATCAAAGCAGGCGCGAAGGAGTCCTTAATTCTGAGCATAAGGGCCTTTATTTATAGCTGAATCACATGATATTTGCACCTTTCAATTGAGTTTCCAAAATTGGCAATGAGTGATGCATGTGCGCATGAACGTGTACATACTCATGAGATCATTCCATTTGATCCATAATTGAGTGTGAACAAGTCTGAAATCAAATTGGAGTGCTAGGCAATTGTACATGGAAGTTTGAAGTTTGATCTTGCCAAATGGTGATGTAATGTTCAAGCCATGCGCAGCTCATTCAAATCTTGTCCAAAATGGATGAAATTGGACTTTTTGGAAAGGTTTGGTCAAGAGGAACAACTTTCAATATGTACACTTTTCCATTTGAAGCTTGTATCATGATGAATTTTGAGGTGGAAATTTGGAAATTTTAACATATCAAAAAAATTTCTAAGTCTCAACCCCTATGTTCACTTATTCCACCTTGGCTAACTTTTTGTGTGAGCTTCAAATGAGAAACGTTCCTTCATCAAAGTTGTATATCTTTCAATTTACTTCAAAATGTTCACAAATTTGACCTCATTTGGATTCTATATGAAGGATTTATGCATTTTTTAAGTTGAGGAAAATCACTTGTTCAATGGTATTGGTCCAAAATGACCTATAATGTATCCTCATATCACATGCTCATAAAAGTTGAATTTTCTCTTCCTACAAACATCAAAGTTGATGTAGACATCTTTAATTTGATTGTGCAACTTGGAAATCTTTCATCTCATAAAAATTGAGCAAGTTATGACATTGGGAAGTTGACCTCTAAATTAGGGTTTAGACAAAATGACCTATAATGTTTCACCATAAAAATGACTTTCCAAGAAAAACTAGCTCTATACCTCAGCATGAAAGTTGTTTGGAATGTCATTTAGAGTAACTTTAGTCTTGGAATCATTTTCATATGACAAAAATTGTAGGAGATAGGGTCTAGGGAACCCAGTTTTGGCCAGTTGAATTTCTCTGGTCAACCACCATCAACCAACTTACTAGCTTGAAATTATCTTGACTTTTGGGACTCATGGGAGATCATATATGCATAAGATGACGAAATTTGAAGTATCCCTCGAAATCTTTGATCAATTGTTGAAGAAGCTTGATGAAGAAGTTACACAAGATACCCAGATGAACTAGGGTTTCCACTGCAAACCAACTCCAAACTCTTGATGAATTCTTGATCAAAAAAACATGTGATGCTCATGGGGATCCATATGTGATGCCTAGAGCCATAGTAAACCAATTCTTGATTGAACTCTTTGCACTGAGGGTCTTAAACCCTAGATGCGAGCTTGATAGATCACAGGTGATCATGTGCCCTACCTACAAAAGAGTTAGACAAATGCAAAGACATATTTTTGGTATTTGGTTAGTAAAGATGATAAAATACAAAGTATGATACAATCAAATGGTGCTTGGTGATCTCTCCCAATGCAAACCCAATGAATAAGGGGGAAGGAGGATGCCAAGGTGTGATCCCAATGCCAATGCATATGATGGTATATCATGAGGGATCTTAGGGTCAAAATTGGGGTCTTACACCCATGCGACCTCTTGTTCGTTGCTTGGAGAGCGGTTGCATCTGTGATCTTCTCTAATTTCAGCCTATTTTCTACACGTTCACTGATAGTTACCATATCTACAAAGTTTGTAGATAAACTCCCAATCATCTTCTCATAATACAACCCTTGGAGCGTACCCATGAAGATATCCACAAGTTCATCATCTGACAATGTTGGTCTGACCCTGGACGCCATCTCGCGCCAACTCTGAGCATACTCTTTAAAGGTTTCATTGGATCTCTGGGCTTGATTCTGTAACTGCAACCTTGTCGGAGCCATGTCGAGATTATAGTGATATTGTTTCAGAAATGCCTCAGATAGGTCTCTCAAAGACCGGATCTTGGTGCATTCCAAACCCATGTACCAGTCTAGAGAAGCTCCAGACAGACTGTCCTGGAAGCAATGGATCAGCAAGTCATCATTGTCGATATACGATGCCATCTTCATGCAATACATTATGATATGACTATGAGGGAAGCTTAGACCTTTGTACTTCGGGAGGTCTGGCACCTTGAACTTTTGTGGGAGCACCATATTCGGAACCAGGCAAAGATCTCGAGCATCGACACCAAAGGCTAAGAAACCCTCAATAGCCCTTATTCTATCGTCTAACAGTTGATAATCCAACGGCTTGGCCGGATCGACAGCGGGGAGAGCGACCTGACTGGATGGTCGAGAGGTTTCTAGAGCTATTATCTGAACATGCATATTATATGGAGCAAACAACATTTGCGGTGGATAGAAGAAACCAGGAGGCACTGTTTGAGCAGCATGCACCATGTGAGGATATTGTCCTCCAGCCTGAGAATTAGGGGCATGGGGTGCCCCAATCTGCACATATTGGAGTGCAGGATTGTGGGTGCATAAGTCAGCATGGACCCAGAAGTTGCCCCAGGGTAACTGAATGGAGCAACTTGATTGGTAATCGCAGGTTGAGCAGCTTAAGTAGGAACCTGAAAGTGGAGGCGCGGGCCTCGTTATTCGCCTTCATCGTCAGGAGTTTCATTGGGAACCTGACCTTGATTGTCCTTAGGGTTGGCAGCATCAGTCGAAGGAGTCGGGGTTTCCAACAGCAGCAGCATGGGCAATGAGAGTCAGATGAGGGAAGAAATCACCCTCATTGGCAAAGTGAGCAGCAAAGTTTTGGGGCGTTCCCCAGGGGTAGGCAGTAGCAAGCCTACTCAAATCGGCAAGGACCAGTTAACGGTTCCCATTAGTTGGTACTACAGTCTCCATCAGAGTTTCAACGGTAGTACCAACAGCAACAGTAGGATTGGTCACCCCATCAGCATGGGTGACGTTATCACCAACAGGGTTAGTAGAGGTAGAAGTCCTTTGAGTCTGAAGGAGTTCCAAGATGGCCTCCATGTTCCCTTGAAAGAGGTTCATTCTGCCCTGGACTTGGGCAAGAGATTCACGGACAACAGCGTTGTCAAATTCAAAATCAACCATTATCCTTGATTTGTTTGCTCGGGTGAAATAGTGATGACGAGTCTCGTTTTTGCTGCGGAAAGATGGAGATGGTAAGCATTTTGTTTTCTGGAAGCCTATGACAGATAAACGCGTGGATGCATGCATGTATGCAAAAAAAATTGATATGTGCATATTTATTTATGTTATATTCATTTTTGTAAAGGAAGAAATTTCCAAGGAATCCTTGAGTTTGTTTATCAACATAAGCAAATACAAAACATAAAGAGGGAGACAGTTTGTGAAGTCAATAGCCAAGAAACTCTTTTATTCATATATCAAGAAAGTGTAATACAAGTACATATCAATAACCTGCCCACTGGGCTACTAGAGTCTCAACATCAACCCTATCAGATATCGACCTAGAAACAAAAATGAAATACAGATCAAGCCCAAGGGGCGCTATGTAGAAACACATTGACAACAACTTCTTGTAACAAATCTGAGAAATTTTATGTGGCTTGTTTAGCGAACAGGGTCAGGCGTGCACTCCTTTCCCCCAATACCATGCTTCCTTCGGGGAAGTTAGGTGGTAGATTGTGATCAGGTCCAGCTAAAATGCTTCTCACAAATGCTTCCTTTTGGTTGAGGAGTTCTTCAAGATGTCCATTATGTTTCTTCAGACGATCATTATCTTGTTCGAGTAGGTTGGTGTCTTCCAGGTTTTTGAACGATTGCTCTTTTAGCTCACGGATCTCTTCAAGTCTCTGGTATAGCTCATACTGATTCTGGCGAAGAGTGACCTCTAACTGCTTGGCGCGACTTTGCTCATCCTTCAGCCCTTTCTTGCAAGCTTCCAGCTGGTCTCAGAGTTTTTTAATTTGTTCTTTGTAATTAAGATCTGCTTTACAAGCCTGGTATTGAGTCTCGGATAATTGTTTCTTTTTTGATGTCAAACTAGCATAGGTTCCCTTGAGTGCATCACCCACTTTTATTCTTTTGAATACCTCAGTTTTCACTTCGGCATCTGCTCGACGTACCCTGTCTCTTTTCTTATTCAAGTTGAACTTCAAAGTTTCTTTCTCCAAGGAGATCTTACCAAGTCCAAACTTGAGTTCGGCGTTCTCTTTCTCTAGGGCCTAGATAACTCTTTTCAGCTCATCGACCTCAGAAGTTTGATGAATCACTGGTTCATGAGGCTTGATGCTCATGGACGGTTCAGACGGAAATGGCAACAAAATCTCATTGACCCTGTCTTTTACCCATTTGGTGTAAGCTTCCTTGGCAATGAAATTCTTCTTACCCACTCTGCTCTCCCTTGAGGGAAAATTTCTCCCCAAGCCTTGACGATCTTCTTGACTAATTCCGGATCTTCAACCCCTTCATACAAGACGAAACCTTCTACACCTTTGAGATCAGGATTATCTACCATGGGGTATCTCAACTGTCGTAATGCCAGCCTCAAATTGTAATTGATTCCCCCTTTGTACCAAGAAGAGGTACATTAGGAAAATCACCACAGTTGAGGATGAGTTTGACGCTGTCGTAGATTCTAGAATACCAAGAGATGTCTTCGGCGTTCAAGGACATGATCCGCTGAGACCATTTCAAATTGTCTTTGTTTTCAATGAAAGGACCTTTGTTGGATATATGCAAAATAAACCATCTATACAGTAAAGGGGTGCATCAGACGATGGTTTCCTTCTTCTTCCGGGTCCTCACGTGGATGGAGTAGTAAGTATCAGCAAGAAGAGTGGGAACATGGTTCTGAGTTAGAAAGATGTGAATAGCAGCCAGATCCATGAATTCTTCCATGTTCGGAAAAAGTACAATCCCGTAGATTAGTAGAGCTAGAATGGTGTTGAAGGTTGTCCAACTCCCAACTTCAGCGAAGGCAATGGCTTTATCTACTAGAAACTTTTAGGTGAAGCCATGAATTCCACCTTTAGGTTTCAAGTTCAGCTCCACTTCCTTCTTCCCTATGTGGAGGGCTTCAATAAGGACTTAGTATTTGGGGAGTTTCTTAGTGAGAACATAAGACACTTGGTTCTTGATCCTAATACCTAGAATGTGTGAATAGTCTTCTAATGTGGGTGCCAACTGGTAACCCTGAAATGTAAAGCATCTCAATGGAGGGTCGTAGAATTGCACCAGAGTGTGCACAACAGTGGTATTGACTTCATTGTTCAAGATTCCCAAGAGGTTGCCACAAGATGTCTTGAAATCATCTCTATTTCGAAGAACTAGACGGGCCCTCAATCCTCTAAAAATAGTCATCTGAGGCTCCACGAACTTGTAACTGTGAATGCTTCTCCTCTCGGAATTCATGCTTTGTCTCGGATGCTTAGTCAACAAACTGGGCTCTTGGATTCCTGGAAAAGAAATGCATATGCAAAACTTTTGTCATAATGAATGATAATGTATGATGGAATGATATAGGTCACGCAAATTCAAAACTCTGATACATTCTGAATAATATGTATATGCCATTTGCTGTAGGTTCAAAAGTTCGACGCAATATGAGTATCAAGGTAGGTGGAGTCTATGGCTTCCTGCAATAAAAACTCATATCCCCCTTACAGGTGTGGACTATTCTCCAAGGTGGTCCCTAGAAGGCCTCCCAGAGTCATCGACTCGAAATGGAAATACCCTACCATAGTGAATATTCACAGGACAAAAGTACTTCAAAGTGAATCTAGTCTGGGTGTGGTTCTCGTGACAACCTAACGTCTGAAACATAGGCGTACACGACTATCCACAAGTTTATCCTATGTGTATACTAAGCTCGGTTATAGAGCTTTCCTCTCATGTAGTCTATCCCAACCCAACAACAACATAACAGATAATATCTAGAACAATAAAGTAAATATGGTAAATAAAGTGAGTAAATATACAGAAGCAAGCACCTAGGCTAACGGAGAAGCGATCAGAACTAGGCTCGACTCCTTTTAGCGACTAGGAAATGCTCCAAGAAGCAAAGTCCCCAACAGAGTCGCCAGCTGAAGCTAGTGAAAATATACTCGAACGTATCGCACGCTCAAACATACAACAGAGTTGCCATCGAACTTTATTTATTCCCGAATGAAAGGGAAAACATCGATAAAACCCCGGGGAAAGAGATATGATGGGTAAGGAAGTCAGTTATGCAAGGGGAAGGTATTATCACCCCAAACATCTATGGTACTCCATGGGAACTACTTTGATTGTTCTCACTCGAATAGGTGTTATATCTAGAGATTACTCGCAAAAGAACGGGAAAGGGAGAGAAATAGACAAAGTGCTCGGTGAGGATTGGGGCCCTCATGCCTACGTATCCTCTGAAGGAGAATAGTGATCCAAAACGCAGCGGAATTTAAAAAATTTCTCCTTTAGTGATCCTTACGAATGGGCATGATCAGTGATAGAATCATTACCTCTTGTGGCGATTGAAACCTTTGATGCAGATCTACGGAGCGATCACGAACGTTGAATGGTGACAATGCCTCTACTCAGTCCACACGAATGGATTCCTTCAATCTCAGTGCTAGCTGCTACGAATGAAGGCTTTGAGTGAGAGAGAGAGAGAGAGAGAGAAACGAAATTACAACTGCACAAATGCTTATGCATAAGGGTTCTATTTATAGAACCACTTGTGTGGGCTGTAAGCTAAAAAGCCCACTTAAGTGTATGTGGGTCATATCTTATGATATGCCAAAATCACTTAAGCGCATGGTACCTTACCATATTTCATATTCTACTTAAGTACACCGTACCTTACGATGTTCTACAATTCACTTAAGTGCACTGTACCTTACGATGTTCCTTATTTACTCTATCTCTCATCATTCCGTCCTTTTGTGTGTGACCCTGTAGGTTTTCGCGACATTAGCAATTATATTAAATCACGTATTTAACATAATAAACAGTGAGCGGTATCTAGTAAACATCACTGCTACCCAAGACACGAAAATGTGATGTGATCTGACAAATCCTTTTATGATAATAGTTATGTGTACAATTACCCTTTTGCCCTTATGTCTATATTGAACACAAGGCATATACCGTGTCATCCTTGTCCAGTTCAATATTAGGCCCGTAGACATCTATCCTGTTACGCAGGATATGCAAATTCCATCTAGGTCACTCATGTCCCTCAACATGCTTCGTGGAGTACCCATCAACTGTATTTATGGTCATCTAGCTACAGATAATGTTTGATCAACAATAAGGCACTCGATCCTACATCCAAGGTCCATTGTGGTTTCAGGTCGAAGGGTGGCATACACCATTATCACCATGAGAATAACCTATGACACTTGCCATAACATTCTATATAGTATTCTCATAGCGGGTCAATCCAGTATAAATATTACTCTTAATATTGATACCTATGTTTAAGACTTGATAACTCCTTCTCCATGATCCATGAGATGTGATCATCAGTCTATATACATAGTAGTCTTAATGCTTTAGTGTTATCCCACTTCACAATAAAGCTCGACTACAGATACTTTAAGAATAGTGTACTTATGTTTAATGGGATCTCATGATTAAGTCACACTTGATACATTAAACGGACTAGCTATTCTAGGGACTTTATTAAACAAACATAATAAAGAAAAAGCCTTTTATTATTAATAAATAATTTGATACAAGTACCAAAAGTATTGGCCTCTAGGGCTTACACCAACATCCTCATAGTGCAATGAGGAATTCAGAGCTTCGTAGTTCAAGGAACTAGAGGCGGGAGGTGAAAACAAGTGTGATCAAAGTATGGTATGAACCAAAGGATAATGTTTTGAGCTCCAACGAGGGTGAAAAGATGAACCCAAGAGTAAAGTGGTTATTACTAGTACGTGGGCTAGTAAGACCGCCACTATAAGGTAAAGCCGAAAAGACGAAGAAATAAGTGTTTAGGCATAGTCCCAAACATCTCTTGGTTCATAAGGTGACGCAAGAAGGAGCGCAAAAAGGTAATGTATTTGGCTCAAAGGTTACTGGTATATCACATAGAGTGAATGAAGGTAGAATATGAATGTATCATGGAGATGAGCAGAATGAAGTGACCAAAGTCACATAATTGAATGTTTGGAAATAAGTGACTGAAGAAGTATTGTTTGAAACCGTAAGGTAAAAGTGTATATGAATCCATAAGAGAAATAGGATTTGTACAATAGAGGGAAACAACTTTAACCGATATGTGGACTAGTAGGACTGCCACTATAAGGTGATTAGCCAAAAAAGGAAGGAATTAAGTATTTGGACACAGTCCCAAACAACTCTAGGTAGAAATATGGACTTTACGTTATGCGTCCTAAAACGGTGTGTATGGAATTCCAAAGAAAGTGTATTTCGATGTCAAAGGAATAGTATGTCACTGGGTGAACGATTTATGATCGAAGGTAGGTAATGAATAATGAAAGATATGAATGACGCCCTAAGGCGGAAAAGGAATAATTAGAAGTATGCTCGCCAAGGATTCGCATCCTCATGCCTACGTATTCTCATCGTGCAATGAGAAAATTAGAGCAATTGTAGTTCGTGGAACCACGAGAATAGAGAGAGAGACATACAGTGATGAAGAGTATAATCTGTACCAATAGAATGGTATCAAAAAGGTATTTGCCCAAGCAACGGGGACTCACAAGACAAACCCAATTCTAGAGGTTAACTGTCATGAAACAAGGAGAGAGAGATATTTGTCTAAGCAACGGGGACTCACAACACAAACACCAATTCAAGGAATGATTGTAGTGTAATGTATAGTACAAGTAATAGTGTATCACTGGATGGGGAACAAAGAGTTTGAGATCAAATAAGGATAGTATCTTGGACCCAAGAAGGAGATAGACTATGAATCGAAGAGCAAGATAGGCATTTACCAGTACGTGGGCTAGTAAGACCTCCACTATAGGGTAAATCCAAAAGGAAAGACTGAATTAAGTGTTCGGGCATAGTCCCAAATAACTCTCAATTGATGAGGTGGACTGTCGTTAAATCGTTCTAAAAGGATAGACAAAGAGTCTAAGGAGAAGTATGATTGATCTTAAAAAGATGATATTGGTAGAATGAATGAAGAATGATTGGTTGATAAATAGGGTAGCTCGTGAAGAAACCGGGTTCTCCTACCTACGTATCCTTATAGTGAAATAAGGAAATAAGAGCTTTCATAGTTCAGCCTATTACAGCTGAAACAAGGTGATTGAGGCAAAAGAAAAGATGATAGAATGAATGAAAGAGTGGAGTAGACTTGATAGTTGCTTGATAATAATCACACTAAATTCTATGAGTAAAGGTGGATACGATAAGCAACGAGCCAAACTTCTCACACCCAAAGATATCCAGAATGAGTGTAGGAAAGCTCCAGTCTCATTCCTTCTTTACTACTTAAGGCTCGTGGCATGTAACTCTCGTCTTAACTTTCAAGTGGAGAGAGAAGAATCTTTGTTGTTTCTTGTATTGATGAAGACCTTATCAATTGTTCGATTCGAATTGCACTAAAGTTTATGAATATAGGTGAATACGATTAGCGTTGGGTCATTCATGCCATACCCAAGGATATTTAAAATGGGGGTAGGGATTCTCCAGTCTCACTCCTTATCTATTGCTTAAGGCTTGTGTCGTACAACTCGATTCATGATTGATAAGTTGCTGATATAAGTTCTAGATTTTCTTTGTGAAGAGGGAGAGACTTGTCAATCATATGATTAGAACTGTGCTAAAGTCTATGAATAAAGGTGAATACGATAAGCGCTGGGTCATTCGTCCCATACCCAAAGATATCCAGAATGGGGGTAGGAATTCTCCAGTCTCACTCCTTCTCTATTACTTAAGGCTCATGCCACATAATTCTAACTTTGATTTAACAAGCTCTTGTAGTTTTCCACCTTTGATTGCTTGTATTATCCACTGCTTGGTATGACTGAGGATGCCTTGATTGGGAATCTGACTTGAGGCTTCGAGCTCCACAACTTAGAGAAAAAAATCTTATTAAGTGACCAAGGGTCTTTTGGTCAATCAATTTAGACTGTGGGATTATACAAGTTCAAAGGATTTAATCGATCAAAATTTCTTTTGATCGATTGAAATCGGAGGGTTTGAATTAAATTGAAAACTAGATTAAAACCTAATCTAATGGTTAGAAAATAATCGAACTATCCTAGGGGATCATGTCATGGTTAATCAAAAATCTTGACTAAAATTCTATGTACCAACCCTAAGGGAACATGCCATTGTTAAGATTTGATTAAACTTCTAATGTCAAATTCTAGTCCTAAGGGCTCATGCATTTGCATGGTCAAAATGGTAAAATAAATCCCTAAGGGGTAAAATGGTCATTTCACGATAATATTGATATTAAATTAAATCCATTCATGAAATTTCTAATTAAACTCCATTCTAAATTCTAAACAACTCTAATTCTGAAACTTATTAAAATTAAGAACTAAATGAAGTCTAATATTTCTAAGAATTAATCAAAGTTAATCAAAATTAAATCCCTAATCAACCTAATTAAAAATAATTGATCTAATCAAATCCGAATCACTCAAAACCTGAACATTAGAAAAGCTGATCAACAACTAAACTATAAAAAATAACAACAACAAAAGGGGAGATGGGCCAAGCCAGCGAGGGGTGCAAACCCGAAATGGGGGTTTGAAGAGGGGTGTTCATCTAGAACGAGATGCTGGTATGAAGTTCGCCCAGGGCCCACTACCCTAAGCCCAATTCACCTGTTCATATATGGCTCGCAATGTAATAGCAAAACACGGGTGATAATGAGTAATATGGTAAAGTCCAATCCCATGGAGGCCCAACATCAACACACATGGAGATTAACATTTGAAACGAACCGAAAGTGCGCCAATAAAAATTAGCTCTGGTACTACTCAGGTGAACCACCGTGGGCCACGGTTCCGGGAACCGCCTCTGGAGGCGGTGGCCATCGGAAATGGTAAACATAACTACCAAAACAACTGTCTCTCCATGCTCAATCCTAATTTACCCTCAATTTCACCAGATTTCTAGCCTAAACCCCTGACCGAATCGAATAACCTGAAGAAACCTAAGTGCTAATGCGCGAATTAAATGATGCTCAGGAGCCAAACGAAGGTCAAGCCATGTGGCTTTGGCTTTCTAAACGAAGTACTTCATTGTGATATCCTTAGATTGGAGAAAAGAGAGTAGAAAAGAATTTCCTACCGGAGCAACTCCGATGGTTCTTTGCCGGCGAAACGAAGATTCGGGTAACACACTCTTCCTTGTTCAATCTCGACTTCAAGCGTTCTTCTTCTTGCTTTGAGTCCCGAACCTCTTTTTCTTCTTCTTGTTGTGCGAATGGATCAGTGAGGGGAGTGAGGCTTAGCTCAACCAGATTGAAGCTTCGAGGTGAAGCTTCAATGGTTATGGAGTATGAGCTCTGAGTGAGGGTTAAGGGATAGAGATTCGAAGATGACTTCAGAGGATTGAAGGTACTAATTGCCAAGGCCTTAAAATGATGTAGGAGATGGTGATTTATAGTGGTTAGGCTTGGGATTAGGATAGGTTTGGATCCAGGTCTGGAATTAGTTAGGAGTTGGTTTGCAGTTAGTTATTTTCCCCTCACTGAGTTGAATCTCTAACTCAGTTAGTTAGTAACAAATGAATCCGTTAGTTGAACCATCATGAAATCCAATGGTTGTGGAGTGTAAGTTGGGTTAGCTTTAGGATTTTGGTTAGTGCAGTCCATAAAGGGTGAGTGGTATGTTGGTTATTAATGTTAAGTGAAGTTTTTGTTAAACGGAGTTAATGATGAATTAATTGAAACGTCTTGTATGTGGTTGCAAGATGGGTTATGTTGATGGATAGTTTGATATGCTGTTTGATGCAGGTTCTGCAGCTTCGCCATTGGTTTATGGAGCGGCTTTGCAGCTGGCGTGGCTTACGTGTTGCCGTCGGTTAGGTTCCGCTGCCGTTCTGTATGCAGTTGGTATGCTTGAATGGTGAAGATAGTTGGCTAGAAGCAGATGGAGATATATGCATCGTGGTTGCCGTTAAATTCTGGTTCTTGAATTGATTTGCATGAATTGATTGTTGTGATGCAGGTTCTGGAATATTTAACATTCCCTTTGGATAATCCTCTTGGCACTATGGAGACCAACGGAAGCATGTTAAATGAGAAGCGCTTAGCTGTTTCTGGATGAACAAGAGCAACCGGAGTAAGCCCTACATGAAGCTCACACCTTTGACATGAGTGAAATTCTAGTTATCAGACTTTGGATGTCACACTGGTTGTTATGACATCCAATTCTGCACAGACAGGGATTATGCAGAACTTAATTGTAAGTGCAGTAAATAACACAAGTAATTGTTCACCCAGTTCAGTCCAACATGACCTACATCTGGGGGCTACCAAGCCAGGGAGGAAATCCACTATTAGTAGTATCAATTCAAAGCTAAACTCACCCGTTTACAACTTATCACTTAATCCCTACCCAATGCAATTTCAATCTTAACCTAAGATCAGAGTTCCTACTCACTCCCCCTCAATCACCTCAGTGATATTAAAAACACTTTGAAGTCACACTTCAAAAACAATTCTTGATTATGCTTCACAGCTTAAATCAAGATACACAGCACTCACGCTTAAAAGCTTTGAGTGACACAACACTTACAACTCAATGAACACCCTATGCCAAAGCAATCATCTACTTGATAATGGCTTGGCTTACAAGATACGTCTAATACAAGACTCACAAAATACAGCAGTGAAGTATGATGGACACACTGACTCTTCACGCTTCAAAATCCCCGAAACTGAATGGAGGAATGCCTTCCTTTTTATATTGCAGCACCTGGGCTTTTGCACCTGTATTTTCCTGAATTTTAGGTCACATAAGTTCCCACAAATTCAATATTTAGGTTGCTAACAAATAGGCTATTTGTTAGGTTCATTGAATGTAGCTTGGTTGTTGATTTCCTGGATTTTCTCTAAGCTGTTGACTTCCTAAAGAATAGCCTGAGAAAGCTGTAACAGAAAACTGAACAACCTACAATTTAGCATATGCTGTCAGGAATGAATGTCACGACATTCAGGTTGACATCAAGGTCCATATGCTGAGTCTGTTTTTCCAGAAAACAGACTGTACAAATCTGCTGACCTGTACATGATCAAAATGACCATACTACAGTACCAGCTTACATTAGTAAATGTCAAAGTGTCCAACTTAACATTTACACAGTTGGCCTTAAGTTAGTTCTGTTATTCTCTTGAAGAACAAACTAAGTAAAATGCTGAAGTATAGCAGAACACCACTCTGCCCAATCTTCAGTAGCTGCTGTCAATGATGAATGTCACAACATCCAGTTTGACATTCAGTCAGTAGGCCTTATGCCAGGTCTGGTTCTTCCTTGATAACCAGACTGCAAGTGAATACTAAGTTCTAACAGAACTCCTGATGTTCTATTCCTTAGTATCTGTTGACAGGTATGAATGTCACAACGTCCAGTTTGACATTCAATAAATCCTGTGTTAGCTAGTCCTGCAGTAACTACAAAGTAGTCACATATGCATGTCATGACATCAGTCAAGACATTAGTGTTTTACCATATAATGCAGCCAATTAAACACCTACAAACTCCCCCTTTGGCAAATTTTTGGCTAAAACACTTTGATCCCCATAACAGAGTTCATAGCAGCGGAAACACTCACCTAGCAGGAAATAATACTAGCTAAAAACACTCAGAGTGGCAGCACACTCACACACATGGAAGTTAAATAAAAACTTCACATAGCAGCACACACATATTAGAAGTTGCACCTAAACTTCAACATCTGCTGCAGGGGGGGAGAAGTTAAATAAAAACTTCACACACATATCAGCAAACACACAGAGGCATACAACAGTGTGCACACAGAAGTTAACTACACACTTCAACACACAGCAGCTGTAGTAGGGAAAACTTCAATCTGTTATGAAAGGGTACCTGTTTTAATACTAAAGTTTAACAATGTAAACTTCTGTTGTCCTGGGGTATCACTTGTCACTCCCCCTTTTTGTCAAAAATGTTGCCAAAGCAACACTTTAATATACAGACCCACAAAAGAAATATAAATTACACACATAACAGAAAAAACAGCAACAAAAGGATTAATCCTCTGCCTCATCATCAGCCTCCTCATCAGCCTCCTCTTCAGAGCTGGCCTCTTCCTCCCCCTCAGCCATTTGCCCTTCAGCTCCATCCGTGTCCTCAGCAGTAGACTCCAGCTGCAAGATGAGCTGTTCCAGTGCATGCTTTCTAGCTCCCAGCTCTTTGCAGGTCTCCTTGAGAACTGCAATGACATCAGCTTTGTCTGGTTGGTTGCTAGTTTTGGAAGTCTCTCCCGATGTCACGACAATGTCCGGGACATGCTTGCCCAGGAACAGCTTGTAGCTGAAAGCCAATGGACTCTCCCTTCTCCTCACAAAGTCATTATCTGTCAGGATGTGTGGAAATTGATTCAGCACAATTCCACATATTAGAGAGGGGAAGGCAATGGGACCCTTTACACTGAAGCTCCCAGCATGCTTCATTGTCTGATCAAATATGTAGGCACCATAGTCCACCTTAGCTTTGGTTCCCACTGCATAGATGAACTTCCCTAATGCCACAGACACAGTTGACTTATGGTTAGTGGGTACCCAGTTGGCTGATCCAACTTTGTGCAGCATTGCATACTTAACACTTAGTTGGCTGGCTACTAGCTTCCCTTTGAGAGGCCATTTTCGGACTTGCTTTGCTGTGATGACTTGACAGATTGTATTGTCAGTCACTTCAAGCTCAGGTTGCTCTTCATCCGCTCTTCCCAGATACTGATTTATTACAGAGGGGGAAAAAGTCACACATTTGCCGCGCACATAGACCTTTCGAAATTCCTTGGATCTCCCATCAGCACACTCCTCTGACAGATTTACAATAAACTCCTTCACCAAGGTCTCATAGCACTTAGGAAGTTGTGACACAGTTCTTATCAGCCCTGCCTCCTTGATGAGATCCACAATCTCTTTACAGTCCATTGCATTCTGTGCCAGTTCTCTTTCCAATGCCAGCCTCTTGTGGTATACATACTTCCACCTGTTAACACTGGAGGCAAAGTGGAAGGACACATTGTCAATGGGAACTTCTGGGACACTGGTTGCCAACCTACTGGAAGAGGGCTTCTTCCTGGACATGGATGTTGTGACATCACATGGGGCATCAGATTCAGATTCAACTACCACAGCTTTGGTTTTCACCTTCTTAGGCACCTCTTTGCTCCAAGCTTTTGTAGGTCCATAGCTTTTCCTCTTGTGTGTGCTTTCTGACTCTGGTTGCTTGTGAGGGTTTGTTGCACCAACTTCCTTGGAGGGGGACTTCAACTCCACAGCCTTTTTCTCCCTTCTGGTCCTGACTCTCTTGGCTATCCTAGGAACAACTGTAGCCAGAAGATCATTGTCTGAGAGTTCTTCCACGTTAATCGTCTCAACCCTAGACTTGACCTTAACACTTTGAGTAACCTTGGCCTTCTCACTTCTCACCTTGCCTGAGGGTTTTTCAACCTTTGATCCCTCATGAGCATCCGGTTGCTCAACATTGTCAGTGACATTTTTTCTCAGCACTACAGCTTTATCTTGACATGCAGCAATGTCAGGAATGATTGTGTTCAAGGGAACAGAAACCCCAGGAACATCTCGATTGCCAGATAGAATCTGAGTGACGATAGTTGCAATGGAGTTGTGTACATACCTTGACCCTTCCCTTGTGTGTTCATCAAGAGCAATTTCTGATGAAAACCCGGTGACCGTTTCCTTAGGTCTTCTTGCATGGGAAGAAGTTGCTGCGTCAACAACTGGATCCTCCCTGGTAGGGTGGTGAGACTCGGTGCTGTGAGAATCTGACATGGTGGTGTACGAGGAGGTGTCGGATTGACGAGCCATGCTGAACCTTTGAGAGGGAAGATGGATCGTTTCCTTGGGCGAGGGTTTGCACGAGTGGAGAATGAAACGACTGAATGTGAAACGCTTTGTGCTAGAGTAAGGTCTATTAGATTTTGACCACTCAGCGCTCACCATTTGTTTAATAATTTGACTTATTAAACAGTAGCTAACTAACTTCATTAGTTGCTATAACTTTTCAGACGCACACATCCCCTTTTTGTACTTACTGTACAATGTCATGACATTCTGGGTGACATTGTACTCTGTCTGCATCAGGTTCCTCCAAACTAGAGATGACCACTTGCCTCCACAAGCAAGGTACTGAGTTTCTGCAGACGTCAATAACATACACCTATGTCTATCCTTTGCTGTCATATCAGTTGTATGATGGCCAAAGGTAACCAAGGGCTCATTACTTTTGAGCAGACAATTTCCATAGTATGTCCTTTTATCTAAGGACAGATATGAGACTCTCCTCATAGCTCCCTTGGTAATGCTCTTTATCACTCCTTTTACCTGAGGGGCATCTAGTTTTCCATGTCCCACCTTCCCTTTGGTCAAAAGACACTTGGGAGGGTTGATAGAGTCTTTAGATTTCCATAGATAGCAATTATCTTTGGATCTATCTCCTCTCATCACTTCTTGATTGCTCCCATTCACTACCACACAACCTCCCTTGGTAAATTCCACCTTATGTCCTTGGTCACACAGCTGGCTTATGCTTATGAGGTTCACCGTTAGTCCTTTTACTAACAATACATCACTCAATTGTGGAGCATCTGGACAGTCCAGCTTCCCAACACCCATGACTTCTCTTTTAGTTCCATCACTTAATGTCACAGACTTGGTGTTAGAGGGATGTAGATTCACCACTAGGTAGTTCATCCCAGTCATATGCCTTGAGCAGCCACTATCAAGGTACCAATCTTGTTTGATATGTCCCCTTGAAGAAGTGTGAGCAAGGTTAGCAACACACTGTTGATTCTCAGGAGAGAAGTGCATTTTAGATGCTAGCTGCTTAGGACTGACCTGAGGTGTCTGCTTAGCCGCCCATGTTGGTTTCTTAATGGGGGCATTATGAGTAGACACCTTTTTCTTGGGCCTACCTTGAGGGGTCTGGTTTGGATAACCATGCAGCCTGTAGCAGAATGGTTTTATGTGACCGAATCTACCACAGTAATGACATTTCCATCTCTTGAATTTCTTCTTCTAATGGTTGTTCATTCTGGTTCCTCGATGTTGTGACTTTGGATGAGACTTCCCTTTGGATTTCTGAACTTTAGCCTTTGGGCATTTGCGTTCAGTTGAGGATCTTTTCCCAAAGCCTAGACCTGATGTGTTTCCAGACTTCTGTCCTGTTTTCAGGATTTCTTCCAAGGTGTCAGATCCCTTACTCAACATTTTGAAGGATTTGGTCATTTGGTCTAGCTTAGAGATTAGCAACGAAATCTCACTCTTCAGACCCTCTATGACTTTCAGCTGCTCTAGTTTCTCAGCTTCTAGTTCTTTGATGAGTTTCTTATGCTTTTCTCCTTGGATGCAAACTTCTGCACTTTTAACACATAATTCTTTATATGAAACATCAAGCTCATCCAATGTGAGTTCATCTCCACTTGAGTTATCCTCTGAGGCACAAACACTGGTTAAGGCAGTGACTTGTTTTGCCGATTCTCCTTCAGATTCACTCTCAGTGTCTTCTTCTGACCAGGTGACAGATAGCCCTTTCCTTTGTCTCATGAGACGGGTAGGGCAGTCAGCCTTACTGTGACCACATCCTTCAAATCCATGGCACTGGATTCCCTTGCCTTGGTTGGCCTTTTCTTTATGAGTTGATCTTTTCTTTATGTCAGACGGGATGTTCTTGACATTAGATTTACCCTGTTGATCAACTCTCTTTATGAGCTTGTTGAACTGTCTCCCAAGCATGGCTAAGGCTTCTGATATACTTTCATCACCTCCAGTATATCCTTCTCCTATAAAGACTATGCTTTTCTTCTTCTCAGCATACTCACCTAAGCCCATTTCAAAGGTTTGGAGAGAACCAATGAGCTCATCTACCTTCATATTGCTGATGTCCTGAGCCTCCTCTATGGCAGTGACCTTCATAGCAAACCTCTTAGGCAAGGACCTGAGAATCTTTCTTACAAGTTTCTCTTCAGTCATTTTCTCACCTAGTCCACCAGAGGTGTTTGCAATTTCAAGAATATTCATGTGAAAGTCATGAATAGTCTCATCCTCTTTCATCCTCAGATTTTCAAACTTGGTTGTCAACATCTGAAGTTTTGACATCTTCACCTTGGAAGTACCTTCATGAGTTACCTTGAGGGTATCCCAAACTTCCTTAGCAAGTTCACAATGGTGTACCAGCCTGAAGATGTTCTTAGTGATTCCATTGAACAGTGCATTCAAGGCTTTGGAATTTCCAAGAGCTAATGCCTCTTGTTCCTTGTCCCAATCTTCTTCAGGAATCTGCACACTGACTCCATCTTCATCAGTCCTCGTTGGATGTTCCCATCCCTTGTTGACAGCTCTCCAGACTTTGTTGTCTAGAGACCTTAAGAAGGCTATCATGCGAGGCTTCCAGTCATCATAATTAGATCCATCCAACATGGGTGGTCTGTTTGAGTGTCCTAAGTCCTTGTCCATGGTACTAGAAAGTAACTTCCCTAGATCTCACCCAGAGCTTCACAGGCAGGGTGCCTGCTCTGATGCCAATTGAAATTCTAGTTATCAGACTTTGGATGTCACACTGGTTGTTATGACATCCAATTCTGCACAGACAGGGATTATGCAGAACTTAATTGTAAGTGCAGTAAATAACACAAGTAATTGTTCACCCAGTTCAGTCCAACATGACCTACATCTGGGGGCTACCAAGCCAGGGAGGAAATCCACTATTAGTAGTATCAATTCAAAGCTAAACTCACCCGTTTACAACTTATCACTTAATCCCTACCCAATGCAATTTCAATCTTAACCTAAGATCAGAGTTCCTACTCACTCCCCCTCAATCACCTCAGTGATATTAAAAACACTTTGAAGTCACACTTCAAAAACAATTCTTGATTATGCTTCACAGCTTAAATCAAGATACACAGCACTCACGCTTAAAAGCTTTGAGTGACACAACACTTACAACTCAATGAACACCCTATGCCAAAGCAATCATCTACTTGATAATGGCTTGGCTTACAAGATACGTCTAATACAAGACTCACAAAATACAGCAGTGAAGTATGATGGACACACTGACTCTTCACGCTTCAAAATCCCCGAAACTGAATGGAGGAATGCCTTCCTTTTTATATTGCAGCACCTGGGCTTTTGCACCTGTATTTTCCTGAATTTTAGGTCACATAAGTTCCCACAAATTCAATATTTAGGTTGCTAACAAATAGGCTATTTGTTAGGTTCATTGAATGTAGCTTGGTTGTTGATTTCCTGGATTTTCTCTAAGCTGTTGACTTCCTAAAGAATAGCCTGAGAAAGCTGTAACAGAAAACTGAACAACCTACAATTTAGCATATGCTGTCAGGAATGAATGTCACGACATTCAGGTTGACATCAAGGTCCATATGCTGAGTCTGTTTTTCCAGAAAACAGACTGTACAAATCTGCTGACCTGTACATGATCAAAATGACCATACTACAGTACCAGCTTACATTAGTAAATGTCAAAGTGTCCAACTTAACATTTACACAGTTGGCCTTAAGTTAGTTCTGTTATTCTCTTGAAGAACAAACTAAGTAAAATGCTGAAGTATAGCAGAACACCACTCTGCCCAATCTTCAGTAGCTGCTGTCAATGATGAATGTCACAACATCCAGTTTGACATTCAGTCAGTAGGCCTTATGCCAGGTCTGGTTCTTCCTTGATAACCAGACTGCAAGTGAATACTAAGTTCTAACAGAACTCCTGATGTTCTATTCCTTAGTATCTGTTGACAGGTATGAATGTCACAACGTCCAGTTTGACATTCAATAAATCCTGTGTTAGCTAGTCCTGCAGTAACTACAAAGTAGTCACATATGCATGTCATGACATCAGTCAAGACATTAGTGTTTTACCATATAATGCAGCCAATTAAACACCTACAATGAGTACTCGTATAACATAATTTGGTTCCTGTAAATGAAGCAGCATCTTTGCAATATGCTCTTTACTATTGGAACCGACATGTGAATCGCCTGGCGAATCCGAATTTCTTTTGCATATCTTTGGAGCAACATCAGCTTCAGTTTCTGGCACGAGTTGTACCACCGGACTCTTGGGAAAGACAAGAGCAACATGGAATGTGATAACAGTGTGACCACTCAAAGGAAAATGGAAACCTTATCCCTTCATGAACAATCCTAACCTGATTGAGAATTTGAGCTTCAGCTTGTTCAGAATTGAGTTCCAGAATTTTCTAATCATCCTCAATATCTGGCTCTATCGAGACAGAAGAAGCGTGAAGGACGTTAAAAGCGACTTTAACTCGAACTGGAGAATGAATTGGCAAGGAAACGCAATCGGAAAATTATTGAGAAACTTGAATTGACGAAGGAGAAGAGGAAGTGGCTCCGGACCAAGCGACAAACCAGGAGTGAGGATAGTGAGTAGAAGAACGAAGCTCGAGAGCGAGAATTGGAGGGAGTGAAGACGAAGACGTGGATTGAGGAGTTTGGTTTGAAAATAGAATGAAGTTGAGTTATTGTTTGGTGTATGAAATAAGTCTGCGAATTCAGGGCATTGCTAGGCTGTAGCAGGAGGTCATGGTGCCATGGTTTGATGCAAGCAGGGCAAGGAAAATTTTGAGGCCAAGGTTCATGTGTACTAGCTGGTGTGATGATGTGTGTTGCTGCAAGATGTATTCATGCCAATACGACTTAAACTTATGCGAACCATTTGGTGCATACTGTGATTTGTCTAGGAATTGTTAGGCCTTTGAGTATGGCTAATGTGTTGCTCATGATTTGTGAACCTTGCTTATAGCCTGCTGCAGGATCAAGTATGCAAGGTAAGATGGGCCCGCTAAAAATATCAGATGCCTTATGTCTTGTTTTATCAATTATGCATGATGTTGTGACTTAGTCCAGTGACTTTGAAACATACCGCATGCCACTAAATTTGATTTTCTCATTGGCAGGTGTTGATTGAGCTTGCTTGTGCAGCTCGTCATGGTTCTTGAGCCGTGCTTTGGGTGCACCTGTTGAATTTTGCGTTGGCGGATGTAACGGTTTTCGGGATGTGGCTGCGAGTTTTGTACAGGGTGCTACTGAATCTGTATCCATTGGTGAAGTTAAACTTAGCTTACTATCTTCCTCTGTTGAATCTGGTATGGGTTTTTTATTCTTGGAATTGCAACTCAGAAGTTGTTAGGATGATTCTCACATTCAGGATTAGTAAAAAACAGTTAGAGGTTGTTGTTAGGTTTGTTGAATCGATTAGAAAGAGGTGTGGGAAGTAAGTTGGTGTGTGTTGGTTTCGTGGTTGCACACGAAACGTTATGCTGAAGTTTAGTTGGAATGGGACTGCTATCAATGAAAAGCAGGGGGTTTTGTATTGTAGTGGCATACTAGCGTAGTGTTTTTACTGCTATTGACTTGGTCTATTGTTGGCTGCATTGCAGGTGAACTTATTTGTTGCATTGTGAGTATTGGTGGCATGGCTGCATTTGAGAGATCATTTGATTTTCATGAAACTGTATTGAAGTAACTTGAGATTGTGACTGTGGCATCGAAGACGTATGAGTTGGGAGAAGCTGTCCTGACTGCAAGGACGATATTCCTTTCCTGAGCTTAAATAGCTTTATGAGATTTACAATCTTCTCTTCACATGCTCCCAATTTTTCTTTGAAACTAAGCCTAATGCTGTTCTTAGGAAGCTGTATGAATAGTATCATGCGTTCCAATATCAGTCTATATACCCTCAACTTTTCAATCTGATCTGACTTTGGCTGTTGAGGAGTAGAGTCATACTGCTGAAGTCTCATAGGAATTTCCTGGAATATTTCATCCAGATCTGGCAAGTAATCTTCTTTCATGGTTTGCACCCTTTGGTATAATTCTTCTTGCCAATCACCCCCACTTAGTTGTTCATTTTGTGCTGTAGAATCTACAGAAGATGTGGATGTTTCAGGAAGAGCTCTTTGGGATTGATATAATTGTTTTTGCTGTTGATGTAAGGACCCTGATGCTTGGAGATTTTGCTGCATATCTCGTTGCAATTTTTGCAAAGAACTTGGCTGCTGTTGCATCAGTGCAAGCTGATTGTGAATCTGCGACATTAATTGTTGCGGTGAAGCCTGTGCTTGGGACTACTGTGACTGAGATGGCAACAACTTTGATGAATTGTGTTGCAGTTGTGGCTGCATTGAAAACTTTGGTTGTTGCAACACGTGTGCAAAATGATGGCTTGTTTGGATACCTTGGTTGCCAGAATCAGTTCCAAACTGCCGTTGCTGTAACCCGGGTACATCATTTCCCAAAAGTTGTTGATATATATTTGTTAGATTATTTTGCTGATTTATTAACAGTTGTTGCAACATTGATGTTTGTTACTGTTGCTTTGAATTGGAGACAACATTATGTAATATGGGTCTTCTGATGCTTATGAACAAAAATCAATTGGATTTTCAGCCCAAGCAGGAAGCTTTACAGTATCAAGCTTTCCTCCCCATTGTGACGTGCCATATGATGCTTGCTATGAATGCTTATGCATACTATGATGTGATGCATGGCGCTAATGCATGGCAGCTATTCTTTTTTTGAATAATTGTGTGTTTTCTTGATTTATTGCAGGGATATAGACTTGTGGTATTGGACACTATTTCAAGGAAATTCCAAAGGCATGACAAGGTATTCCCACCAATGCAAAGTTCAAGACATGACCCATATGCAAAAAAAATGAGATTTCTTGTTTATGAAGTAAGTGACCGTGGAACTTTATGCAAAAGTGAAGATGTAATTAGTACTAGGGTTTAGGTCATGAAAAAGTATGTTGGTTGACTTTGGTCAACTGGTTGACCAAAAAGTCAACAGTTGACCAAAAGTTAACTTTTGGCCAAACTTTCATTTTTTTTGTGAATTTCTTGTATAAATGTCATAAATGCAAATTGAATGAATGAGTGTACACTTATTTGGAATGGGAATGATCTTCATTGAATGGAAACATGCTCGATTTTAAAATGAACTTTTCCTTTCATGTATTTATTTGAAATTAAACTTGTCATGAGACTTTGAATGAACTTATGGGTTAATAATGAGACTTAAGACACTTAATCCTGAGGGTTATGAACATATGATGACACAATGGACCAATACAAATGGATTGGGAATTAAGAGCAACAAGAACCCATGCACTATGAACATGAACCAATGAATGCACCCAGACATTGAGATCAATAGACCATGGATGAAACATGAAAAACCTGACCCAATAGATCATGAGGTTTGGATCCATAGAACTTGAATGTGAACGAAATGCAAGCTGTAACACCCTTCTAAAATACCCCAAATATTTAATTAAAGTAACAACATATCGATCAGAGTAAAATGCAATCAAGGGTGTCACACAACATTTCACACCATAATAACTGTCATGCTCTTTATTCAATCAAAATAAACATTTCTTGCATCACACACAGCGGATAGAAATTAAATCAACCATTCAAAACATATAACATATTACATGTAAAATGATTCAACAACCAACAATAAAACAATTAAAAACATCCCGTCCCGATGTTACATCTATCAGAGCATGACCCACTTAGGAGACTACACTAGACTCCAAGCATTAGCTTCTACTCAACTCATTGCTCGTTACCTGAAAAATAGTTGTAAGGGTGAGTTCCTCAATCGATATAATAAGCATTATAAATCATCATGTAATGCTAAGTAAATTTACACATTTCATCACCCTAATCGCAACATACATTCAGTAACGGCACATCAACTTAAACATCATACTTAATATCAACACAATTCCATTCCTCAATTAAATTAAATATTCATACAACAAGCCAACAAAATGCAACTCTAATGAGACTCGACTCGTCATGCATGTGGTACCATTCGGAGTAAAACTCCCAACTTAAAATCATTGCCATTTTATTGGGCATCAAGGCATAAGCCTTCAACTTTCAACTTAAAATTTGCCAATCCAGGCCAACGTGGTGTGAGCAAAGCTCCGACTTAATGCATATGAATGTACATGGCATACACGACTTTAAACTGTCGACAACATAATAATAATAGCAACATAACCGTGTTTTCAACAGAATCAACTTATAATCAACTTTGGCTCACCAAGCCTACAACTCAGTATTTTCAACAACTTTAACACAACTTATCAACATATTTGTATCAACACTCCATAACATAACCGAACAAAATTTCTCATCAACATTAACGATAATAGGCCAATCACCAATTATGTTCACAACATTAAAATACCAATTTTTCTAATTTCCAACAGTGTTAACCGGTTAACGCCCTGGGTTAACCGGTTAACGCAGGACAAAACACACTTTCTGGCAAAACGCAACAGTGTTAACCGGTTAACGCCCTGGGTTAACCGGTTAACACAGGCAAAACAACACATTTCCACAAAATATAACAGTGTTAACCGGTTAACACCCTGGGTTAACCGGTTAACGCAGACAAAACAGCAGTTCCTGCGCTAACACAAGGCAGAATGCAGAGTTCTCCGCATTTCCCGCCGTTGGAGGACTTCCGGACCTCCGATTCAATTTCCGTAAAAAGCTATACGTTCGGGGGAACACGACTCACACCATTACGGACTCAATTTCAGCTTTAATACAACTTATTCATCACAATATTTAGCATTCAACATCCCAATTAGGGTCACTTCAACGGTTTATCACTACCCATGACATGTTAATCTATAATACCCATTAAACGACGATAAACCCCCCTTACCTGAGATAATCCGGCAATCTCTAAGCTTCAAGCTTTTCCGTTCTTCAACCTTTGCTCTCTAGCTCTTCCTCTTTGCCCTTTCTCCACTTTTCACCTTTCAGCCGCTTCTCTGTTTCACGTGAAAACTCTTTACCAAAAATGAAACCCTTTTCTTTTTCTTATTCCAACTTATATATTTTCCACTAATTATTATTCCAAATAATAATAATCCAATAATTCAATTTATTTAATTAAATTAATAAATATATTATTAACTTAAATAAAATAATTCTCTTATTTTATTCGGGGTGTTACAACTCTCCCCCACTAAAAGAGTTTTCGTCCTCGAAAACATACCTCAAGCAAATAACTCTGGATAAGACTCTTTCATCTGACTCTCCAGTTCCCAAGTCACATTGCCACCTGCTGGTCCTCCCCAAGCTACCTTCACTAAGGCAATCTCTTTACCCCGCAACTACTTCAACTCTCGATCCTCAATCCTCATAGGCGATATTTCCACAGTCAGGTTATCTCTCACCTGTACATCATCTACTTGGATCACATGCGACGGATCATGAATGTACCTCCTCAACTGAGACACATGAAAAACCTCATGCAAATTCGCAAGCGACGGCAGTAAGGCGATACGATAGGCTACCTCTCCTATCCTTTCCAAAATCTGATAAGGACCAATAAATCGAGGTGTCAACTTCTTTGACTTCAAAGCTCGACCAACCCCAGTTATCGGAGTAACACGAAGAAACACGTGATCTCCCTCTCGGAACTCAAGTGACTTCCTCCTCTTATCATGATAACTCTTCTGACGACTCTGAGCAATTCTCATCTTCTCCTGAATCATCTTAATCTTTTCTGTAGTCTGTTGAACAATCTCCGGTCCAACCACAACACTCTCACCGGACTCATACCAACATAACGGTGTCCGACATCTCCTACCATACAAAGCTTCAAACGGCGCCATACCAATGCTCGAATGAAAACTATTGTTGTAGGTAAACTCAATCAAAGGTAAATAACAATCCCAAGCACCTCCCTTTTCCAAAACACAAGCTCTCAAAAGATCCTCTAATGACTGAATCGTCCTCTCAGTCTGACCATCAGTCTGCGGGTGATATGCAGAGCTCAATCTCAGTTTAGTTCCCAAAGCCTTCTGCAAACCTTCCCAGAATTTCGATGTAAATCTAGGATCTCTGTCCGAAACAATACTCGACGGAATACCATGCAAACTTACAATTTTCTCAATATACAACTCAGCTAGTCTCTCTAACGGATAATCCATTCTGATCGGAATGAAATGAGCCGACTTTGTCAATCTGTCAACAATCACCCAAATAGCTTCAAAATTCTTAATTGTCCTCGGTAAACCAGAAACAAAATCCATACTGATACTATCCCACTTCCACTCTGGAATAGCCAACGGTTGCATTAGCCCAGACGGCTTCTGATGCTCAACCTTTGACTTCTGACAAGTCAAACAAGAATAAACAAAACTCGTAATTTCTCTTTTCATTCCCGGCCACCAAAATAACTTTTTCAAATCATGATACATCTTCGTAGCTCCAGGATGAATACTCAACCCACTACGATGTCCTTCTTCAAGAATACTCTTCTTAAGTTCGGCAACATTCGGAATGCACACCCGACTACCAAATCTCACAACACCATTCTCATCAACTCTGAATTCGCCACCTTGACCTTGATTCACTAGAGTCAACTTATCAACCAAAAGCATATCGGATTTCTGACCCTCTCTGATCTCATCCAGAATACCACTTGTTAACTTCAACATTCCCAATTTAACACTATTGTGAGTACTCTCACACACCAAACTCAAGTCTCTAAACTGCTCAATTAAATCCAATTCCTTAACCATTAGCATAGACATATGTAATGATTTCCGACTCAATGCATCAGCCACTACGTTTGCTTTACCCGGATGGTAATTCAAACCAAAGTCATAATCCTTCAGAAACTCTAACCATCTTCTCTGCCTCATATTCAGCTCTTTCTGATCAAACAAATACTTTAAACTTTTATGGTCACTGAAAACCTCAAATCTTGACCCGTACAAGTAATGCCTCCATAACTTCAGAACAAACACCACAGCCGCCAACTCTAAATCGTGCGTCGGATAGTTCCTCTCATGAACCCTCAGCTGTCTTGAAGCATAAGCTATAACCTGCTTATCCTGCATCAACACGCCACCCAAACCCAACAATGAAGCATCACAGTAAACTTCAAATGATTCCGACGAACTCGGTAATATCAGAATAGGAGCAGTAGTTAACCTTCTCTTTAACTCTTGGAAACCTTCTTCACATTTTGAGTCCCAAACAAACGCCTGCCCCTTTCTAGTCAACATTGTCAACGGTAACGCCAACTTAGAAAATCCTTCAATGAACTTCCTATAATAACCAGCCAAACCAAGGAAACTTCGAATCTCAGCAACAGACTTCGGAGCTTCCCACTTAGATACCGCTTCTATCTTAGAAGGATCAACAGCAACACCACCTCTTGAAATCACATGACCAAGAAAACTAACTTCTTCTAACCAAAATTCACACTTCGACAGTTTAGCAAATAACTTCTTTTCTCGTAGAACTCCTAAAACCACTCTCAAATGCTCAGCATGCTCTTCTTCAGATTTCGAATACACCAAAATGTCATCAATAAACACCACAACAAACTTATCTAGGTACGGATGGAAAATCCTATTCATATACTCCATGAATACTCCAGGTGCATTAGTCACACCAAAAGGCATTACAGAATACTCATAATGTCCATATCTTGTTCTAAAAGCAGTCTTCTGAATATCCTCAGTTTTCACCCGTATCTGATGATATCCCGATCTCAAATCTATCTTGCTGAACACACTCGCACCAACCAACTGATCCATCAAATCATCAATCATCGGCAAAGGATACCGATTCTTGATCGTCACTTTATTCAGTTGCCTGTAGTCCACACACAACCTCATAGTACCTTCTTTCTTCTTAACCAACAACACTGGTGCACCCCACGGTGACACACTCGGACGAATAAACTTCTTATCCAACAGATCTTCCAGCTGACTCTTCAATTCAGTTAACTCAACAGCAGACATACGGTACGGAGCCATCGATATCGGCCTAGTACCAGGTACCAAATCAATCGAGAACTCCACTTCACGCTCTGGCGGTAATTCATTCACTTCTTCTGGAAACACATCAGGAAAATCACACACCACGGCTAGATCGCCAACCACCAGTTTATCTTTAGCCTCCAAAGTCGCTAACAGCATAAACAACTCTGCCCCATCAGCTACTTCCTCACTCACCTGCCTGGCTGATAGAAACAAACTCTTTCCTTCCTCAATCTCAGGAAATACCACCGTCTTATCAAAACAATTGATAGAAACTCGGTTAAACACCAACCAGTTCATACCCAGAATAACATCAATCTGCACTAGTGGAAGACACACTAGGTCCATCCCAAAGTCCCTACCAAAAATACTCAAAGGACAATTTAAACAAACCGAAGTAGTAGTCACTGAACCCTTCGCAGGAGTATCAATTACCATACTACCAAACATCTCAGATATCTCTAACTTAAGTTTCACAGCACAATCCAAAGATATAAAGGAATGAGTCGCACCTGTGTCAATAATAGCTACAAGAGGAAAGCTATTAATATAACACGTACCTCGGATAAGTCTGTCCTCACTGGAGGTTTGAGTTCCGGTCAATGCGAACACCTTCCCAGTCTGAGATTTCTTTGGCTTCTGACACTGACTTCCAATATGCCCTTCTTCGCCACAATTAAAACAAATCATTTCCTTGTGCTTGCAATCAGCTATTGCATGACCAGTCTTACCACAGCGAAAACACCTCTTTATTTCAGCAGTGCATACATTACTCTTATGACCAGCCTGACCACATTTGAAACAAACTATACCAGCAGGAGCACCTCCCCTACTGGTCCTCTGAGCCGGAGCAGCTCCTTGTTTCCCTTTTCCCACTGGAGCATCATACGGCTTTCCACGGTTTTGATGTTGCTTGCCCCTGCGGTCACTGACAATCTTGTAATAAGCATTATTGTCTTCTTCAAATATCCTGCAGCTATCAACCAATTCAGTAAAAATGCGTATCTTCTGATACCCAACAGCCTTCTTAATTTCAGAGCGCAGTCCGTTTTCAAACTTGATGCACTTTGAAAATTCAGCACCAGCACCAGTGTAATGAGGATAAAATTTGGACAGC
Source organism: Lathyrus oleraceus (assembly GCF_024323335.1). Lineage (NCBI taxonomy): Eukaryota > Viridiplantae > Streptophyta > Magnoliopsida > Fabales > Fabaceae > Lathyrus > Lathyrus oleraceus. The sequence goes on from NC_066580.1 coordinate 294,175,656, forward strand.
TCCACAATTTTCGCAGCATAATCAGTGACAGACATGTTTCCTTGCTTCATCTCAAGGAACTCAATTTCCTTCTTACCACGGACATCTTCCGGATAATACTTTCTCATGAATTCCCTACGGAATACATCCCAAGTAATGACTTCACCTGCCACGGTCAACCTCTCGTGAGTCTCTAGCCACCAGTCATCAGCTTCGACTGCTAGCATGTGAGTACCATACCGAACCTTCTGAGCTGGAGTGCAATCCATAACACGGAAGATTCTCTCAATCTCTTTCAACCATCCCAAGGCTGCATCTGGATCATGCTTCCCTTTAAACACCGGCGGATTCTCTCTCTGAAAAGTCGCCAAGCTACGTGATCCAACATCTCCACCAGCATTTGGCAAGTTCTGCACAGCTTGTGCCATTGCTTGCATTGCGGCAGCCATTGCAGCGTCATTCCTTCCAGCCATTTCAACTTATCAATACAACACAACTTAAAGTTAGATTAGTAACAATACACAATTGTTAGACAGTAACGACACGACAACTGGCCGGACAGACCGACCTGCTCTGATACCACTAATGTAACACCCTTCTAAAATACCCCAAATATTTAATTAAAGTAACAACATATCGATCAGAGTAAAATGCAATCAAGGGTGTCACACAACATTTCACACCATAATAACTGTCATGCTCTTTATTCAATCAAAATAAACATTTCTTGCATCACACGCAGCGGATAGAAATTAAATCAACCATTCAAAACATATAACATATTACATGTAAAATGATTCAACAACCAACAATAAAACAATTAAAAACATCCCGTCCCGATGTTACATCTATCAGAGCATGACCCACTTAGGAGACTACACTAGACTCCAAGCATTAGCTTCTACTCAACTCATTGCTCGTTACCTGAAAAATAGTTGTAAGGGTGAGTTCCTCAATCGATATAATAAGCATTATAAATCATCATGTAATGCTAAGTAAATTTACACATTTCATCACCCTAATCGCAACATACATTCAGTAACGGCACATCAACTTAAACATCATACTTAATATCAACACAATTCCACTCCTCAATTAAATTAAATATTCATACAACAAGCCAACAAAATGCAACTCTAATGAGACTCGACTCGTCATGCATGTGGTACCATTCGGAGTAAAACTCCCAACTTAAAATCATTGCCATTTTATTGGGCATCAAGGCATAAGCCTTCAACTTTCAACTTAAAATTTGCCAATCCAGGCCAACGTGGTGTGAGCAAAGCTCCGACTTAATGCATATGAATGTACATGGCATACACGACTTTAAACTGTCGACAACATAATAATAATAGCAACATAACCGTGTTTTCAACAGAATCAACTTATAATCAACTTTGGCTCACCAAGCCTACAACTCAGTATTTTCAACAACTTTAACACAACTTATCAACATATTTGTATCAACACTCCATAACATAACCGAACAAAATTTCTCATCAACATTAACGATAATAGGCCAATCACCAATTATGTTCACAACATTAAAATACCAATTTTTCTAATTTCCAACAGTGTTAACCGGTTAACGCCCTGGGTTAACCGGTTAACGCAGGACAAAACACACTTTCTGGCAAAACGCAACAGTGTTAACCGGTTAACGCCCTGGGTTAACCGGTTAACGCAGGCAAAACAACACATTTCCACAAAATATAACAGTGTTAACCGGTTAACGCCCTGGGTTAACCGGTTAACGCAGACAAAACAGCAGTTCCTGCGCTAACACAAGGCAGAATGCAGAGTTCTCCGCATTTCCCGCCGTTGGAGGACTTCCGGACCTCCGATTCAATTTCCGTAAAAAGCTATACGTTCGGGGGAACACGACTCACACCATTACGGACTCAATTTCAGCTTTAATACAACTTATTCATCACAATATTTAGCATTCAACATCCCAATTAGGGTCACTTCAACGGTTTATCACTACCCATGACATGTTAATCTATAATACCCATTAAACGACGATAAACCCCCCTTACCTGAGATAATCCGGCAATCTCTAAGCTTCAAGCTTTTCCGTTCTTCAACCTTTGCTCTCTAGCTCTTCCTCTTTGCCCTTTCTCCACTTTTCACCTTTCAGCCGCTTCTCTGTTTCACGTGAAAACTCTTTACCAAAAATGAAACCCTTTTCTTTTTCTTATTCCAACTTATATATTTTCCACTAATTATTATTCCAAATAATAATAATAATAATAATAATCCAATAATTCAATTTATTTAATTAAATTAATAAATATATTATTAACTTAAATAAAATAATTCTCTTATTTTATTCGGGGTGTTACACAAGCCATGAATTAGGGTTCTAGATAGGTCAAAGATCCAAGTGTCAAACAATAACTAAGAGTCTCAAACCGAGTAATAATCAACACAAGTAGTGTATAATGCCATGAACCACAACTAGGGTTATCACTCCCTTAAAGCAATCTAACATGATTCGTGAACTTCAAAGATCAATATCTAGGACTTTGATGAATTCCATGTTCAAAAGTCAACCAACATGGCACATGAATACCAATTATCCCTGATTAGGGTTTCAGATCAAACACAAAGCTTCACCAATAATATCTCAAACCACGAGCCCACAACTAGGATTTAGAAGCCCAGTCGATGCACATAAACCAATCAATAAGATCCCTCAGGATCAAGAGTTACGGTTGTAATCCACGTGATGAGCAGTACCATAATCTTCAAGCCAAACCCTAGTTTTATCAATCACACTTGGAGACTATGATATTTGTTAACAAATGTTAGCCATGAATGAATGATGGGTACACATGGATGCAATATGAATGAGTATAGATGGATCTCAAGTTATATGTTAGATGGAAGGCAAAAAGGGGGCGAATTTTGGGGTACAACACATACCACCACCAACAAGAAGATCATCATCAAGACACCCAACATCGTTATGCACCAACACATCATCCTACTATAGCTACCTTAGCCAAAACACTCAGTGATCATTTAACAACAATCGTCTCTCCTCCTACTATAGCCAAGAAGTCCAAACATCACAAAACCAAAACATGCAACAACCATATGACTACCAAACATCAGAACAATTCTTACAACCTTTCCTCAACGCATCATTCACATAACGTCGCCCTTCAATCGTCCTGATCGCCCTCCAATAACTCAAAAATAGCCCAACTACTCTAGCATGGATCACAAACTAAGATATGGCGGTAGCGCCTCATTGCATACACAAGACTGCGCGAATTTATTTGAATATCTTAGGGAATCTCTTATAGGTGGTGGTGATGTTCCTAGATCCTCAAATCCTCAAACATCTGGGGTGAATCATCAATATGGGTTAGTGCCACACGTTCGGGTAGTTAGGGGATGTGGTACCAGATGTCGGTTAGGTCATCTCGGTCAACGACATAAGTCTTTTTGGTATTCGTATGTAAACGCATATTAATATTAATACCAATTGGTTTGATTTCAACTTTTATATAAAATGTACATTATTTTTAAAAAAAATTACACAACACACATAAGTAGGTGCCAAACCAATTGACGTCTCCTTTTAAACTCAACACATAAGCGTCAATTAGATTGACAACACTAGGTACAGAAGTCAATTCAATTGACGTCACCTCTTTAACTTTGAGAGCAAACATTAATTTATCTAAATCAATTCTTCAAGGTGGGTTATTTTAAAAAATTATCTGAGATGTAAATTATTTTAGAATTTTTTTTAAAAAATGTGAGTCATTTTAATAAAAGATTCATTAAAGAGCATTCAAGCCATTGTTTCCTTGATAGCCATCAAAACCATTTTGTGTAATTAAAGTGAATTTTCTCTTCACCGTGCTATCGGACATGTGTACAAATGGTCTTGTAAGTATGAGATGCAACTTAGAGGATAAATTAAGTTTTGAGGATACTTGTGGACTTTCCACTCCTAGTTTATTTGTTGTAGTTTTATACTTCTTCTAGGATTCAGTCTCTTGATTTTCAAAAACTTTAAATATAAAAAAAAAATAAAAAAAATCACACTCTAACAGTCTGTCAAAAGTGCGTTTGAATTTTGAATTCGAGAATCATTTCCATGGCATACCGCGCCGTCCTATTTCATTTTCCTCCTTCTCACGCCAAACTCACCTCTTCATTCTTCTTCTCTACCCGCTGCCTCCGCCCTTCTCCTACACTTCCGACGCAGCCTCCGCCGTCCCCAAAGAAGCTCCCTTTCACTGTCTCGGTTCACGGCAGGACATGGCAGGACCCGTATCACTGGATGTCCAACACCGACGATCCCCATCTATTCGAACATCTCAACTGCGAAAACACCTATGCCGACGCCTTCATGGCCGACGCTCTCAAACTCCGCTCTCACTTGTCCTCCGAGATGAAAACACGATTACCTTCTTCTATTTGCACTCCCCCTGAGCGTTGGGGACCCTGGTTTGTTTCCTTACTCCTTTTTCTCTTCTCTTTTTTCTTATTTTAACTCAATTACTTCTTTACATTCTAATTCAATTGTTAATATATACTTTTACTCACAATCGAACTAGACAATTGTTTTTCTGCACATTAGTTTATTTTGAATTTAATTGATTGATTTTGTTCCGTCGGTTAGGTTGTATTATCAGTACATTCCAGAGGGAAAGGAATATCCTGTGCTTTGTAGGAAGCTGGAAACAAACACTAGTGGCTGGATGAAGACATTTTTGTTTCGCAGTGGAATTGCAGGATCAGACAGAGAGGAGGTTTTGCTTGACTGGAATGAACTCGCCGAGAAATATGGTAAGTTTCTGTAGTATAGAAAATATATATACTGAAAATGTGGTTTATCGTATAAAAGATGGCTGTTTTATAAGTGCTCCCAAAACATGATTACCAATACTGAATGTAAGTGTGACTGTTTAATACTTTATCTTGTTACTCCGAATTCACTAAGTTCAGAGTTTTAATCTATGGCTAGACATCACTGGATGTTAAGTTATATTTTGAACATTATGGCGAAAGGTGATCCATATAGCCAGCCGACTCCACTTAGTGGGATAAGGTTTGGTTGTTGTTGTTGTTGTATTTCTATTGGTGATATTTGACAAAATAAACAATACTACAGGGTATGTCCATGTTGGAACATGCAGAGTTTCACCCGATCATAACTACATTGCCTATACAGTTGATATTTCTGGTGGTGAACGGTTTGTGCTTCAGGTGAAAGACCTCAGAAGTGGACTACTTGACCCCAAAGTAGAAGTTGATGGTGTTGTTAGTTTGGCTTGGGCTAGAGATGCAACTTCTCTTTTTTATACTCAATCAGATGAAAACCAACGACCTTACAGGTAAGTTTTATGGGGTTTTTAGGGAGCGAATGAGGGTTACATTAAGATAGTACCCTACCCTGACACTTATATGGTATTATGTCAGGGTTCTCTGCAGAAAACTTGGATATGATCTTGTGAATGATCTCACAGTATTTACTGAAAGTGATTCCCGTTTTTGTGTGGACATAACAAGCACAAAGGATGGCAAGTTCATTACTATGAATTCAAACTCAAGGACTTCATCTGAGGAAGGAACTTATATGTCTTCTCTTATGAATTTATAACAAAAAATTTATTTTCTAGTGACATGTTTATCTTGATACTTATCACAGGTTTATGTTATAGATTCCGCCAATCCGATGGATGGTTTACAAAGACTATGTGAGCGTACTTCTGGTGTACAGTATTTTGTAGAACACCACTCTGGTCTACTTTATATCCTTACCAATGCTCCTTTGCCGGATGATCAATGGTCTGGTGAAGAGTATTACCTTGTTAGATGCAGAGTTCAAGATATCGACTCACCTAATTTGCAGGTTATGTTTGATGAGCTCCATACATCTTTCTCTTATTTGAGTTCTCGTAGACCTGTGCGCCGTGTGTGAACACTGTTGTTACTGTGTCTCTAACTCCTCTTTGGTATGCTCTTTTTATTTCAGAACATCATCCTTCCTGATAAAGATACACGCCTATGTGATTTGGACATCTTTAATGGACATCTGGTTCTTTTCCTTAATAAGAAAGGTCTTCCTTTGTTATGTTCCTTGAACTTACCTTTCCAAATTGATTTCAAGGTATATTATTGGTCATTGATCACACTGAAACTGATGCTACCTGATATACATATTTTAAGCATAATTTATATTTGTTAAAGATAATGGCTTAATTTTAGGTTAGTTAATTGAATTTGTTGTTAGATATTTTTTTTAGGGAAAGTTGGCTTTATACAAACAAATTCTCATTTAGCATATAAACCGGTTCTTCTACTTCACCCAATAGCATAACTGAATATGAATAGTTTCTATTATTAATCACAAAAAATTGTACAAATTTATACAAAAGCAGTGGTGTCTTAAATCCTTAAAGTTTAAGGTTAGAATTAGTGATAGCTTAAAGTTTAAGGTTAGAATTAGTGATAGCTTGGGTCTATGTATTGAAACTGTGGAGTGCTGTAAAAGAATAAGAGGAAAGAATCAATCATTCAATAATCAATAATAATTACAATTGACGTTCTGGCTCAAGTTGGAGGAACTTAAGCATATATGTTAGATGCATCCATCTTGTTACATATATCTGCTATCGTGAGATCCTGTAAGAAGTTAGTCAACATGTCTACTAGCTTAGTATTGGATTCCAGAAAAGAAATCTCGATAATATATGCGAGGATCATTTCTCTTATGAAGTGACAATCAAATTTGTGTTCAGTCCTTTCGTGAAAGACTGGATTTGAAGAATGACTAGTTTTACACAACAGGACATATCTTTAAAAACCTACTCTTGGAGGATATGTTTTAGCCAGAAAATTTCACAATTAATATTAACCATAGCATGATACTCTGCTTATGTGCTTGATCTTTGGACAACATTATGGCCTTCTAACCCTATATATCTCTCAATAAACAAACCAAGTGGTTGCTCCATAGAGATCTGATCTTCTAGGTTACTAGGTAGAGGCAATTTAATATATGCATAGTAATTCAAACCATATATCTAAGTTTATTTCTTTTGCTACTAGTTAGGCTTTTAATCGTTCTCTTGTCTATTTGGGCCAACTTTAATAGTAAAATCAATCGAACAGCAAACTATAGATTTTGCAAGGGGATGTAGGACAAGGCGACATGTACAATTTATTCCATAGCAATCACATCATCAATCATTGTTTTTCGCCATCTTGAATAGGATAGTGCTTTCTGAATAGTCTTAAGAGGGATTACAAGCTAAGTGATAAGAATCATCAAAACCTAAAATCGGGGATCCTGCAGAATGGGAGAGGCAGATGGTAAAAATACCAATGTGAGCTGCAATAGCTGAAGAAGCTTGTTGGGACACCTTAAAATGAAGGTATTCCTTATACACACTATTAGAAAGTAGATGATCCCACTTGGTTTTAGTCTTTTACTTATCATTCAGTTGAAGAGATTAAACCACATTGGAAATTTTATTAGGAATCTGTTAAGAGTCCCACATCGGATAATACATGGCCTGAACATGTGGTTATAGGTGGGGGAAATCTTCACTCTACCAACCGGTTTTGTAGGGTTGAGTTAGGCCCAACCATATTTCTTAACATGATATCAGAGTCTGGTTTAAGATCCGGTGGGTCACCTACTATGATTTCCGCTATCGGGCCATCCACAATTTATTTCCATACTCCAGTTGTTTAGTCCTGAGCGTGAGGGGGTGCGTTAAGAGTGCCACATCAGCCTGAACATGTGTTTAAAGAGCTTATTACCGGGTTTCCTTTCTCAATTCCTTCATGCACGCACGTGCGCCCATACACACACTCATTTGTAAATGTTAAGAAGAGCATAATCAAAACTGCCAAAACAAAATTTATGTTGCTACCTTGTTCTGCCATGTTACTTGGTGTCTCATTATATATAAAATTGTATTTCATAGCAATGGCAACGAAAGATACACTACTGCATAATCATCGTGTCAATTATGTGAATATGAATGTTCAAATTCAAAGTGATAGATAAACTATATTGCATATGGCCTGCTTGCAGATACTGCAAACTATTTAGACATTTTCTTTAAGGCATATCATTTTTCATGCGGCTTGTAGTTTGATTTCCTTCTCTGCGATGTTATTAGATTTTTGGCAAGGCTCCTCCAAGATGGAATATGAATAATCTATGTCGTGCAAATTTAAAATTTAAATGTCTGACATATATTGTCCTTATCTTGAGTTGCATTGCAGAATCAAGTATATATTCAAGACCTGAAACCATGGTACTTTCCTCTGCCAACAAATACATGTAGTGCCGTTCCTGGTTCCAATCATGACTTTCTAAATGCGGTTTACCGTGTGGTTCTTTCATCGCCTGTGGTACGGTAACGTAGTTTATGTATGCTACACATATTTGTAGATTTAGTGATGATTTGCTTTACTCATCTGATCATTAACTGTGAATGTGCTTGTTGAAATCCATATATTGTAATTAATAATTCTATTAATATTTAGTATTTGGATTTCTGAAAAAATTTCATCACCCATAATTGATCAAAATTTTCTCCCATTTAAAGACAAGATTTTAAATTTTGAATTATATACTAAGTTCATTAGTCAAGGCAATGCGTAGCTTAGCCTGCTCTATAACATGTAAAAGTTGTTACTATTCTTCCAACTTCTAATATAAAGTTGAACTATTTTTAATATGTTGTTGCCCTTCAACATTTGCAGAGAACAGCATCATCTTTCTCTAACATTGTGAATTTTCTATATTTTGTATTTATGGAAAATTTATTATTTATATTTTCCCTTGATTTGTAATTTATTTTCATACCATATGTAGTATGGTAGGAGGAGATTCTCTCCCGTGGAAGTTCCCTCCTGTGAAATGTGAACCAGTTGTTGAGGAGAGAGGGAAAGCCAAAAATATTAAAATAATAGGAAAACGAAGGGTTGATTGGATTTTGATGGTATAGATCTGCACTCCTTCATCTCCAGTGAAAATGCATACCGGAGACAATCCTTGTCCGTAGTATGGTACATTATAATTGTCCGTAGTATGGTACATTATAACGTGATCCAGGTGTAGTCACATAAATTTTAAGGTGAAGTTCAAAAATTAAAAAGTTACTCTATGGAGGGGTTGGTGTTTATAGAATGTGTATCTTAACTTGAATCCTGAGTTAGTATTTATGGGACAAACTCTAGGGTTTTCCAGGTGGAATCCCTAAGTCCGTGCATTGTCTTAGTTGTGATCTCATTGATCAACGTTGGATTGTCACCGGATTAACTTGGGTGTACCTCTAGAGAGTCTCAATAGTATGGTCCGTAGTGCTTATATTCATCAGCGGGTTGTTTGGTCCATTAACGGCTTGGGCTTAAGCCCAGTCCGGAACATTTTCCTCTGTTAATAATAGTCTTTAAAAAGGCTGTCAAAATTCAAAATCAGTCTAAGTATTCTATCATCATTTTTAATATCCTGATAAAGGCTCAAAAGAGGCTCTATCAAGTACAAGTCCACTTATCTACACTTACTATAGGTCAGAAGAAGCAATCTTCAATATCTAAACCTGTGAATGTAGGCCCGTGACTAAATCTACATCTAGCTTAATTATAATTATGGGAGTTTATCCTTTAGTTGACAGTGTTGTGACTTGTGATTTCATTGAATTAAATATTTGTTGATGTATTATATTAGTTGCTTTGACTTAACCTTGTTTTTCTTGGCGAGTCGACAGATGCCAGATGTTATTGTTGACTATGACATGTCAAGACAGACTTATTCAATTGTGCATCAAGAGGAAGTGAATTGTGATTCTGTTGGTCAGTCAAGCATTCCACCATTCAAGCCAATGAATAATAAAATTCAACAAGCATGTGATGATAAGAAAGTGTGTGTCTCGGATTCTGATTCACAGAGATGGAAGGACTTTTCAGAAGTATACTGTTGTCAGAGAGAGGAAGTTGTTTCCCATGATGGTGTAAAAGTTCCACTAACCATTGTGTACTCTAGGGAGTCCTGGCAAAAGGGTCAAAGCCCGGGAATTTTAGTAGGATATGGAGCATATGGAGAAGATCTTGATAAGAGTTGGTGTTCAGATCGCCTGAGTTTATTGGACCGTGGTTGGGTATTGGCATTTGCTGATGTAAGGTTGGTTGTTTGAAGTCATTGAAAGTGAATGTTTTGCATATCGGATTTTGTTATATAATCATGTTGACCGTAATAGATTGGAAGTTTCTATTATGATATATCTAACTGACATATCTATATTTTCTATTATCTGATCATGTGTATTGCGTCAGAGGTGGTGGTGGTGGAGGTCGTTCATGGCATAAATCAGGATGTGGATTAAACAAACAAAATTCAATATCTGACTTTGTATCTTGTGGAAACTACCTGGTTAATGAGGGTTATGTCCACAGAGACCAGTTTGGCGCCGTTGGAACCAGTGCAGGCTGCCTTCTTGTTGGTGCAGCTATGAATATGTATCCGCAACTCTTTCGAGCCACCATATTAAAGGTAAGTTTGATATAATTGTCACTGTTACAGTGAGTGATTGTTTGCCAGAGATGCTGAGCTGTGAAAAAGATTTTTTATAAATGTTAGAAAATAAATTCACTCATTTTGATTTAGAAAGATGGTAATTCAATCAATAATTTGAATATTTTAATTTATTTCTTGTGACACTCAAATGGGTTAGATATATCAGGTACCATTTATTGATGTATGCAACACATTGTTGGATCCCAGTCTACCCCTCACAATCCTGGATTATGAAGAATTTGGAAATCCTGAAATTCAATCGAACTTCGATTCTATTTATAGTTTTTCTCCTTATGACAACATTCCTCAAGGTTGTTGCTTTCCTTCAGTTATGGTTACAGCAGCAGTTAATGATTCAAGGCAATCTCACTCTTCCGAATAATCTATTCGATGCAATACATTCACTGACACGCGCACGTGCACACAATATTCATATGCATTCCTTTCCTCTCGAGAGCTATATGCATTTTTATCTAGTTTTAGTTGCTTCAAAGACGTTGATGTTAATAATTGACATTCGTGTTCTCAGGGTTGGAGTTTGGGAAGGTGCTAAGTGGGTAGCTAAAGTACGAGATAGCACATGCTCTCATTGTTCTCGAGCTGTAATCATGAAAACAAGTATGATAGGAGGCCATTTTGGTGAAGGTGGTCGCTATGCTCAGTGCGATGAAACAGCTTATGAATATGCTTTCTTCATGAAAGCTTTTGGACTGTTACATAAGTTAAATCATTAGGCCAGATGCAGCAAGGTTATCTTTATTAGTTGAAGACCTGTCAAGGAAAAAAGGATGAGTTATTTGTATCCTCCTTGTTAGTGCATAGTCAGTACCAAGGTTTTAGGTATAAAAGGATGTGCCATTTTGTTCATTGGGAGTGGTCATGTTTTTGATGGACTAAAGCTAAATAAATGGTAATTTGCTTTATCTATTATATTGTTTTAGGTATAATGGTTGGTTGGATGCAATGTACAATATATGGGCTACGGGAACCATGAAGGGGATGTTTAAGGGTAGTGATAGATCCCAGAGTTTTAGGTAAGCAACTGTTAATTATCGAATTCACATCCTAATTAGTGCTAATGCTCCTAATAAGAGATCTTCTCCAACTGTTTACTAATAACTTTTTCCTCGTCTACCCTCTATTTTATAACAGAAATGCCATAAATTTAATTGGGCCCAATAACTGAGTCATCAAACGTATAGAACTGGTTTATTATTGAATTAAAAAATGGCAGAGGTTGGAAAACAGTAAATGAAAAGATAAATCATAGTTACTAGAACTGCTAACAAGAGAATTTCTTCTCCTAACTGTTTGTTAACAGCTTTCTCAATGCTTTACTCACTCCTCTATCCTCTCTTTTATTGCAAAGAGATATGAACATGTCAACTATCATACACATATGAACATGTAACACGAAAAATATTAATATTTACAAAGTATATTCTAGTTAGTTACACTTCTATGGTTACATAAAAACATAAACTAGTATTAAACAATCAAAGAAGAAAAAAAACTAATGAAAAATGTATACTACCTTTCTATCTAGTGTGCGGCCGATTGAGTCGGAATCTAAACGCATCATTGAATCCGTTTAAGAATCTGATATAGGTATATCTCCAAGAATTTCATAGAAAATTGACTCCTCATCCTCAATCTCATTATCAAACAGCAGTGACGGCACATCATCTTCTGAGCATGCTTTTTCCAGTGGCGTTCCACAAAGATCTAGATTTCCTTGGTAACTAGATATACCAAAGCTTTGTAACTGAGTTCCGATTGGGATTTTACCAATCAGATTATTGTTTAATAAACCCATTACACTTAAACGATCAATTTTAACAAGGCTGGAAGGAATTTCACCGTATAAATGATTCCTAAACAAATCAAGAAACTCAAGTGATTTCAAATTCCCAATCTCATACATTATTTCCCCACTCAAATTGTTCCTTGATAAATTTAAAGACACCAATCCCAGTAGAGACCCAATTTCTTTAGGTATTTCTCCTGTTAAACTATTTCCCGGACAGATCAATGCTGTTTAAAAGCAGCTCTGGATTCTTGAACGCGTCTTCTACGCCTTTCCACATAACTGGAACGTAGTAATCATACCTACTTCCAGTTATATTGTTAGGATAGTTATGACTTACATTATCACTCACAGTCATGTTCATATTTATTGCAGCCATGACAGTAAAGTTGTGTAAACATTTTGGAATTTGGCCGCATATATGATTTTCTGAAACATCCAATAGTTTGATCTGAGAAAGATAACAAATCCCTGATGGTAAACTTCCAACAAAGTGATTCAGACGGAAACTCAAGACAACCAATTGGTGAAGGGTTTCCCCAATCCATGAAGGAATTGAACCAGACAATTTATTTTCACCGACATCTAGCATTGTTAAATTGGTCAAGTTCTTCATGGAGGAAGGTAGCTCCCCAATTAAACTGTTATTGTGAAGAACCAAAGCCTTCAAATTCACAAGGGTGCCTAAAGATAGTTGAATCTTTCCTGACAATTTATTTTTGCTTAGATCAAGATACTGTAATGACTTGAGATTATCCCAACAATCAGGTATCCTACCCTTCAGTTGATTGTTTGATACGTCTAAAATTCCCAAGGAATTGACTGAATTTTGGTCACATAAAAGTGAGTCCAAATTTGAGAATCTATTATGGGAGAGATGCAATGTTGCTGCTCTTCGCATAAATGGTGGAATTGAACTTTCAAATTGGTTTGAAGTCAAGGTCAATATGGGAAAATAAGTAAATGCCAGAGGCAAATCTGGAGTGGTGCCTCTCAAGTTGTTGTAGGAGAGATTCAATGCATACATATTTTGTGACATGTGCCAGAACCACACTGGTACGGAATCAACGATCCCCACATTAGAAATATTTAGACTCAACAAGTAACTTTGTGTCTGAAGCCAACTTGGAAAACTTGGACCCAACCTACAAGATGCTACTTCTAATCTTAAATAATTGGAATGGTGGAACCCAACTTGTGCCGAATTTTAGAGAAAGAGAATTGTATGACAGTTCTAACCTTTTCAAATTGGACAAGCTAGCAAAATGCGATTTGTTGATTTCACCCTCCAAGGAGTTCTTGTTTAAGATGAGATACTCCAACATAGATAGCAAGCCAATACTTTTAGGTATTTTCCTATTTAATTCATTTTGGGAAACTGATAGAAATTGCAATGTGCTTATGTTCCCGAAGGATGTTGGAATGTCGCCTTGCAGTTTATTATAAGAGAGATCAAGATATTTGAGAGAGTTCATTTTGTTGTCAAAATTATCGGGAATTGGACCTTGCAACATGTTATTTGACAGGTGAAGCCTACGAAGATTGATGGTGAAATTGAAAAGCCAATGAAATATCATTGATGATTTCATCATATTGAACGAGATATTTGTTGGTGTAAGCCCTAGAGGTCAATACTTTTGGTACTTGTATCGAATTATTTATTAATAATAAAAGTTTTTTTTCTGTATTATGTTTGTTTAATAAAGTCCCTAGAATAGCTAGTCCGTTTAATGTATCAAGTATGACTTAATCATGAGATTACATTAAATATAAGGACATTATTCTTAAAGTATCTGTAGTCAGGCTTTATTGTGAAGTGGGATAACATTAAAACATGAAAACTATTATGTTTATAGACTGATGATCACATCCCATGGATCATGGATAAAGAGTTATCAAATCTTAAACATAGGTATGAATATTAAGAGTAATATTTATACTGGATTGACCCGCTATGAGAATACTATATAGAATGTTATGCAAAGTGTCATAAGTTATTCTCATGGTGATAATGGTGTATACCACCCTTCGACCTGAAACCACTATGGACCCTAGATGTAGAGTCGAGTGTCTTATTGCTGATCAAACGTTGTTTGTAATTGGATGACCATAAAGACAGTTGATGGGTACTCCACGAAGCATGCTAAGGGACATGAGTGACCTAGATGGAATTTGCCCATCCTGCGTAACAGGATAAATGTCTATGGGCCCAATATTGAACTGGACAAGGATGACACGGTCTATGCCTTGTGTTCAATATAGATATAAGGGAAAAAGGGTAATTATACACATAATTATTATCACAAAAGAATTTGTCAGATCATATGATATTTTCGTGTCTTGGGTAGCAGTGATGTGTTGCTAGATACCGTTCACTGTTTATTATGTTAAATACGTGATTTAATATAATTGCCAATGCCGCGAAAACTATAGGGTCACACACAAAGGACGAATTGATGAGAGATAGAGTAATTAAGGAATATCGTAATGTACAGTGCCCTTAAGTGAATTATAGAACATCGTAAGGTACGGTGTACTTAAGTAGAATACGAAATATGGTAAGGTACCACACGCTTAAGTGATTTTGGCATATTATAAGATATGGGCCATATACACTTGAGTGGGCTTTTTAGCTTGCAGCCACACAAGTGGTTCTATAAATAGAACTCTTGTATAGAAGCATTAGTGCAATTGCAATTTCGTTTCTCTCTCTCTCTCTCTCTCTCTCTCTCTCTCTCTCTCACTCAAAGCCTTCATTCGTAGCAGCTAGCACTGAGATTGAAGGAATCTGTTCGTGTGGACTGAGTAGAAGCGTTGTCATCGTTCAACGTTCGTGATTGCTCCGTAGATCTGCATTAAAGGTTACAATCGCCACAAGAGGTAACGATTCTATCACTGATCATGCCCATTCGTAAGGATCATTAAAGGAGAAATTTTAAATTCCGCTGCATTTTGGATCACCCTTCTCCTTCAATATCAAGGAAGACGAGAGAAGATAGAATTTTGGTATTGGATGCAGATGGTAAATGAATGTTTCTATCTGAAAGACTGCAATTCCGCAAACAAAGCTTTTGATTTTTGGAGCTGAAGTTGAAAATGAAATTATCTTGAGATGCGCATCTGGTGTCAACAACTTACTGTGAGAGAGGTCAAGGATGAGGAGAGAATCAAAGTTGAAACTCAAAGGTGGCGAAACATAATTGTTGTTTGAAAGATAAAGCTCCTTTAAGTTTGAACTGAAGTTGAATAACCATTTAAAGGTTGAGGAGGATAGCATATTAGAAGAGAGATCAAGAATGGTTAGAGAAGAGGAAATGTTGCAAAAGGAATCAAACAAAGGAGAAATGTTGATATCAGAAAGATCACACTCACTTACCCTCAGTTCTACTAAATTCGGAAGCATCTTACTCAAAATTCGCAACCATTGACGAGAATAGCCAATATTAGACGAGCTCAAGTTAAGAATTTTCAAATAAGAAAGACTAGATAGCCATTTTGCATCAGAATAATTTTCCTTATTAGTTTCAAGATTAGAATTCCCACCTAGCCGTAGCGATTGCAACATCCAAAGATCACCAACCTTAAAAGGGATTGTTCCATCAAGAAAATTATCTCTTAGATCAAGAAACTGCAGTTGTGCAAGATTTCCAAGTTGATAAGGGATTACTCCTGCAAGATAGTTTCCTCGAAGATTGAGATACCGCATTTTTGCTAGGTTTCCAAGTTCACAAGGAATTGCCCCAACAAGATGGTTGTATTCAATGTTAAGATATTTAAGTTGAGAGAGGTTTCCAAGTTCATGAGGGATTTGTCCTTTAAGCTTGTCATTGTATCTAAGATATAAATACCGTAAATTCTTAAGCTTCCCAAGTTGGTTAGGTATCCTTCCACTAAACTCACAACTTGAAATATTGAGATATTTTAATTTGGTGAAGGAATCAATGAGTTCTGGTATGTAACTACCAAGAAAAATGTTCTTACTGATATCCAAATATTTGATATTTTGCAACTCAGTCAATAAACTAAGTTGATTGCACCCATCAAATAATGTGTAGCGGAACCATGAAGATCAAGCATGTGTACATCACCTGTTTCATAACTGCATCTAATTCCTTTCCACTTGCAACAATCTCTATTTTTCTCACCATCCCTCCATGTGGAAAGCATGTCATGATCATCTCGAAGACCTTGTTTGAACCTCATAAATGCTTCTCTCTTTTTCTCTTTGCATTTGACTTCTTTAGTCCTACTTGTTGAGTTCAAGTATCCATGGATTGATTGTGCGGAATGCAACAAAATGAAAAACAATACATAACATAACTTGAGAATACAATTTCCCATTGAAAAACAATATCTTCAATGTAATCACAAATGTGTTTTCAAAGATGTACACTCCAAAATATAAATTATGAGATATTTTAGTATTTTTTATTGATCTGAACATGAGTTTATAAATGGGGGCAATCCTCACTTTATCAAACGATTTTGTAGGGTTGAGTTAGGCCCAACCACATTTCAATATGGTATCTAGAGCCTACTGAGAGATAATTCTTCGTCGTGCTTTACCCGGTTGACCCTGAAGGTGAGAAAAACAAGAAATGGGGGTTTGAATTGTTTTGGAAAATAAGCGCTTTTGCAAAATAAAATCACACAGGATTTTATACTGGTTCGCTTATAACACAAAGCTACTCCAGGCCACCCGGCCAAGGTGATTTCGCCTTCAACAAGGACTTAATCCACTAATCTTGAAAGATTATTACAACCAACGTCTAAGAGAAATATCTCTTAGTCCTCTCAAGTATACAGACTGCGCAGAGTCACTTGAGGAATTAAACAATTTAGGTAAGAACAAAATTTGTAATCTAGAGTGCTTCTAGGATAAAGCAAGTATTACAACAGTAAGAGCAAATAGAATATTTCACGTTCTGAGCAAAAGCTCGTGAAAGCTTGAGAAGGAGAGAGAGAGAATATTTCAGTGTGTTCAGGTGTGTCTCTCAATGCAGTTTGCTGTCCTTTATATAGAGGTGAAAGGACCGTTGAATTTGATGGCAGATATTTTTGTCTTGATTAGAAATTAATGCCATAACTTCTGTTGTTTCTTGCCAAAACAACTTTGTCTCCCTGAATAACTTCTTTTCAGTAATAGTTTCTTTCCATTTGAAATTGAAGTTGCCGTTACTCTTTCTGGATAAGGAAATCCATTGTCAGAGTCTGCGTTACTCTGTTAGACTGAGATCTTGAGATATGGCTTCAGAGCTTCTGATAGTCCTCATCTTTTAGATTTCCAGTGTTGACTTCAGATGATCTTAAGATTTCTGGAGTTCTTATGTACCGTTGCTTAGAGTCAGAACTTCTAGAGTGCGCTTCTTCTTCAGATGCTTCTGATATTCTGATATGCTGTTTTGTTCAGAGTCAGAACTTCTAGAGCGCGTTTCTACTTCAGATGCTTCTGATCTTCTGATAATTTGTATCTGATTTGATTCTGTATCTGATGATGCAATCAGATTCCTTTCTTCTTGTTTAGAGTCCTGCACACTTAGAAACTTTTCGTTAGAGTGCCATTTTTGGTTTCATCCTTTGTTATCATCAAAATCCCGGAATCTGTTGTAGAACAATTTTTGTTCTTACAATCTCCCCCTTTTTGTTGATGACAAAACAAACTCAAATGACTGATGAAACATTGAAAAAAATAGAGTTTATCAGATCAGATAGAAATGAGCTCCCCCTGAGATAGGCTAGGGAGTTCAGAAGTTCTTACCAGAGCTTCCAAGCAATGAAGTTTCTCGATACCTTATGCAATTTCTTAAGTCCAGTGTTAGATGAATTTATTTTTAGAGAATAGTATGTTTGCAGAGTGCTTAAGGTATTAGGCAATTTTTCATCAGAGCTATTTGATTTCTCCCCCTTTTTGTCAGAATCAAAAAGACTTAAACAAAATAATAAGCAGGAAAAAAAGATATATATATATATATATATATTATATATATATATATATATTATATATATATATATATATAATATATATAATATATATAATATATAATATATAATATATAATATATATATATATATATAATATATATTATATATATAATATATATAATATATATATATATATTATATATATATAATATATATATATATATATATATATATATAGATAAGAGAAACAGAACATCAGAGATAATGACAAGAAACGAAACATCAGAAACAAGGATAAGCAAAGCAACAAGCAAAGAATCCTAAGTGCCTAAGGGTTGGGAGGAGGAGGCATTCTCTGAAGTAGTTGAGTCAGCAGGTTCTGGATGTTGGCGTTGACAGAGTCCTGTTGATCCAATCTGGCTCGGACTTCCTTCTGCTCTTTCTGGAGTTCTTCAAGCGTCTTGAGAACCAGAGGGACAAAAGTAGAGGACTCCCCCTGAGTCAGAGCATTCTGTGCTTCAGCAGCGGCTTTAGCTTCAGCTTCAGCAGCAGCTTGTGCTTCAGCTTCAGCAGCAGCAGCAACATCGACTAGTGCTTTGGCTTCAGCTTCCCTTAACCTTAGAAGTTCTTCTTGTCTGGCTCTTTCTTCTTCTTCCCTTCTGGCCTTTTCTTCAGCTTCTCTGGCCAAGCGCTCCTGTATTCTTGCCTCAGCGTCTCTGATGAAGTCGTTTCTGACTTGCTCAGAGATGTGCTTCAGTTTAAAGGCCTCAGATGTCATCCAGCCAATGACTTTGTTCCAGTGTGTCCTAACAGAGTCAGGATCATCACTGATGCCAGAGTTGATGGTCAGAGACTTGACCTTTTCAACTGATGCTCCTGCAAACAGCAAAATTGCTTCCTCTAGGGTTGGTAGGGAATGTTCTGGTTCAGATGGTTGAGGTGGAGAGTTTGGAGGGCTTAGGTTGGGAGTTGGAGGTTCAGCGGAAGTGTTTGGAGGGGTAACGTCAGAGGTATTAAGGTCAGAGGGATGATCTTCAGATGGAGTGACGGTTGGTTGTTCTGTGGGTGGTGAAGTTACTTCAGGTTCAGGTGGAGGTTGTGGTTGTTGTGAATTACAGTTGAGAGATTGAAGTTGGGCTAGAGTGGGAGAGGCAGGGTCAGAGGGTTCTGTGTCAGAAGAAAGGATAAAATAGGGAGGTGATTCTGGGGCTGAGGATGAGGAGGTGGTTTGATTCATTTCTTCAGCTTCAGAAGGTGGTAATGAGGTATTGGCAAGGTTGAATTTTGGTAGTGGTTGAGAGGTTCTGGTGGTGGAAGGAGGAGTTTTAGAGGTGGTGTAGATGGGTGTAGGTAGAGGAGTAGAAGAAGCAACTTGTTATAGAGAGGGAGCAGAAGAGGCAGACTTACCAGAAGACTCTTGCAGGGGTGCTGGAGGTCTTGATTCAGAGGATTCCCCTAGCTTTGCTTTCTTCGCCTTTGATGCCTTCTCAGATGGGCCTCTTTTAAACCTCACGAAGTCTGGAGCTGACTATGGCAGATCGCTCAATCTGAAGTCTGAGATGTCCACTCCTTCATCCTTCAGACGTTGAAGATAGTGGAGAATTGCTTCTTTGGGTTCATCCCTGTAGAACTTGCATAGACCATTTGGCATATCCCTCTGATCTTTTAAGGCTTCCCAAGAAGTATCCAGAGTAGGTTTAACGTGAATCTTCTCCAGAATCCCCATGCTCTTCAGATTCCTGGAATTCAGAGGCCTTCCAGTTTCTATAGCCAAGTCTTCCATGATTTTGTGTTTAATCAGATGGTCCACAAGACCATTTTCTATCAGCACATCTGAGAGGAGTCTTCCCAGAGGAATGTAGGTTCTGGGTTTCATGTTGTTCCTGGTTTCCCGTACAGAATCTCTGAGGTATTTGAAGAGGAGTGCAGGGAGGCACAACTTCAGACCCTTATGGATACAATACAGAATGCATTTCTGATATGTATTGATGTAATCTGATGAGTTAGATGTTGGGCGATGATGAATAGTTCCCAGAATGATTTTGAGCCACACCCGGAGATTCTAATGAAGTTCCTTGTTCTTTGATGGGTTGCCTTCTGTGTTGAGTTTGAAGATGGTGGGGTTGATTTCATGAGCAATGTATTTTGCCCTAGGATTGATGTTGTAAATCCTTCTTCCTCCAGCTTTTTCCATGTTTAGCAAGGCAGCTATAGACTTTTCAGTAATCACAATTTTTACCCCCAATACGTAGGAGACTATGAAGTGGTCGTCAGCGTCAGCAAACCTCCAGAATTCCTTAATGAGGTTTGGGTAAACAGGGCCATAGAGCCGTTGAAAGTAGTTTTCCCAACCTTGTTAACGGAGTTCTTCAGTTAGGTCTACTCCATTCCTCTTCATGTTGTTGAAATCCACCAGTGATTCACACAAAACATCCAGTTTCTCGAAAGGAGTTGCAAGATTGATATGAGGCTCACGGTCAAGAATGTGAGGCTCCTTGTAAACTGGTGTTGCAGTTACGCCTGTAACGGTTGGAGTAGAAATGCTTGTGCTTTGAGCTGCGTTGCTGGAGTTCATTTGTTGAGAAAAGTTGAATACGGATTGTTGTTGAGAATCCATTGATGATGAAGAACTGAGATGAAGATGAACTGCTTGCAGAAATGCCTGAGAGAACTTGGTTTAAGCAAGTGAGTGAGAGTGAAGTGTGTGTGAAGTGTGAGAGGAGTGTTTAAATACCTAAAAGAAAACGCATGCAAAACGACACGCAAGTCAGAGTAAACACGAGCACGTTTAGAGGGAGAGATGATTATGGCTCATTAATGAATGTCTAATCCCAACAGTATGCACACTGCTCGAGGAGATTTCAAACGTCTGTCCTTTGATTTACTTCTGGACAGCTGTCTAGAAGTTCCAAGGTTAGACGCAATTCACTCCACGTGTTTGCTTTATCTGATCTTCAGGAATACCAAACGAATGGTTCCTGGAGATTTCTAACTCAGATATCTTCTTAACTTGGTAGAAGTATCAGAGTCAGAGGCAGAAGCTCATTTGTTTATGTCAGAGTCTCATTTTACATCTTCAGAGGCACAATTTATTCAGGGCAATTTTGAATGTTCAGATTTTCTAAGATAAAAAGAAATCTATCTTCAGCTAAAGGCTTAGTAAAGATATCTGCCCATTGATGATCTGTATCAATGAACTTCAATGTTACTATCCCTTTCTGAACATAGTCTCTGATAAAATGATGTTTTATTTCAATGTGCTTGGCTCTGGAGTGTAGAATGGGATTCTTACTTAAACAAATGGCAGCAGTATTATCACAAAAGATAGGAATGTTACTCTCGAAGATTTGTAGATCTTCTAACTGATTCTTCATCCAGAGCATCTGAGTTGTGCACAGTGATGCTGAGATGTATTCAGCTTCTACAGTTGATAGAGCGATAGTTGACTGTCTTTTACTGGCCCAGGATATCAGATTGTTTCCTAGGAGCTGACAATTTCCAGATGTGCTTTTTCGTTCCAATCTATCTCCTGCGTAATCTGCATCACAATAACCCGAAAGTCTATACTCTGATGTTTTCTCATACATCAGGCCCAGGTTAGGAGTTCCTTTCAGATATTTGAAAATTCTCTTAACTGCTGTTAAGTGAGTTTCTCTAGGATCTGATTGGAATCTGGCACAAAGACAGACACTAAAGAGAATATCAGGTCGAGTAGCAATCAGATAGAGAAGGGAGCCTATCATACCACGATAGAGCTTCTGACAAACCTTTTTGCTGACTTCTTCCTTTTCAAGAATGCATGTTGGATGCATGGGAGTCTTTGCAGAGTTGCATTCAGCCATGTCAAATTTCTTCATAACATCTTTTATGTATTTGCTTTGATGAACGTACGTGACTTCTGAAGTTTGGTTGATTTGAATTCCCAGAAAGAACTTTAGTTCTTGCATTAAGCTCATTTCAAATTCTGCCTGCATTAACCAGAAAATTCTTGACAGACAGAGGCGTTAGCCGAACCAAAGATAATATCATCAACGTATATCTGGCATATCATGAGATCATTGTTAAGGTTCTTACAGAAGAGTGTGGAGTCAACTTTCCCTCTGATAAAGTTGTGTTCCAGAAGAAAGTTACTTAGACGTTCATACCAAGCCCTAGGAGCTTGTTTAAGTCCATATAAAGATTTTTTAAGTTTAAAAACATGTTCTGGAAAATTTGGATTTTCAAAACCTGGAGGTTGGTTGACATACACTTCTTCTGATATGTAACCATTAAGGAATGCGCTCTTGACATCCATTTGATATAATTTAATAGAATGGTTTATAGCGAAAGATACAAGAAGACGAATAGATTCTAACCTTGCGACTGGAGCAAAGGTTTCATTGTAGTCCATACCTTCTTGTTGACTGTAACCTTGAGCTACCAGTCGAGCTTTGTTTCTGACGACTTCTCCTTTCTCGCTCAACTTGTTTCTGAATACCCATCTGGTTCCGATAACGTGAGTGCCTCTGGGCTTGGGAACAAGATCCCAGACATCATTCTTTGTGAATTGATCTAACTCTTCTTGCATGGCTGAAACCCAACCGTTATCTTGAAGTGCTTCATCACAGGACGTAGGCTCGATCAGAGATACTAGTCCTAGAGGAGTTTCTTCAGAGGTCTTGAAGGTAGATCTGGTTCTGACAGGTTCGTTTTTGTTGCCCATAATCAATTCTTCAGATATGTTGAGGCGACTTTTAGCTTTCTTTGGGATTAATGGAGGATTAATTTCCTCAGAGTTCTAAGTGGTAGTTGCTTCTAGAGCTTTGTCAGATCCTGCAAGAGTGATTTCTAAATCTGCAAAATTTTCAACTAGCTTTGACTTTTCAGGGTCAAGCTTTTTCTTCCACAATTTTGGTTTCTGTATTGTATACTCTGTAGCCTTTAGAGCGTTCTGAGTATCCTAACATAATACCTTTCTGTGCTTTGGAATCAAATTTGTTCAGATGTTCTTTAGTGTTTAAAATAAAGCAAGAACATCCAAATGGATGAAAATATGAAATGTTTGGTTTTCTTCCTTTACACAGTTCATAGGGAGTCTTTTCCAGAATAGGTCTTATGGAGATTCTATTCTGAATGTAACACGATGTATTTACAGCTTCGGCCCAAAAGTGCTTAGCCACATTAGTTTCGTTGATCATAGTTCTGGCCATCTCTTGGAGTGTCCTATTCTTCCTCTCTACAACTCCATTTTGTTGTGGAGTTCTAGGGCAGGAGAAATCATGGGATATTCCATTAGAGTCAAATAATTCCTCCAAGGATTTATTTTCGAATTCCCCACCATGATCACTTCTGACTCTGACAATTTTAGAGTCAAATTCTTTTTGCACTTTGGAGCAGAAACTAGTGAATACAGAGTGAGACTCACTCTTGTGTTTAAGGAATTTCACCCATGTCCAGCGACTGAAATCATCAACAATGACTAGTCCGTACTTCTTTCCATTGACTGATGCTGTTTTCACAGGACCAAATAAATCAATGTGAAGAAGTTCCAGAGGCTTAGAGGTAGTAACAATAGTTTTCTTTTTGAAAGAGGTTTTTGAAAATTTTCCTTTCTGACATGCTTCACATAGAGCATCTGAAGAGAACTTCAGTTTAGGTAGGCCTCTGACTAACTCGAGTTTATTTAGCTGAGATAGTTTCCTCATGCTGA
The DNA here is from genome assembly GCF_024323335.1 of Lathyrus oleraceus. NCBI lineage: Eukaryota > Viridiplantae > Streptophyta > Magnoliopsida > Fabales > Fabaceae > Lathyrus > Lathyrus oleraceus. The sequence goes on from NC_066580.1 coordinate 294,199,614, forward strand.
TGTGGCCCAAACGTCTATGCCATACCCATTGCTCTTCGTGAACAGACATCAGACATTTCACATTTTGTTCTTTTAAATCAGAAAGATTAATTTTATAAATATTGTTTTACCTCTTGCCTGTGAATAGGACAGAACCATTGTTTTGATTTATGGCTTTACATGTTTTTTGATTAAAGATTACATCATAACCGTTATCACTTAATTGACTTATGGATAACAAATTATGCATTAATCCTTCTACGTAAAGAACATCAGATATAGAGGGGAGAGTACCATTACCAATAGTTCCGGAGCCTCTGATCCTTCCTTTCTGATCTCCTCCGAAACCTACAAATCCAGCATCTCTAAGTTCCAGGCTTTGGAACATAGACTTTCTTCCCGTCATGTGTCGCGAGCATCCAGAGTCCAGGTACCATGACTGGTGTTTGAACTTTGCTGCATAAGATATCTGCAACATAAACAATCTTATCTTTTGGTACCCAGAGTCTCTTGGGTCCTTTCTGATTAGTTTTCCCAGAGTTTCTTATCACTTTGGGTTTTCTAGCATTTTCAAATTTTTGCTCTTGTGTGTGCGTATAGTGATATGAAAATGGAGATTTAAGTTGGTCACTAGTAGAAGTTTTATCTTCCTTAGGATCATACCCAATTCCTCTTTTATTGTTTTGACTGACTCCATAAATCATGGATGCCATAACACTCCTTCCTATCCCATTTTTCAGAAACTTTTGAAATGCCTTTTCATATTTATAAATTATCGTGTTTGAGGTTTGTGGAGCTTGAGATAACGCTTCTTCCAGTTTTGAACAATTTTTCTTTGCAGCATTTCTTTCTAAAGTCAAACTTCTGTTTTCATCTTTTAGTTTAGAAATAGTTATCTCAAGTTTGTCACACTCTTCAAACTTATCTTCAAGGCAATCTTTCACAGCTTTAAATTTTTGTTTTAGTTTCTGATATGAGCTGAGAGTTTCAGACAAGCATGATTCTAAGTCAGATCTAGAGAGTTCAGAAAATACCTCTTCAGATTCTTCATCTGAACTGTTTCTGGATGTGGTAGCCATGAATGCCACATTGGCCTGTTCATCAGAGTCAGATTCTGATGAGTCAGATTCACTGTCATCCCAGGTGGCCATTAATCCCTTCTTGGCTCTGAGGGGATTTTTCTTGAAGCTTTCTTTTCTGGAACTGTCTTTCTTCAGCTTGGGACATTCGTTCTTGTAGTGACCTGTTTCTTTACATTCATAACAAGTAACATCTTTGTTAGTTTTACCTTTAGACGTTGATTCTGATCGATCCCCTCTGGGTCTTGGTCTCCTGAAGTTATTGTTTCTCCTTTTCCAGAGTTGTTTAACTCTTATGGTTAGGAGGGACAATTCTTCTTCATCATCAGAATCTTCCTGTTCAGAGTCATCAGCATCTTCTGTTTCGGCCTTAAATGCTTTGGTTCTGTCAGATTTGCGTCTTTCAGATCTGGACTTTAATGCTACAGACTTGTTCTTCTTCTGAGTCTCATCTTCCTCTAGTTCTATCTCATGGCTTATGAGGGAACTAACAAGCTCTTCAAGACTGATGTTGTTCAGATCCTTAGACAACTTCAGAGCAGTGACCATGGGTCTCCACTTCTTTGGCAAACTTCTGACTATCTTTTTGACGTGGTCTGCAGTTGTGTACCCTTTGTCTAGAACTTTGAGACCTGCAATAAGAGTTTGAAATCTAGAGAACATTACCTCTATGGCTTCGTCATCCTCCATTTTGAAGGCTTCATACTTCTGGATTAGAGCCAGAGCCTTTGTTTCTTTGACCTGAGAGTTTCCTTCATGAGTTATCTTTAGAGAATCAAGTATATCTTTAGCTGTTTCCCTGTTGGTGATTTTTTCATACTCATTATAGGATATGGCATTGAGAAGTATCGTTCTGGCTTTGTGATGATTCTTGAATACGCGCTTCTGATCCTCTGTCATCTTACTTCTGGGAACTTCAACTCCAGCAATAGTTACTGGAGGTGTGTATCCATCTGTGACAATGTCCCAGAGATCAGCGTCATAGCCTAGAAAGAAACTTTCAATTCTATCTTTCCAGTAATCGAATTTCTCTCCATCAAAGACAGGAGGCTTAGCATTGTAACTGTCTCTTTCGTTTGTCTGGGCCATAGTTTTTCTCGTTCTGGATCTCTCTACACGGTTAAGTGTTTGATTGGAAAATCAATAACAGAGCCGAAGCTCTGATACCAATTGAAGGTGAGAAAAACAAGAAAGGGGGGTTTGAATTGTTTTGGAAAATAAGCGCTTTTGCAAAATAAAATCACACAGGATTTTATACTGGTTCGCTTATAACACAAAGCTACTCCAGTCCACCCGGCCAAGGTGATTTCGCCTTCAACAAGGACTTAATCCACTAATCTTGAAAGATTATTACAACCAACGTCTAAGAGAAAGATCTCTTAGTCCTCTCAAGTATACAGACTGCGCAGAGTCACTTGAGGAATTAAACAATTTAGGTAAGAACAAAATTTGTAATCTAGAGTGCTTCTAGGATAAAGCAAGTATTACAGTAGTAAGAGCAAATAGAATATTTCACGTTCTGAGCAAAAGCTCGTGAAAGCTTGAGAAGGAGAGAGAGAGAATATTTCAGTGTGTTCAGGTGTGTCTCTCAATGCAGTTTGCTGTCCTTTATATAGAGGTGAAAGGACCGTTGAATTTGATGGCAGATATTTTTGTCTTGATTAGAAATTAATGCCATAACTTCTGTTGTTTCTTGCCAAAACAACTTTGTCTCCCTGAATAACTTCTTTCCAATAATAGTTTCTTTCCATTTGAAATTGAAGTTGCCGTTACTCTTTCTGGATAAGGAAATCCATTGTCAGAGTCTGCGTTACTCTGTTAGACTGAGATCTTGAGATATGGCTTCAGAGCTTCTGATAGTCCTCATCTTTTAGATTTCCAGTGTTGACTTCAGATGATCTTAAGATTTCTGGAGTTCTTATGTACCGTTGCTTAGAGTCAGAACTTCTAGAGCGCGCTTCTTCTTCAGATGCTTCTGATATTCTGATATGCTGTTTTGTTCAGAGTCAGAACTTCTAGAGCACGTTTCTACTTCAGATGCTTCTGATCTTCTGATAATTTGTATCTGATTTGATTCTGTATCTGATGACGCAATCAGATTCCTTTCTTCTTGTTTAGAGTCCTGCACACTTAGAAACTTTTCGTTAGAGTGCCATTTTTGGTTTCATCCTTTGTTATCATCAAAATCCTGGAATCTGTTGTAGAACAATTTTTGTTCTTACAGACCCACTGTCTTCCGGTGAGAATTTTTTCTTGCAAACCGTGTCATCACTCTGGTTTGCCTCTCAATTCTCAAAATTCTCAGATAAAACCACCTTGCCGCTTGATCCGACCGTTTTTCCCAACAACCCCGATTTTTGTTTCTTTAAGCCATGGAAGATGTTGATTCCGTCTTGTTTTCTAAAGTTCTGCTTATCCCATGCGAAAAACTAATTGGATCAGCCAACTACAACATATGGACTCATGATGTCAATATGTGGTTTCATGGTCAGGGATATGAAGATCACCTAACCACAAAATTGGTTGATGTTGCCGCCGCAAAACTCGCTAAATGGAAGAAAACGGATGCCTATCTGTGTACTGTGTTATGGTTTTCCATCGCACTTAACCTCCAAGCACAGTATCAAGCTTTCTCCACTTGCAATGAGGTTTGGGAAAAGGCTAAGAAAGTCTTCTCCAACGACATTCATTGTCTATACAATGTCATCCTCAAACTCGACACACTGAAGTTGCAAAATATGGATATGCAAGCCTATCTGAGTAAGCTTGATGCCTTGAAGGCGAGTTACGAAACCCTCATGCCTTATGCAAAAGATGCAATAGCTCATTCCGAACAACAGAGTAAATTTTTCATGGTCATGGCACTTAAGGGACTACCACCAGAACTCGAGTCCGTTCGTAACCAGATTTTATCAGGTACTATTGTTCCTAACTATGATGCAGTTAGTGAACAACTATTGCGCTTGGTTACACCTCATGCATTTGGTCCGGTTTCCCCTCCATCTATTGTTGTTCCGACACCAGGTGACACTGCTGCCCTTGCATCTCTTGGCAACAATCAGAATCGCCTTCGAGGAGGGTCATCCAACTCCAAACCTCGTCCCAAGTGTGACCATCGTAACCGGCTTGGACATACTATCGACCGTTGCTAGAAGTTACATGGCAGACCTCCACGCCAGGTAAATGCAGCTCAAATTGATAACCCTGACACTATGCAAACTTTACCTTCTCTTCAGAGCCCTACGCCAAGTTACGAGGATTTTCTCAAGTGGTGTCAGACTAATCGACCTCTAGTTCTACGACTTCGGTTGCACACATTGGTAATTCATCTGTTTGCTTCTCTCAATCATCTCCTATTGGTCCTTGGGTCCTCGATTCTGGTGCGTCTGATCATGTTACCGGTAATAAAGGTCTTTTTTCTTCCCTCTCTACCTTTGGTTTCTTACCGAGTATAACTTCCGCAAATGGTTCTCAAACTCGACCGCAAGGGATTGGTACTGTTCAAATTTTACCATCTCTCTCTGTGACTTCTGTCCTATATGTACCTAATTGCCCATTTAATTTACTGTCAGTCAGTCGTTTAACTCGTTCCCTTAATTGTTCTATCACCTTTACTAATAGTAATGTTACTCTGCAGGATCGGAGTTCGGAACAAACGACTGTCGTCGGATGTGAGTCTCAAGGCCTCTACTACTTCTCTATGTCATCTACCACATGCTCCACCATAAATTCTCCACTGATTATACATGCGCAGTTAGGTCATCCAGGTCTTCCTAAGCTACAAAAGTTGGTGCCTAGTCTATCTAAATTGTCCACTTTACATTGTGAGTCTTGTCAGTTAGGGAAACATACTCGTAGTCACTTTCCTAATCGATTCGATAAACGGGCTGCGTCCCTTTTTGCTTTAGTTCACTTCGATGTTTGGGGTCCCTCGCGTACCGTGTCTACTTTTGAGTCTAGATATTTTGTAACTTTTATTGATGACTTTTCACGTTGCACATGGCTATTTTTAATGAAGAATAGATCTGAATTGCTTTCTATTTTTGAATAATTTTATCGAGAAATAAGAATCCAATTTGATTTGTCTATTCGTACCTTAAGAAGTGACAATGCATGTGAATATTTATCCCAACAGTTTCAAAATTTTATGTCATCCAATGGTATATTACACCAAACATCTTGTCCTCATACACCCCGACAAAATGGGGTAGCCGAATGCAAAAATCGGCATCTTGTAGAAACCACTTAGACCCTACTTCTCCATGGTAATGTTCCTCTCTGTTTTTTGGGGGATGCGGTGCTCACGGCATGGTACCTCATAAATCGTATGCCCTCATTTGTCCTTAATAATCCTTCATTCAATCCTGTTTCCAAACTCTCCTCTCCACCCAATTCCTCTTCGAGTATTTGGGTCAACGTGTTTTGTACAAAATCTCTCCCCTGGTCTTGATAAACTAGCAGCTCGATCACTAAAGTGTGTCTTTCTTGGTTATCATCGTTTCCAAAATGGTTATCGTTGTTATTCTCATACTCTACAATGATACCTCATATCGGCCGATGTTACCTTCTTCGAGTCTGTTCCATATTTTGGGTCCAACCCAGTATCTCCAGAACCTCTTCAAGAAAGTACTCCCACACCTTTTTCGGTAGTTATTAATGTCCCGCCTACCATTATCCCCTACCAGTCTATGGCTCCTGACCCCCTACTTCTCGACCACTTCAAACATACCAGCGTCGTCGCCCAATGTTTGTCGTCCCTGTCCCCGAGGTCATACTTGTCCCTGTGGTCATTGCAGACTCTCCTCCGATGCCTCCACCATCACCGGATCCAATCCTACAACCTGAGTCTGATTTTTCGATTGCCCTTCGAAAAGGTACACGTCAAACACGAAATCCTTTTCCACATTATATTGATTTATGTTATCATCGGTTTTCCCCTTTGCAGTATACTTGTTTGTCTTCTTTGTCTTCTGTTTCTATTCCTAAAACTCTAGGTGAAGCATTATCTCACCCTGAGTGGAGGCAAACAATGATCGATGAAATGTGTGCTCTTCAAAGTCGTGGTACCTGGGAACTGGTTCCTCTACCCCCTGAGAAATATTTAGTAGGTTGTTGTTGGCTTTATACAGTGAAGGTTGGTCTAGATGGTAAGATTGATCGATTTAAAGCTCGCTTGGTAGCCAAAGGATACACTCAGATTTTTGGATTGGATTATAGTGATACCTTCTCACCTATATTCAAGATGGCATCTGTTAGACTTCTTCTAGCCATTGCATCCATTCGACATTGGCCTCCTCATCAACTTGACATCAAAAGTGCTTTTTTACATGACGATCTTGAAGAGGAAGTATATATGGAGCAACCACCTGGATTTGTTGCTCAGGGGGAGTCATTGAATATGGTGTGTAGGTTACACAAGTCTCTTTATGGTCTTAAGTAATCTCCAAGAGCTTGGTTCGGCAGAGTCAGCGATGTAGTACAATAATTTGGTAGGGTCCGTATTGAAGCTGACCATTCTGTTTTTTATCGTCACTCAACCCAAGGGTGTATTTATCTTATTGTGTACGTAGATGATATTGTCATAAGCGGTAGTGATCATCAGGGTATACTCCAGTTAAAACAACATATCTCAAATCAATTTTAGACAAAAGACCTTGGTAAACTCCGTTATTTCTTGAGTATTGAGGTAGTCCAATCTAAAGATGGTTTGGTGATTTCTCAGCGGAAATATGCTATGGATATTTTGGAAGAAACAGGTTTGTTGAATGCTAAACCAGCTGATACTCTTATGGATCCAAGTGTCAAACTACTATCCAATCAGGGGGAGCCTCTATCTGACTCAGGAAGGTATATGAGATTGGTTGGAAAGTTGAATTATCTCACAGTCACACGTCCATACATTTCTTTTGTGGTTAGTGTGGTAAGTCAGTTCTTAAATTCCCATTGTCAGGAACACATGGATGTTGTTATCCGGATTATGAGATACATCAAATATGCTCCAGGAAAAGGTTTAGTGTATGAAGATGAAGGACATACTCAGATAATTGGATACTCTGATGCTGATTGGGCAGGGTCACCCATTGATAGACGATCCACCTCTGGGTATTGTGTACTTGTTGGAGGAAACCTTATATCCTGGAAAAGTAAGAAACAAAATGTAGTTGCAAGAGCCGCACGACATCTTCAGTTCCAAAGCTCTCTTCTTCACCCAAATAGTGTAAGCTTCCAAAGCTACACAGTTGCACAAACCAAGCTCGGATATTCCTTTCCTATGCACACTATGCCAAGCATGTATCATCTTCTGCTTCAAATGTTGAGGATCTTTACCCTCTTGATAGAAAAGACCTTCTAACTGAGTGTTATTAGGTTTGTCTCTCAAGGGGAACCCAAGTTGACGACGGGCCAAAGCAGGGTTGTGGTTGATTCCTCCTTGTGTACCAATGAGAGGCACATTAGAGAATTCACCATAACTGTCAATAATACCCACACTACTCAATGCAGAATCAAACCACTACAACAAACAAGACCTTAGACAGCGCTTTTTTTAGCCTTAGACAGCGCTTTAAAGCGCTGTCTAAACCTCCGCTGCTAAAGGTTTAGACAGCGCTTTTTTAAATCTTAAAAGCGCTGTCTAAGCCCCCCCCCCCCCTTAGACAGCGCTTTGGCCAAAAGCGCTTTATAAGACCCTCTTATTTTAAATTTTTTAGGTATACCTTAGACAGCGCTTTTGAAAAACGCTGTCTAAGCCCCACCCCTTAGACAGCGCTTTGGCCAAAAGCGCTTTCTAAGACCCTCCTATTTTAATTTTTTTAGGTATACCTTAGACAGCGCTTTTCAAAAAGCGCTGTCTAAGCCCCCCCCTTAGACAGCGCTTTTGCCTAAAGCGCTTTCTAATCCCCCCCTTAGACAGCGCTTTTTACAAAAGCGCTGTCTAAGGTATACGAAATTTTTTGAAGCTTTTGTTTTAAACCACATTTTTTCCAGGTTTATAAACCAGATTTTGACAGACAATTATCACATTTTATATATGCCATTTTGGCCTTTTTTCTACCAATTTTTGGCTAACAAATATATATATATATACCAATTCAAACCAATTTTGCCTTAAATGTATCAAAATATATACAAATTTATGTACACATT